>NC_080422.1:78285350-78619277 GCF_029873635.1 Malania oleifera | reverse complement strand
AATCGCTATTGACTTGTGAAATTCGAAGGAAAACATATGTCAGATGTCTGACTCTTTGAGCGTAGTTGACTAACTCATGGCGGTATATCCACATACTATGCGTAGAAAACTTAACTTTTCACATTCTAGTCAACTTACCACATACCTCCACTCACCCAAACTCTTTGTTATTAGTCTTAAAGTCAGATTTCACAAAGATTTAACCAATTAAACTTCAAGATCTCCTTCAATCTTTCATTTCCATCTCATTCTCAAGGATTTCTCTAATTAGTTCTTCATAAAAAATCCAAGAACAAAACATGTGGCTAACAAAGGTTCTTCTTCTAGAAAAAGGATGCAAATGACATTGAAAAATGGTTGCTGGCTCCTCAAGCAAAGAAAATCTATCGGAGACATCTTTGATCCATTGAACCTATTTTAGGTAAAATTCTAGACCTTTAGTTCTTTTGAGATGAATTTCCTGATATTTTACCAATGATTAATGCCTTGGGATGGGAAAGATTCATAACCTATCAAGCTAGAGGCATGTATCCGAATCTGGTTAAGATCTTTTATACAAATCTAGTGAAAGGATAAAATCTAACTTCTACTCAAGTCATGGGTATTGCTCTAGCTTTTACTCCACAGATTTTAGCTACTAGATTTGGAATTCAAAATGGAGAATTTGAATGTCCTCTTATTGGTACATCTTGGATAATGGAGCAAGGTTTTACACCTGAGGAATTTTTGCCGTTAATAATGAAATAAGCTCCTGTTCATTTTGGTAATCCTCCATCGTATCATCAGCTAAATCTTCAAGCACAAATCCTACGGAAACTCATCACAAACAATATATTTTCTAGAGTAGGATCACATGATCACCTTTCTTACCTCAATTATTTTGTGATGTGGTGTCTGCTTAAGGAGAAGAAACTTGATCTTTTGAGTCTTATTTTAAATGTATGATCACAAGAGAAGAGGCTAGATGAGTTATTCTTCTATATGGAGGAGCATTAAATAAAATATTTGACCATTTAGGTGCTACAACTTCATCTACCCTATTCATAGCTCGTTTTCGCTATGATATGTTTTCATCCACTACGATTAAGCAAATGGGGTATAAAAATCATGATCAAGGGTGGTTTCCAAAAGGTAGACGTAAACGTAGATAAGTTCCAAAACCTCAACAGGCTCTTGAATAACACCACGATGCACCACCAACTAAGGATGCTCCATCCTGGTTTATAGCTTATCAACAACAACAAAATTCTTTCTATGGTGAAGTGCGAGTGAATTTTAGTTCACTTCAGTTATGTTATAATGTCCTAGATCAGCATGTTGGACGCATTGAACATTTTATGGGAAGTTCTTCTTCATCACGTGACAAAGGTCCAATAAAAATAAAATTTGGAGATGAAGATGACGATGCTAAAGAAGGCACCAACTCCAATGGAGGCAATGAAGACTAGTTTTTTTCTCTTCTGAACAAATAGCTTGGTTGTAATATGTGAGTTGTTCTCAACTCTTTACACTTTATTTTGTTTGGACATGACATATTTTTGTGCTTTTTGTGCTTAACTTGAATATTTGTTTGCATGATGCATAAGTATCTTTTTGGTTATTGCACATTGGATTCCATTTGCCCTTTTTATTGATGTCAAAAGGGGGAGAAATAGGTGCAAAATGAGATTAAATGAGATATATTGATATGTTGAGATATATTGATATGTTGACATGTTGGAAAAATATGTGCAAAATGAGATATATTGATATGATTGTTTGAGAAATACTGAAATGTGCAAAATGAGATTAAATGAGATATATTGATATGTTGAGATATATTGATATGTTGACATGTTGGAAAAATATGTGCAAAATGAGATATATTGATATGATTGTTTGAGAAGTACTGAAATGTGTATCATTGGAGCATATATTCAAGGGGAGTTACTATACATGAGCTATTGAAAAGCATGAGATATATTGAAAATTTTGAATGCTTGAATAACATGAGTTATTGAAAAGCATGATATACATTGCAAACTCAAAATGCTTGATATTACTCTGATAGAAATGTTGAAAGCATGATATTCTAAACATGTGATATATTATGATATGTATGAATGACTTGTTAAAAGTATGCTTATTGTAAGGGGGAGCCTTTTAAAGCTTTCTCATTTTTGCTCCTTATTTGTCACCGTAAAAAAGGAGGAGATTGTTGGTCTAACAAGGCTTAATATCATTTTGATGATAACAAGTCAAGGTTGCTTACCATGTCTTTATGAGTATGAGTTTTCAGAACTTAAGTGATCTTATGGTTTCAAGTTGATATACTTGAAGAATCTAAATGGAAAATCACATTTAAGGCGATGAGACATAAGAAACATGAAAGTTCAAGCCATGTGAGACATGAAGCTCATTGAAGCAGTGCATAATACTCATAAGACATATTGGAAGCTTCACAACATGAAGACTTAGAAACTAAGATAGAAAAATCATATGAAAGTCTCATATAAGTACTTCAAAACTCAATATTGATTGATTGAAGCTCCTAGGAAATGTCATTAGACTTAGATAACTAATTTTATTCATGGAAAATATTTTCTCAAGGTCAAAAATGAGTTTTCAAATGAATAAATTATGTTTGGAACCAAAAATCATGAAAAAAACAAGTTTGGTGAAAAGACAGGCGACTGATGAAGAATCATCAGGTGACTGTGGTGCTTCTGTGTTTGAAAATATTCAAATAGAATAGGCACAGGTGACTAACCTATCGGGCACAGTTGAGTGACCTCATTCTGACTTTTAGAATACGCTAATTTTAAAGGAGCACAAGCGACTGTCCTTTTGGGGACAGGCAATTGATGCGAGTGTTTAAACATTAAACAATGCTGATCTTGTTTCCAAATCTTGCGTGAATGGTTTCCAAATTGAGATAAAATTGAAAGGAAATTTTTCAAAAACCTAGTGCACTATATAAACTTATTTTTCTCACGCATTAGAGTAGTAATATACGGAGATAACACAAATGACACACTTATTTTTCTGTTCACTCTATTGTTGTGTTCTTAATGTGAACAAGGAGAAATTCCAATTTGTTTTTTTGAATCTTACAAACATAAATCAAATTTCTGGTGATATACTTCAACCTTCAGCTTTCATATTTTTTTTGAAGTATTATTCTTGAATCTAACATTGTACTAATCTACTCGTGTAAGGAGCTTTTTCTTATACAAACAAGTATTTGCCATTTCTTGTACTTTTAACGGTTTAGGGGATTGAGTCGTTGCCTAGATAAAGGGGATTCTCGTTAGAGAGGTGGACACCACCATTTAGGGAAAGAGGGTGTAACTTCACTTGGTAACAAAACGAGTAAAGGAAATCCTCGCAGTTTTGCTAGAGGCAAGGACGTAGGCTGCGGTTGAACCTTGTAAAAACAACGGTGTTTAGGTTCTTCTTCTCTACTCTTTTATTTTCTGTAAGTTATAGACTGCGTGCACAATTTTATTTTTATAAGAACTTGCTAAATATTATCTTGTGCTCAATATTAAATCCTGTTGAATTTTTTAGGTGGAGCTAAATATTTGAAAATCTGTTGAAAAGAGGAATCTTGTTAAACATAGTGAACTTGCGAAACATATTTTTTTTAAGATCAAATATATATCAGTTGTATTAGCGAAGCAATGATTTGAACATTCATAAAAGTTTATAAATTCGAGTTTAAAAATAAATAATATGAGGATTAACTTATTTGTGAACATATTTTGTCGATGAAGTATATGTGCTGAGGCTAAACAAGCATTTTACAAAATCTATTTTGAAGGAAAATACATGTGCTGAAAGTTAGATTTTAATATTGATTTTCATTAAGGCGTAAATCAATCACTAGATTTATTCTTGAGTGCATTATTTTGAATCTTCTTGAATTAAGCTGAAAATTATAATACAAACAAGTGCTCAACTGAATGTGTTATCTCTTATTGTAAATTTAGTTTATAAATCCATAGTCATATTTAAAGGCTTGTAATTAACATAGTTCTGATTGTTGTATATCTATATATATACATATATATATATATATATATATATGTATATATTGGAAAGTTGAATAATTAAAGGTTGAAGTATTTAAAATTGCACGAATAATTTTTGAATAACCCAATTCACCCCCCTCTTGGGAATACATCCTAACTTCAACAACAACTCCCAGCTACTATATATTCAGCCTTGATTATGGACAGTTCAACAGAGTTATGTTTCTTGGAGAACCAAGAAACTAGAGATTGTTCTAAAAAAGTGACATGTGTCACTTGTGCTTTGTCTATCCACTTTACTACCGACAAAGTCTGCATCAGAGTAACTGACAATCTTAAAAGAAGTGTGTTGACTTTTTGAGTCCGATTTCTGGTTTTGATTATGAAAAATTGCATATTACTAATGTGTGTGCCTAGTACTTGAACAGGTCATTAATTAAGTACACACACACACAAGAAAGGATTGATGGAAGCTTGAAAGTCTTAAAGATCATACTCCTGGCATATTCAAAGGGAAAATGAAGGGCAAAATAAGAAGACCTACTTATGCTTCATTTGGAAATGCATTTATTATATTTGGGTCCGTAAAAATTTATATCGTTCTGTAATAATCCCTGCATGTCATGCATATAGATAATTATAAGCTCAATATGACCATAGATTGACCATAGGGAACAAATGATCTGAGGGTACCCTTCGGTCGACTGATGCCAGATTTTTTCGGTATCCTCAAATGACCCTAGAAAGACCTTAGATCCCAAGACAAGCACATAAAATAGTCCCCAAAATCAGTTAACATGTTAGGGGAATTAATTGAATTGAAAATGAACTTAACAGGAAAATTTTTGAGAGGTCGGGCAACCAAACCCGTTGTGTTTAAAGCACTTCACGCGCCTAAACCGCTCGGAAGTCAGTAGGTTGACCTGGTTTTGGGTGACCGAACTAGAAATGATCCTATCACCCTCAGACCACTAAACCCTTAAAAGGACACCTTTCACCAACTCGGGCTACCGAACATTTTAGTTAAAAATAGGCCTTGGGTGACCGAATACATGTATTCAGGTAACCGAACTTAGACCCAGGCATCCGAATCACGGACAGAAAGATTCTGACTTTTATTTAGCCAACTGAGCTTGAACTTGGGCACTTGAACCATTAAAAATGGCTTTCTTAGTTGAGTCTATATGGGTAACCGAACTAAAGTTCAGCCACCTGAAACTTTTTGGGTTACAAATTATTTACCGAGGTTAAAATGCTTTAAATAGGGTTAATTTTTATAATGTGTTTTAAAACATTCCTAATAATACTCTAAATGTCCTAAATAGTTATATTTTGGCCTTTGTCTATAAATATGAGTTCATTTGTGAGGATTAAGTTGAGATTAAGAAAAATCATTAGCCAAAAATCTCTCAAACTCAAAATCCCATTTTGCCTATAATACTTCTAAACACTCTCATACCTTTATTCCTTTGAATAATCTTAGCTTTGTGAGAGTTCTTGCTTGTGTTATTGCTTAGTATTATTGCTCATACTCCCATTACATTGTTTGGTTGATTAATATTGATTTTAGGGAGTTAAGCAAGGCTTATCCCATAGATTTTATTTAATAAATCTTGTGTTGGGAAAAGCCTAGTAGCTTGAGGATCTTTGCATTGTCGTTGCAAGATTCCTATAGCTATATTTTGTTGTGCAAACATTTTTACGAGCTATATTATTCTTTCAAACAACTTTTGAGCATATTTCATCGAAGAAAATATTTTTGAATTGATTTGAATATTGTTGCAGCATTTTTGAAACTCTTATTCATTATTGAGATTTGATATAACTTGTTTCGAAGAAATAGCTTGATTAGAACACTCTTAAGCATTCTTGCGATCATATCTTGTTGAGTGTGGCTTGTATAAAAACACACATCACTGAGCTTACATTTACTTATAGAGTTGATGTGCATTGATTTATTTGTATTGGTACAAATATGCTTATTGGAGAAGCATTATATTGTACACAGTTTGTATTATAATTCGGTTGTATTTCAACCGTGGCCTGCGGGGGCGGTAATCTAGCTCATAAAGATGGTGAGGGCCTTCTCCACCTTGCAAGGAGAATTTGTAAAGATTGAGACCAGCCCTATTCTAATTGACCTGGTTGTATTAGGTGCCACTCCACCCGTTAAGTGAGCTTATAGTGTAATCCTTGTGCGGGTGTGCCAAGGCAGGGACGTAGGTAGGATTGGCCGAACCTTGATATCATATTCGGTGTCACATTTACATTGCCTACATTATATTCTGCTTTGTTCTTGATTTAATGTCCCTGCTGAATACACTGCATACCTGATTGACATGGTATTGTATTTTGTTGAGAAATACTAAAATTGAAGTGCAAGTACTGAATTTGGTTAATATATCATATCAGCAATTTCATACATACTTAGATTGCCCCTACGTTGTGTAATATTGTTGCTAGCCAGTGGATTGACCTAGGGAACAAATTTTTAAAAATACCAATTCACCCCCCTCTTGGGATTGCACCAAAGCTAACAAAGTGTACTTAGGATACCATAATCCTAGTTCAATAGATCCATTTAGGTATCTAAGTATTCTTTTGACTGTCAATAAGTGTGATTCTTTAGGTGCAGCCTAAAATCTTGCACACATACAAACACTAAACATAATATCAAGTTTGCTTATAGTCAAGTACAAGAAACTACCAATCATGCCATAGTAGAGCTTAACATCTACTGGTATGCCTTACTCATCCTTATCTAGTTTTATGCAATTGCTCGTGGGTGTTCCTAAAATTTTACCATCTTCCATATTAAATTTCTTAAGCAAGTCTCTTATGTATTTAGATTGGCTAAAAATTCCATGTTTGGCCTGTTTTATTTGAAGTCCTAGGAAGAAATTAAGTTCACCCATCATGCTCATTTCAAATTTTTTTTGCATGCATTCAGCAAACTCAATACACAAATCTTCGTTTGTTGCTCCAAAAATAATGTCATCTACATAAATTTGCACTAGGAGCATATTATCATTTTTAGTCTTTGTGAAGAGTGTTGTGTCTATCTTCCTCTAATAAACCCATTATCTAGAAAAAAAAAAACCACTAAGCCTTTCATATCAAGCTCTAGGAGCTTGCTTCAATCCATACACGGCTTTAGTCAATTTATAGACATGATTTGAGAATTTTTGGTTTTCAAATCCTAGATGTTGTTCAACATATACTTCCTCATTTATATAGCCATTTAGGAATGCAATTTTAACATCAATTTGATATAATTTTAAGTTCTTAAAAGCAACATATGCAAGTAACATTCGAATGACTTCCATTATAGCTACAAGAGTACAGGTTTTCTCAAAATATATACCTTCCTTCTGATTATACCCTTGAGCTACTAGTCTGGCTTTGTTCCTAATGAGTATCCCATTTTCATCTTTCTCCTTTCTATAGACCCATTTTGTTCAATTAACAGTGTAATCATTGGGTCTAGGAACTAATGTCTAGACTTTGTTTCTCTCGAATTGGTTTAACTCTTCATGCATAAACATCCCCCAAGACTCATCCTCGATTACCTCACTCACGTTCTTAGGCTCCTCCTGTGATAAGAATGCAAAGTGGCTAAGCATATTTAGAAGGGATGATCGGGTGGCTACTCCACATGATGGTTCACCTATGATTTGATCTATGGGGTGATTCTTTACAAATTTCCATTCCCTGGGTAGTTCATGTACTTCACTCTCTACTTGATTATCCTCAATAAGTGTTTCTTTTATTTTAGTACTTTTTTCAGCATTATTCTCAACGGATAGATTTTCTAATCCCTTTCTGATTTCAAGCTCATCCTCATCAGCTTTTTTTAGAGAAGGAATTGGACTCATCAAACACTATATGGATGAATTCAATAAGGGTCAATGTTATTTTATTATACACCCTATAGGCTTTACTATCTAAGGCATAACCTAGAAAGATTCCTTCATCAGATTTGGCATTAAACGTTTCTAGGTGATCATTATATTGAAGCACAAAATATTTATAGCCAAAGACAAAAAAATAAGAGATATTAGGTCTATGGCCACTCCTCAATTCATAAGGAGTCTTATTAGGAGTGGGCCTAATCAAAAATTTGTTCTATACATAGCAAGCGCTGTTTTACTGCCTCAACCCATAAATATTTGGGTAATTTATGTTTGTTAAGCATTATTCTAGCCATTTCGTGTAAGGACCTATTCTTTCTCTAAATTGCCACATTTTGTTGTGGTGTTCTAGGTGTAGAAAAGTTATGTGATACACAATGTGCATCATAGAAATTTTCCATACCATCATTTTTAAATTCACTACCTCTATCACTCCAGTTTTTTGTGATTGTATATCCTTTTTCATTTTGAATTTTATTACAAAGTTTAACAAATTTTTCACATGCTTCACCTTTGTGTACAAGAAATAATACCCATGTAGATCTAGAATAAACATCAACAATAACAAAGGCATATAATTTACATCCTTGACTTTGAATTTGATTAGGATCAAATAGATCTAAGTGTAGCATTTGCAGTGGCCTAGTGGTGGAGGTAACTTTCTTCTTCTTAAAGCTAGATTTTTTTTGTTTTCCTAGTTGGCATGCATCATATATTTTATCTTTCACAAATAGTGTCTTCGATAAACCCTTAACTAGTTTCGACAATAAATCGATGTTGGCATGACCTAATCTTCTATGCCAAGGCCAACTAACCTCATTTATAGCAAAAAAGCATTTCACATATTGAGAGGCTAGGTTATCAAAACTACTACTATAAATGTTTTCATTACGTTCGGCATTAAACAAAATTTTATTCTTAGATATATTTTCTACTATGCATTTATCATGCTTAAATGATTCCTTATATCGTTTATCACATAACTGACTTATACTCAACAAATTATGCTTCAATGCATCAACAAGTAAGACATTATCAATAACAAGAGAAGGATCCTTACCAACCTTACCTACATCGATGATCTTGCCTTTTGCGTTGTCACCAAAGGTGACGAATCCTCCATCCTTTTGATGTGATGGATGTGAACTTTTCTTTATCTCCTGTCATGTGCCGTGAGCACCCGCTATCCATGTACCACTTGTCCTTTGAAGAGGACAATGTCAAGCACAACTCATGATCGTCATGTGCCATTAGGCACATTTTAGCAACCGGATCATTATTGGATTCAGTATTTGAACTATCGGTACTATGTGTGCCCTAACCGACTTTCAGTGCTTTCTCCTTCATTTTGGACACTTTCTCTTGTTGAGGATAGTCAAGCTTGATGTGCCCAAATTCTCTATAATTGTAGCGTGTCAGAGGATCATCCTTTTGTTTCTTTTTACTTTACTCTCCTTTTTCTATTTTTGAGTCCTGAAATTATCTGCCAAACTTCTTGTTCTTTTTTAGGAACTTCCCGAACTTTCTAGTTAGAAGATTCATATCCTCTTCTGACTCTGAACTACTCTCTTCACTGGAGCTGCTGGTAGATGCTTTGAGAGTTGTTACTTTCTTTGCTTTGTTCTGCTCACTCATCCTTTCATTTATTGCCAATTAGTATGTGATGAGCAATCCGATTAGCTCAACCACCGTCATTACCTTTAAGTTCCGTCATTAAGCTATGGCAGTAGCTTTTGCCTCCCAAACTAGTGGTAGTCCCCTAAGAATTTTCCTGATCATTTCATATGTTGGGTTAGTCTTACCTAAAGCATGCAAAGAGTTTGTGATGTGGGTGAACTTGGTGTACATAGATTAAATTGATTTATTAAGAGTTATTTTAAATGCTTCATATTCACTTGTGATAAGGTCTATCCTACTATCTTTTACATCCTTAGTTCCCTCATACGTGATTTCTAATTTTTCCTATATTTTCTTAGCAGTCTTACAACCTACGGTTCTATTAAATTCATTAATGACTAATGCACAGTATAAAAGATTCATAGTAGTAGCATTTACTTGAACTGTTTTCATGTCATATCTTTATATTCGTCTTTAGTCTTAAAAATATTTTCTCTTTCCACAATTTTCATAGGGACATAATGTCCTTTGTAGATAACCCTCCACACTGTTCAATCAGCATTTTGAAAAAAAATATGCATTCTTTGTTTCCAGTAGGTGTAATTAGCACAACAAAAAATAGGAGGTTGTGTGGATGAGTGTCCCTCACTAAAAGGGGTTACTATTGACTTTTTTGAGTCCGATCCCTATTTTGATTATTGTAAACAACATCATCTCACTTGTGTACTTAGTGAAAACACAGGTTTATAATTCTAGAAGCACAAGTGAAGGATGCAAAATGGAAGCTATAAATGCACTTCAAGCTATCACCAATCGTCGTATTCCATGGGAATCAGGAGAGCAAGCTTCAAGACTTTATTTATATTCGAGTTGTGTAATAATTAATAAGGTTTAATTGTGCATGCGTCTCATGATTTAATGTGAAACTCATACTTGACCTTAGACCGACCTTAGGCACTCTATATTTCATGGAAAATCAATTTAAAAATGTGCAAAAAATTTTCAAGTGCAAAAATCATTTTTGAAATGAAAAACTCCAAAGCAAGCTTTTTAAAGACCACTTCATGTTTTTTTCCGTTACATTGATGAGCACCTTTCCCTATCAATATCTCCTTATCCTAAAAAGTGTTCAACATAAAGTTGTGGAATTTTCTCTTAGATTTCTGTTGATACCAAGTACATTCAATTTGGAGTTGCATAAAAAATTTTATGTTCAAAATACTAAAAGGTGTTCGCAGTAGAAAAATTCTCTTCATGTTTCTTTCTTCTCATTGATGAGAAAAATTCTCTCTCTAAAACTCCTTATCCTAGAACGTGTTCAACATGAAAGTTATGGGATTTTATCTTAGCTTTTTGTTAATACCAAGAATGTCTAATTTGAAGTTGTATAGAAAACGTTATGTTGAAAAACCATTTGGGAGCATTCTTGCATATTCACTTTTTCCCAAACATATTTTATACTCCATTTTTGAAGATCAAAGTTATTTCTCCTACTCTTCTTCTTGAAAATCTTTTTGGGGGAATTATTTTTGGGGTTTACAAGCAAGGTTTGAGCTTGAGCATTTATTTATACCAATATATATTGCTTGAAAGCCTTCTTGTCATTTGATGCTTATCAAAGGTCAATCTTGAAGAAATTCACTATCTTACTTTCTTTGAAATATCATTTATGGAGAAAATTCTTGTTGAGTATTATAAAAAGCCTTGAGCATATTTTACCTAATATATTAATTTCTTGAGAGGCTTCTTATTTATCAAAGGTTATTTGAAAAGAAAATCATTTTCCATTCTCTCACTCAATTAATTGCAAAATATTTTTGATAGGTTTTATCATACTCTACTGAGTTTCATTTGAAAATCATTTGAGTGTGCATTAAGAATTTTATTTGTACAAATCAACTTATTGGAGAAGAATTTTACTCGTACGCAAAATTTCATATCATTTGTATTTATGGTTTGGGTTGTGAACCAGGAAGAGGTAGCTACGCCTCGTGTAAGCAACGAATTGTAAAGAGGTAGCTATGCCTCGTGTAAGCAACAGATTGTAAAGGTAAGGTTCGCCCTGGTAAGAAGCGAATTATAATGGGAAGCTTCATCCTAGTTTTTAGGAGAGGGTAGTGGAATCTTTAGGTGGTTTACCCAAGGTGAGAACATAGGTGGAAGTTGCCAAACCTCATTTAAAACTTTGTGTTTGTACTCCATGTTCCCTACTTTATTTAATTTCCCCACTTTACTTTCCACACTCATGTGCTTATGTTCATGTTGGCCTTACAAGGCTTAAAAGCTTATTTTAATAATAACAAATAAGAGAAACTTAACATATTTTGTTGAGTAATGATATTTCAGGATCCAAGTATATGAATACAAGGATGATTGCTCACAAGAATCATTGATAGCTTATACACCAAAGAATGATGATCAAACAAAGCTTAAAGAACATTAAAGCATGAATTCAAAGATGCTATCTATTAAAACTTGAAAATTATGAGAGTGTGGATGTTAAAGAGAAACTTGATAAAAGCTTAAAGCTTGAAGACAAGAGAGCCAAAGAAAGACAAACATGAAGACTCAAGCACTTAGAATGTCAAAGTCTTAAGAAGCCTTTATTATGTAAGTACTTCATATTTTAAATATCTTATGGAAATATGTTTGAAGCTCTTCTAGGGTTAAATATTGACTTAGTGACCTTACTTCAAAAGCGGAAAAATGTTTTATAACAAATCAAAGCAAGAGAGCAAAAAGGATTTTAGAAAAGTAAAATGAAAATTCTAAAAGTGGTATGCCTAGACAATTGAGGAGAATCCTCAGAAGTCTGAAGAAGCATCGCAAGAAGACTGAAGTTTTACTTCAGAAGTCTGAAGAATTTCTTCAAAAGTATGAAGATTTAATTCAGACGATTGAACATTTTTTTTTTTTTTTTGAAGCACAGAACAGGCAAAACACCTCCATACGTCTAAACAATCCTTTCAGTAGTATGAATAGGAACTTTAGACTTTTTGTTGGCCTTACAAGGCTTAAAATCTTTATATCTTATTTTGATGCTAAAAAAAAAAGTGGAACATAACATATTTGTGTGAGTAATGTTATCTTAGGGCTCAAATATGAGAAAGCAAGGTCAAAGTGCTCACTATGATCAATTGAAGCTTAAAAGAGTCAAAGCATGGATTTAAAGATAATATTTTAAAGTTTGAAGAAAATGAAGACATGGATAACTTGTTGAAAGCCATAGAAAATTTAGAAGTCAAAAGAACCAAAGAAAAGCAAAGTGAGAGGGCTCAAAGAAAGACAAAGCATGAAGACTTCAAGATTTGAAGGAATCTTAAGAAAGCTTTATGTAAGTACTTCATTCGATTTCACTATGGAAGCATGAAACTCTTAGGTTGATTTCTTAGACCTAAATACATTTTAACATACTTGGAAAATATTTTTATAAGGTCAAAAATTTTTACAAAAGGGTTAGAATCATTTTTGGAATGAAAAACACCAAAAAGAGGATTTCCCAATTGTTGTCATTTTTCATACATCCGCATTGAGGTGCAATTTTATCTATCTAAAACTCCTTATTTTAAACCATGTTCAACATTAACGTTGTATTATTTTCTCTTAGCTTTCTTTTGACACCAAGCACACATAATTTGGAGTTTTATAGAAAAAGGTATGACTAAAATACTAAAGCGGGGTCGAAGTTGTTAGCCAACTGAACACTGTTCACGGCGGAACATTAGAAGACTGAACTGGACACTTCAGTCGTCTGACCCTCAACCTCAGTCATCTGAAGAATATCTTTAGACAGCTGAATATTAAATTTAGTCATCTAAAGATTTTTTCGAAGGTTTTCTAAAGAGGTAGAACCACCTTTAGCAATTGAACTCGAAAGTTCAGACGTCTGAACACTGTTAATGGTCATATTTTTTTAAAAGTTTTTAAATTCAAACTTATATTTCTTGTTCTCCAAACTTTCTATGAACTTAGGAAACACTCCAAGCCACTTGGGGAACATGAAATAGACTTGATTTATCATCTATAAATAAACCCCCAAGGCTAAGGATTAAACACACCAAGAAAATACATCAAACAAGCTTTCTCGCTCTCAAATCTCCCAATTCTGTCAAAGCTCTCTTGTGCAATCAATTTCCAACTTTCACTACTGAGGTTTGTTGTGAATTTATCAAGAAAATTCTAAGTATACTCTTAATTTTTTCAACTTAGAAAGAAGGCTTATGGTGATATCTTCCTGAGCTTCATATTTCTATATTGTGAATTTGATTGACGTATATAGATTTAACTTGTACTAATAAGCTTTTTATGTGAGTATTCTTTGTACACACCTTCTGATTGTATTTCTTGTAGATTGAAAAGTCCAAGGATTGTTTGGATCGTTGGCTAAGTAAGGGGATATTGCTTAGAGAGGCAGGCTCTAGCCTAGTTGAAGCAATGACAAAAAGAGGGTACATTGTTTGGAGAGGCAGACTCTACCCTACAGAAAGAGTGTGCAAACGGTATTGTTCCACCCGGAAAAGGAACTAATTTTAGTAATCCTTTGGTGGTTTGCCAAAGGCGAGGACGTAGGCTGGGTATTAGACGAACCTCGTAAAAATCCTGGTCTCACTCTCTCTTTCCCTTACTTTTTACTTTCAGTACATATAAAATTGCGTGAATGTTTTAAATTTCTAAATCATATAACCTACATAATTTGGAAATCAAATAGACTTAAAGTTTAATTTTGATTTGGGTTACAGAAACCAAAAGGGAATACGTTGGTTATACCATATCTTGAAGAAACCATACGAGAGTACGTTACTTGGTTAACATCCCAAAGATTAATTAACTGAGAGTTTAGTGGAGTTCTGAATATTGAGAAGAGTGTGTATATTGTGTTATTTTATTCTATATTTTACATCATATTAAAGATACAATTCCATTCATACAGGGCTTAATTTAATTTTATATCCAGGGCTGACAACGTAACTATATTGTGATTAAATGGTTTTAAGTTTGATATTAAGCGATTTGTGTTTATATTCCAAAGAGTGGTGTAGTTAACTTATACTTGACAAATCATTTGGTTGTTTGGTTTAAACATTGTGCTTGATTGGTTTGGTTGAATGATTGATTACTTGTTTGGCTAAGCAATAGTGTTGTTAATTTGATAAAAGAATCTAAGTTCTGAAGTGATTAAAGAGTTAAACAAACAAGTTAAGAATTGTGTAAAAGAAATAAAAGAAGTTTTAAGAATTCTTAAAAGGAATTAAAAGAAATTTTTAGAATCCAATTCACCCCCCCCCCTCTTGGGACTACACCTTGCTTTTCAATTGGTATCGGAGAAGGGTCATAGCAAATTTTAATTAGTAGCTATAAAAAAATCTTAATGGTTAACATAGGCATAGCTCCCTTTGAAGAGGGACAATCTTCAACTAGGCCACCAATCTTTTGTGGACACAACTATACATTTTGGAAAAAGAGAATGCAAATATACCTTCAAACCATGGATTGGAAAGCTTGGGAGGTTGTCACGGATGGTGATCTAATTCCTACCACATTAGTAGATGAAAAACAATTACATAAGGTAAAGAAAGACATGATTGAAAGAAATTATAAAATGTTGCAAATAAACTCTAGTGTTATGAATGCTTTATATTGTGCTTTAGATGCCAATGAATTTAATAGAGTAATGGCTTGCAAATCAGCTAAGGAAATATGGGACAAATTAGAAATAACATATGAAGGAACTATCGATGTTTGGGATAATATCATCGATATGCTTACAAGTGCATATGAAACTTTTAGGATGAACCCAGATGGATCCATAACTAATATATTTACTAGGTTTACTCACATAATAAATTCTCTAAATGCACGAGGAAAAACCTACACTACTTATGAGATGTTAAGGAAAATTCTTAGAGGGCTACCACCGAAATGGGAACCAAAAGCCACTGCCATAACGGAAGAAAGAAATCTGAAAACCACTTCCTTAGATGAGCTTATAGGTTCTTTACTCATATATGAAATGACAATGAATGAAAAGAGTGGAAAAACTAAAGCCCAAGATTCAATAGCCTTTAAAGCCTTAAAAGAAAACTCAAGTAGTGAAATGGATGAAGATGAATAAGCCTTCATGTCTAAAAAGCTAGCAAAGATACTAAGAAGGAGAAACAAATTTAAAAGAAGAAACCAAGATACCGAATCAGAAGAAAAAGATATTAGCAAGAAATCAAAAGATAAAACTCCTACATGCTATAATTGCAACAAAGCTAAACATTTAAAACCAGAATGTCCACTACTTAAGAAAGAGTCTGAGAAGAAAAAAAAATGCCATGAAAGCCACTACTTGGGATATGATGAGTACAAGTAGTTTAGAAAATGAATTAAGTGACCAAAAGGTTGCTTATACGTACTTTATGGCTTGGGACGATGAGGAAAGCTCCTAATCTCAATCTTCAAATAATTCTTGTAGTGATGAATCCAATGATGAGTGCATGCCACGTTATGATGAATTACAAAATGATCTAATTAAAGTACATAAGATGCTGATTAAATTAACCAAACAAAACACATCATTAAAAAACAAGAATGAAGGAATGATGAATGAACTAGAATCCCTTAGAACTGCTGAAAGAGAAAAAGATTCAAAAATCAAGAAGATAGAAAGTAAGAAGGAAGCTGTGTCAAAGGAGTTAGAAGCTAAAACTCTTGCTGAAAAAAGAAAAAGACTTAAAAATTAAAGAATTAGAAAGTAAGAATGAAAAAATGATAGAAGACCTACGATCCCAATCCTCTATAGAATATAAGAAAGATATATATATTTATGAATTAGAAGATAAAATAAGAAAATTATCTCTAGAATTAGAGAAATCACAAAAAAAAAGTTGATAACAAGAAAGACATTGAAATAAATGATCTCAAAAATCAAATTGAAGATAAAGAAATGATCATTTATAATTTCACAAAAGGAATGGCAAACTTTGAAAAAATGATAGGCTCACAAAGAATGTCTCCAAACAAAGAAGACATTGGTTTTAATGGAATTGAAAATAAAAAGAAAAAGAATCTTTACATGGGATATTTTTCAAAAGCATCTAAAGACTATACTAGTACATCTTGTAATGCCTATGCTAATACAATATGCTATTAATGTAAGAAAAAGGGGCATATAAAGTTTAAATGTCCATTTAAGAGAAAGGGTGTGAAAACTAAACAAGTATGGAGAGTAAAGGAATCATCCTTTATTAAACCAAGCAGACCCAAGAAAGTATGGGTACCAAGATGAAAGACTAGTTCATAAACAAAAAATTCCATGGATTAAGTCATTTCCCTTTAAAAATTAAGAAAGCAACTTAGTTCATGATCAACAAACGAACTAGTTGAAATAGAAAAACTTAAAGATGAGTTTAAGAGCTTATTATAACAAATTCAAAATCGCATTGTTGGCTAAAATCATAGGATGATTTTTTACAAGGCTTAACTTAAGAAAAATATTAAGAAATATCAAATTGAGTGTATTACATAAGTGCTTTGATTAAGAAAAAGATATTTGAGAATGAAAGCCTATATGCTACATGCTTACATGTCTATATGATATGCTATATGCTACATGTGTATGACTTGACTTGACTTGACTTATATTGAAATTTTATGTCTCACTATGTTGAAAATTTGAGCATGAGATTATTGAGCAAAAGCATGAATTTTGATATAAGATTAATCCTTGACCATGTATGCTATTGATGAATCACATGGATATACTTACTGCTCTTTATATTGGTATCCATGAGTTATGAAAGATATTTTTTATATCCATGAACTATGCATGATGTGATATTAGCTTTGGTATCTATAAAGTATTTTTCTTATCACATTTTAAAAATTTAATTGGTATCTTAATTTAAAAGGTTCAATTGGTATCACAGATTGATATTTAAGAATGATAAACATACTTGAACTCATGAGCATATTATCATATTGATGTTAACATGATATTGGTATTTGATGATTGTGTTCATAAAGGATATGAATCAACATATGAAGCATAGATAATAAACTTAAAAGCATAATTGGTATCAAATCTAAATGTATTAAATTCAGGGGGAGTATTATGACTTATTGCTTGTATTATGTTTCTTCCCTAATTAATAAATTGGAATCATGGAATAAATAATTGGTATCATGAATTATTATGCATGCTGAAGTTTTAAACAACTATAATTTTTTTATTGTTGCTCATAGCCTTAGTATTTAAAGTCTTACTCTTTTTGATTGATGTCAAAAGGGGGAGAAGTTTTAGGCAGCAAAAATTGAGCGTGATATTAAAAATTGGAAGCTTATTGAAATGATATATCAAAAGGAGGAGAAGCACTTGATGTTGATCGATATTAATATTGAATAATGTGATTTTAATATATGAGCATGATAGTAAAAGAGTTTTTGAAATTGATCATGATATTGATAAGTTTGTCAATATGATGCTTATTGAAAAGGAGAGCTTTTTTAAGGCTTACTCAAATTTTTACTCCTTGTTTGTCATCATCAAAAAATGAGAGATTATTGGCCTTACAAGTCTTAAAATCTTGTTATCTTACTTTGATGCTAACAAACAAGTGGAACTTAACATATTTGTGTGAGTAATGTTATCTCAGGGCTCATATATGAGAAAGCAAGGTCAAAGTGCTCACAAGGATCAAATGAAGCTTAAATGAGTCAAAGCATAGATTTAAAGATAATATTTTAAAGCTTGAAGAAAATGAGAACATGGATAACTTGTTGAAAGCCAAAGAAAATTTAGAAGTTAAAAGAGCCAAAGAAAAGCAAAGTGAGGGGGCTCAAAGAAAGACAAAGCACGAAGACTTCAAGAGTTGAAGGAATCTTAAGAAAGCTTTATGTAAGTACTTCATTCAATTTCAATATGGATGCATGAAACTCTTAGGTTAATTTATTGGACCTAAATACCTTTTAACATATTTGGAAAATATTTTTATAAGGTCAAAAATTGTTTCAAAAAGGTTAGAATCATTTTGGAATGAAAAACACCAAAAGTTAGAATCATTTTGGAATGAAAAACACCAAAAAGAGGATTTCCCAATTGATGTCATTTTTCATACATCCGGTTTGAGGTGCAATTTTATATATCAAAAACTCCTTATTTTAAAATGTGTTCAACATTAAAGTTATAATATTGTCTCTTAAATTTCGTTTGACACAAAGAACAGCTAATTTGGAGTAGTATATAAAAAGTTATGACTAAAATACTGAAGCGGGGTCGAAGTTGTCAGCCAACTGAACACTGTTCACGGCGGAACATCAGAAGATTGAACTGGACACTTCTGAATGTTTTCTAAAGAGGCAAAATCACCTCAAACGACTAAACTCGAAAGTTCAGACATCTAAACACTGTTAACGGTCATATTTTTTAAAAGTTTTTAAATTCAAACTTATATTTCTTGTGCACCAAACTTTCTATAAACTTGGGAAATACTCCAAGCCACTTGGGGAACACAAAATAGACTTCATTTATCACCTATAAATAACCCCCAAAGGCTATGGATTAAACACACCAAGAAAATACAGTAAACAAGCTTTCTTGCTCTCAAATCTCCCAATTCTCTCAAAGCTCTCTTATGCAATCAATTTCCAAGTTTCACTACTGAGGTTTGTTGTGAATTTATCAAGAAAATTCTGAATCTACTCTTAATTCTTTCAACCTAGAAATAAGGCTTACGGTGATATCTTCTTGTGCTTCATATTTCCATATTGTGAATTTGATTGAAGTACATAGATTTAACTTGTACTAATCAGCTCTTTGTGTGAGCATTCTTTGTACACATATTTTGATTATATTTCTTGTAGATTGACGATTCCAAGGACTGTTTGGATTGTTGGCTAAGTAAGGGGATATTGCTTAGAGAGGCGGGCTCTAGCCTAGTTGAAGGGGTGATCGAATGAGGGTACATCGTTTGGAGAGGTGGACTCTAGCCTACAGAAGGAGTGTGTAAATGGTATTGTTCCACCCTAAAAAAGAATTGAATTTAGTAATCCTTTGGTGGTTTGACAAAAGCATGGATGCAGGCTGGGTATTAGTCGAACCTCGTAAAAATCCCATTCTCACTCTCTGTTTCCCTTATTATTTACTTTCAGTACATATAAAATTACATGGATGTTTCAAATTTCTAAATCATATAACCTACGTAATTTGGAAATCAAATAAAATTAATGTTTAATTTTGATTTGGGTTGCAGAAACCAAAAGAGAGTACGTTGGTTATACCATATCTTGCGGAATTTGTTGAATATTAAATTGAGAAACAAATTTCACAAATACAAGGCTTGATTCAAACTTTCATTCACTACAGGGCTGCAAACAAACTAAACATCTTGAATTCTTGGAAAAGCTAAAAGAATTGCATAGCATATCTTGATTGAATACTTTGTGGATTCGATTAATTGGTTTTAAAGTTTGGTGTGGTTGATTGAATGTTTAATTGTGTTGTGCATTGTATAAAAAGAATTAAACTTTTGTTGTGTGATTGCTAAATCAACAAGAAATCAAGAATTTGTTGAAAGAATTAAATTAAGTTAAAGAATTCATAAATAGTTTTAAAAGGAATTTTAATAACCCAATTCATCCCCCCCCCCCCCCTCTCTTGGGACTACACTTTAGTTTTCAATTTCCAAATTAGATTGCTTGACCCCCAAACTTTATGAAAAATTGGGAAATACTCCAAGTAACTCGGGGAATACTAGAAATTAACTTTTTCCACCTATAAATACATGTTATATTAAAGGATTAAAGACACCAATACATGCAATCAGCATTCAAGCAAAATACTTTCAACTCTTCAAAAGTCACCTTGTTAAAACACTCTTGTTGAAGTTTTCTACTGAGAATTTGATGATTAAAGCCTACGATTCTTTGTGTCCCTACTGAGTTTTCAACCTAAGAAAGAACCCAATTTTAAATCCTTGAACATCTTCTTTCTATATTGATTTTGATTGAAGTATATTGTGATATTCACTTGTACTAATATACTCTAGCTGAGAGTGCTTCTTGTACACAAGATTGTTCTTGTTTCTCTTGTGGTTTTTGATAGTTCAAGATTGTTGAATGGTTGGACTACCGAGCATGGGGTATCTTTTGGAGAGGAGGGTTCCATCCTACTTAAAGGAGTGTGTAAACGATTTACTCCGCCTAGATAAGGTAGGGGAGTGATATAGTGAAATCTTTTGGTGGTTTGCCTTAGGTGAGGACGTAGGCGGGTATAGCCGAACCTCATAAAATCTTGGTGTCTCTTTCTTCCCTACTCTCTTTAATTTTCTACATATATAAATTGCGTGGTTGTTTATTCAATATCTAGAAATTAAATAATCATTGGGAATTGTAGAAACCTTGATTAAATAAAGTATGTTGATTGCGGAAATCTTGATTAAAGGAAGTACATTGATAAATATCAAAGTTCATTAATAAAACACAAGTAGCTTATTTGATATCAAAATCTAAATTTTAGAAGCTTGCTGAAATTTCTATCTTATTTCATTTTGAGAAATCAAGCTTAGCTTATTGATTGGATTGATATATTGAAAGGTTGAATTCTAAATATTGAAGTTTTGATCTTTATCATCATTCATTGATAAATATTAAATCTTGGATTGAGTGGGTCATTGTAAACAAATTATACTTGTGTGATTATAATTAATTTAATTTGAAAAGGGTTATACTAGATTAAAGTTTCCAAAAAAATTTTAAGATCCCAATTCACACCCCCCCTCTTGGGAGTACACTTTACTTCTCAATTGGTATCAGAGCATTAGGTTGTAGTAAATCTTAAACTAGAAGCTACATAAGATCCTTATGGCACACCTAGGTGTTTCTCCCTTTGCTGAAGGTCAATCCTCATCTAGACCACCTATTTTCGACAATGTAAACTATATCTTTTGGAAACAAAGAATGAGAATTTATTTACAAACTATGGATTGGAAAGCATGGAATGTTGTCACACATGGTGACCTTATCCCCACTAAAATCGTGGATGGTAAAGAAATACCTAAAGAAGAAAAAGAGATGACCGACAATGACCATAAGATGTTACAAGTAAATCCAAGTACAATGAATGCATTATATTGTGTTCTTGATGTAAATGAATTCAATAGGATAATGACATGTAAATCAGCTAAAGAAATCTAGGAGAAACTTGAAGTAACCTATGAAGGTACTATTGATGTAAGAGATAATAGAATCGATATACTCACTAGCGAGTCTGAAGCCTTTAGGATGAATCCTGATAAGACCATTACTAGTATGTATACTAGGTTCACCCATATAATAAACTCCCTCAATGCCTTAGGAAATAATTACTCAACTTATGAAATGATCCAAAAAATCCTTAGAGGACTTCAACAAATTTGGGAACCTAAGACAATTGTAATAACAGAAGGAAGAAATTTGAAAAATACTTCCCTAGATGAATTGATAAGATCGCTCCTCACTTATGAGATGGCGATAAATGAAAGAAATTATGATAATAAAAATAAGAAATCAATAGCTCTCAAAGCGGCTAAAGATAGCTCTAGCGAAGAAGAAGAATAAAATGAATTAGACGATGATGATATAGCCTTCATCACCAGAAGACATGGAAAGGTTTTTAAAAAGAATAAGAAGTTCACTCAAAATTTTAAAGGCTCAAAATCTGACAAAGGGGAAACAAGTAAAAAGGAAACAAAGAATGAACCCCCTACCTGTTATAATTGCAAAAAGGTTGGGTATATTAAACTTGACTGTCCACAACTTAAGAAGGACACTGAAAAGAAGAAAAAGAAGGCTATGAAAGCTACATGGGATGACTCAAGCTCAAGTGAATTAGAGGATGAATCAAACAATCAAGAAATAGCAAACATCTGTTTTATGGCAAAAGACAATGAGGTAAACTCCCATACTAACTTATCTAATGAAACTAGTGATGAGTCATGTAGTGATTCGTGTGATAATATGCCCTCATATAGAGAAATTCTAGCTGAGTTATTTTCTTTGCATACTAGGTTCATAAGAGTATCTAAAAGAAATCTAGCCTTGAAAGAACAAAATGAAATACTTAAAAATCAAGTAGAGACTTCGAAGTCAGCTGAAAAAGAAAAGGACTCTCACATTAATGATCTCATGAATAAAATAAATGAGATGTCTTAAGACCTAGTAAAGTTACAAGTAAACAGCGAAAGCAAGAAGGATTTAGAATTAGCTAACTTAAAAGTAAAATTGAAGATAAATATAAAATCATCTACAATTTTAAAAAAGGAAAGGAAATCTTTGAAAAGCTGATAGGTACTTAAAGAATGTCACTAGACAAAGAAGGAATTGGATTCAATGGAGTTGAAAACAAAAGGAAAAAGAATCTTTACATGGGGTACTTTGTAAAAGAATCAAAATACTATGCAAGCACATCCTCCACTAATGCTTATGAAGACACTACTTATTTCTTGTGCAAAAAGGGACACATAAAGTTTGACTGTCCATTTAAAAGAAAAAATAAAGTCAAGAAAGTATGGAGAATAAAAGCTGAAGCAAAACCTGGAACCAAAAAGCCTAAGAAGGTTTGGATACCAAAGAGTAACACCTTGAAGCCCTCTTGTAGGTATGCTTTAGAACCACTCCATCAAAAGACAAATGGTACTTGGATAGTGGGTGTTCAAGACACATGACCGGAAACAAGTCCAAGTTCACCACATTAATGCTTAAGGATGGTGGACATGTTACCTTTGGAGACAATTAAAAAGTTAAGATAATCGGTATCAGAAAAGTTGGTAAAGACCCATACTTGTCTATTGATGAAGTATTACGAGTAGATGGACTAAAACATAATCTACTCAGCATTAGTCAACTAAGTGATAAAGGATTTAAAATAATTTTTAAACAAAACAAATGCATAGTTGAAAACAAAGATAAGAATAAAATCTTGTTCATTGCAAAAAGAGTTGATAATGTGTACTACATAAACTTTTAAAACTTGATCTCTCAAGAAGTCACTTGCTTGACAGCTATAAATGAAGCAAGCTGGTTGTGGCATAGGAGACTTGGACATGCAAGCATGGATTTACTTTCTAAGCTAGCTAAGAAAAACTTAGTCAAAGGCCTACCTAACACTAAGTTTGTAAAAGACAAAATCGGTGATGCATGCCAACTTTAAAAAGAAACTAAGACTAGATTTGAAAGAAATAAACATATTTCCACTAGTAATCCCTTAGAGCTTATTCACTTAGATTTATTTGGTCCTACTAAAACTCAAAGTCTAGGAGGAAAGCATTATTCTTTTGTCATAATTGATGACTACTCCAGGTTTACCTGGGTACTATTCTTAGCCTCCAAAGATGAAGCTTGCAAGATGCTAGTTAACTTATGCAAAAGCCTTCAAAATGGAAAAAAGATATGGTGTTTAAATCAAAATTTTTCAGCACCTCGAACTCCTTGACAAAATAGAGTTGTTGAAAGAAAAAATATGTCCCTTCAAGAAATGGTTAGGACCATGCTCAATAAACATAAGCTACCTAAATATTTTTGGGTTGAAGCAGTAAATACCACATGCTATGTAATGAATAGAGTTTCCATAAGATCAAGCCTAGATAAGACCCCCTATGAACTATGGAAAAAATAAAAATAAAAAGCCTAACATAGCTTATTTTCATGTATTTGGGTGCAAGTTTTTTTCATTGAATGATAAAGATGACTTACGAAAATTTGATGCAAAATCAAATGAAGGAATATTCTTAGGATATGCATTAAAAGCAAGGCATTTAGAATCTACAATAAAAGAACACTCACAATTATAGAATATGTTCATGTAGCATTTGATGAAGCAAATCCATTTACAAAATCATTTGACATTGACGAAGATGAAACAACACAAAAACTAGAAGACTTAGAAATTAAAGAAGTTAAGGATGAGACAAATGAACCAATTTCAAATGATGAATCTTTAGAAAATTTTGAACTAGCTAGAGAATGGAAATTTATAAGGAATCATCCAAAAGATCAAATTATAGGAGAACCTTCACGTGGTATATCCACTAGATCTTCATTGAAAAATATATGCAATCATTATCCATTCCTATCTCAAGAAGAACCTGAGAACATTGAAGAAGCCTTAAGTGATGATTCTTGGATAGCTGCTATGCAAGAAAAGTTAAATCAATTTGAAAGAAATAGAGTATGGAAATTAGTTCCTAGGCCCAATGATCATTCAATAATTGGTCTTAGAGATTTATACTGAAAGACATGGTTTATGTAAACAATTTTATTATTTAATAATAACTTCAGTTATTCCATTTTAATGAGAATCTTTGTGAGCAATGTTTGTCTAACATTATCTATTTAATGATTATGCATGTGCGCCTTTTATTCTATATAGTAGGTGATCTAGTGTGTAGAGTATGGCTTATACACAAAAGATTAGATCATCAGTTCTTATAGAATATAAGTTTATTGTTCACAGTCTTAAATGAAATTGGACACACCATGGGTAGGAATGTAGCATAAGGTTTTAATTGGTCTATGTTGACTATGGGGAATGGTATAGTTCCAACTCCTTGTGCTTGTACACTTTGTGTGTATTGAATAGAACTTTCTTGGGGTAATTGTTTTTATATTGACTATATAAAAAAATTAATACCTCATGATTGTTATGAGTGCTTATGCTCTTAATCCTAATATGATTATTGGACACGTGCATGTAGTGTTTATTACTTTGATTCATAGAAGAGTAAGATTCTTTATGGGTCAATAAACTCAATGAGTTGCATAATGACATTATCTGTATGGTGAACATTAATTATTGATGGAATTCACATCCCGATATCGGGACTGATGATAACCCCTTAAGGAAGCTTATAAGTTTTGATTGTGTCAAACCCTACAGATGGATTTTGAATCTGACACATCAAATAAGTTAAGTGGAAGGTATCAGGGAATTAATATGTCAATTAATTAAATTGTCAGTAATTTAATTTAATTGACAAATATCTGTATTATTTACGGGGGAGATAAGTAAGCATTTGATAATAAGAGCTCAAAATTTAATTTCGAATATGAGAAGGAGTGCAATTATTATTCTTTAGTGGTATAAATTGTAATTAACAAAATTAAGGATTAATCCAGGTTGGATTAGGAATTTTTAATTACGTTGGAAGCCCTGGTAATATTAGCCCAAAGGTCCCTATTGTAGTCTATATATACACGCTCCATTCAACGGCGAGGGTTAGACAATAATGCATACACAGAGGCAGACGTCTTCGTTGGAAGAAAACCCTAGCCACCGCTGACGAGCCCACTCTTTGAGGAACAAGGCATGTTCAAGGAATATAGTGTAAGATCCATGGTCATCATCAAGAGTTCTTCTTCAATTTCATAGATTCGAAAGTTCCCCTTCACGCTTGCAGATTTTGGAGTTCTTCTTCATGCTTGCAGATTCGAGATCAAACCAGAGAGATCTCGCAGGTATGATCCTAATCACGTAATTAGGATTTGCAAGATCGAATTTTTATTGTGATCTGGGTTTGAAAGATCGAATTTTTGTTTAACCTTGGTATGCAGGATCATTTTTTTTTTTATTCGTATGCACTACAACCAGATCATAGGGCTATTATGTAGCAGGCCCCTTCAATTGGTATTAGAGCCACAACTGATACAGTATACAGATGATAATACCATGTTTTTGAGTTTTCGAAGTAGTGCATGTCTTGACTTTTTGAGTCCAATCCCTGTTTTGATGTCGATAAAGCACTCGTATCTCAGTGTGTATTTTGTGTTTTTGAATAGGTTTATGTTTGAAGACACACATGAGGTAAAGGAGAAATGGAAGCCCAAAGGACTTAAAGAACAAATTTTTTGGCACATTCCATGAAGAACCAGAAGAGCAAAAGAACAAGAAGAAGACATTTGATTTAATATGTATATGCATTTAGTTTTTATATATCTCTTGTCTGTAATAATGCATACATCTTGCATGATATGGATTGAAAGCTTAGATGACCGTAGGTTGATCATAGGGAACCAAATGATCTTAGGGCGCCTAACGTTTCTAAGAAAAACCTTTTTCAAAAATACTAAAATCATACAAAAGGTTTAAAATATTTTAGGGTCAAATTTGGGGCAAAAACAAACTTTGTCGACTGACGTTGGAGTTTTTGGGTTAATTAAATAGCCCCAGTTGACTGACTCAGTAAGGTTTAAATCACCACATTCAACCGAACAGTCTATTGGCTAAAAATTCAAAATGTTGACTAAGCCACAGTCGACTTGAACCCTTGGCAGTATAAATGCCTCAGTCTACTGAATCAGCCAAAAGTCAACACATTGACTTCGCTTGGTCGACCATTCTATTTTGAACACACCTTCCTTAATCGGCTGAACCATAAAGCCTCAGACATCCCAACAACTTGGTCAACCAAACAAATAGTTCAAAATGAGCTCGATCGACCAAAATTCAAAGAGCGGTCAACCGAACCTAAGCCATGGTTGACCGAACCTACGAAGGGTTCGAAATCACCCTGGGATGGTCAACTAAACCAATAGTTCGAAATTGCCATGGTCAACCAAACTTACAAAAGTGGTAGATGGAACCTTTCCCATGATCGATCGGTTCGGTCGGCCGAACCTTTCGGGTTGGAAAAATTTTTACCGCAGGTAAATGAGGTTAATTTTAATTGAAATCATTAATCTTTTTTCTAAAATGACCTCCATGTCACCAACGGTTATATTTTCCTAAAGCTCTATATATACCCCTTCATTTTCCTAGATTAGTAACTTTGATTAACCCAAATTTTCTCCCTAATTTATTGTTAATCAAAGTTCTCCCAAAACGTTTTTTATTGTGCAAATCATTCTTTTGGGGCAAAATATTTTGTACATATCTCTCCAACTCTCTTTCATACTTTTATTTTAAAATCATTTTTTAGGAGAGTATTTTATTTAGGGCATTTTATTTGCATATACTCTCACTTAGCACTTTATCTTTGAAAAACATTATTGAGAGTATTGCTTAAGTTTTCTCTCGGTTATTTCTTTGATAAATATTTTTGGGAGAAAATTATTTATAGCACAAATATTTTCTTGAGTTTAAATTCCTAGATTTTCAAAATATTCTTTATTTGCAAAAATATTTATAGGAGAACATAATACTCATTTTTCATATATATTTTATTTGTGCAAATTTATTTGATATCGCCCTTTCTCTACTGAGCATAACTCATATAATAAGAAAGTGCATATATTTGAGGTTTAATGTGTATATCTATGCTTGTAGTTCAAAAGCATGTTTCATGTACAAAAATTATTTTTAATGTATCGGTTGGGATCAGCCTGGAATTGAACTGGGGCATTTCAGCCCCGTAAATGAGGTCGATTGGGTTCAAGCCTGAGAAATTGAACTAAGGAGTTTCCACCTCGTAAGGGAGACAATTTGGGCTCAGCCTTGTAATTGAGTTGTGGTTTACCTTACCCTGTAAGGAAAGGTTGTAATGGCTTCTGCTCCACCCGTTTAAGTGAGCAAGGATAGTATAATCCTTGGGGGATATGCTCAAGGCGGGGATGTAGGTTGGTTTGGCTTAACCTTAATAACAAATATCGTATGTCGCTCTCTCTCTATCTCATTTAATTATTGCACTTTAATTTCCATATGTGTACGCTTGCTTGTTTACTGCTATAATTATTCGCATGCACACATTTAATTGAAATGAGATATGTTGCACACGTGTACACCTGCACTAATAGCTTAATCATTTTACATACATATTTTTAACATTGAATGGGATATGATTTGTGGTGAATTGGAAAAATTTTTAAATTAGCCAAAAAGTTTTTAAAACCTAATTCACCCCGCCCCCTTCTTGGGATCACACCAAAGTCAACAACATGCGTAGGGTAAAATGTGTGGATGCGCTAACTTTTGTTTTGCAGCGTTTTGCCCGATTATTATGGTCACACGAATGTATGGTTTATGATTGTGATTTTTTTAAAACTCATAGCATGTGAACTCCGGTTATGGAGGCATAGGATTCTGTAATCTATCGTAGGTTCATCCGAGACGCAGCCACAGTTATGATGCATAGCAGTGGCAAAAACTGCGTGCAACCCTAGTTGTAGAATAGTGATTAGATGGTTGCTGGTGGCGCATAGTAGTGACAGAAAAGAAGAAAAACCCTAGAACATTGTTGCGGTTTAAATTTGAATTTGAATTTGAATGTGAATTTGAATTTGATTTTGAATTTGAATTTGAATTTGAATTTAAATTTAAATTTGAATTTGAATTTGAATTTGAATTTAAATTTGAATTTGAATTTGAATTTGAATTTGAATTTGAATTTGAATTTTAAATTGAATTTGAATTTGAATTTGAATTTTAAATTGAATTTGAATTTGAATATATATATATATATATATATATATATATATATATATATATATAGGGTTTATAAATAGACTTGCGGCCATATTCTAGAGGTCGGATCCTTGCCGACCGTCGGCACTCTATAACGGCAAGCAAGGAATCACGATTTTATGATGCGAGCTGCTGGACCATAATAGCCGGAATTTTATTATATCATACTTCTTATTTATATATGCTTGTTTGGCGTGTTTTTTGTTCTTATGTTATCTCATTAGCATGTAATATTTATTATTTCAATATTGGTTTATGCATGTGCAACTAGAGAATAAAATTAATTTTTTTTAAAAAAATAATTTAAGGGAATTTGGAATTTTATTTGTTGTGTATATTTTAGTTACCAATATTGGAATATTAAATTTATTAGAATATTAAACACGTGCAAATTTGCATCCCTCATGAATTAAATAACTAAGTGGGTGAGGGAATTTATTAGGTATAAATCTCATGGTCTCCATCACTAGTTTATAGGTGATGTAATTAATTTTATGAGTTGATATTAGTATCTTCCTCCTGATCGGGTGCAATTAATTACAAACTCACCAAGTATAAACCCTAGTAATTGTTAGTATTGGGTCACCTCTCCACCTAGAGGATTCACTACAGGACAATAGGTCTATTGTTATGTGATGGTATACACTTAGCTATGAATAATAGTATTCTCATCATCTGAGTCATTGCTATTGTTTATAGGACCAAAGCAAAGTCAACAGTTTATTTTTTCTTGGCATAGTCACTTGCCTAGATAGTAAAATTAATAGGTCCTCACCTTTCTACACATATGTTGAGTAATAAACGACCTTCCCATCGATGCATATTACTCACAGTGTGCGAGGTTGCTAACATATTCTTTAAAAGAAAAATATTAGTAGAGAGAACCATATTCTTTTAATTGAATTAAAAGTTTATTATTACTAATCATATATTGTTATAATATGTGATTCTCATGATTAAAATGGCTTTCAATACCTTGGCTGTTATTCTCAAAGAAAACAAACTGGTTGGACCTAATTATATTGACTGGAAAAGGAACTTAGATATTATGCTAACTGCAGAGGAGTACAAGTATGTGCTCATAGAGGTATGTCCACAAAAACCCGGTGAAGGGGCAACTAATGAGGAAACCCAGACTTACTGGAAGTGGATTAAGGCTGAGGAGATGGCGTGGTGTTACATTTTGGCATCTATATCGAATGTTCTGCAACATCAGCATTGGTCTATGCCTTGGGCCTATGATATAAATGTAAAACCTCAAAGAAAAGTTTGGGGTTGAGAAGTTCCTAGGCCACCCAATACGTATATCTCATTCACTAGTTGTCGAAACATGTTTAGCGGTGATATCTACCAGTACCTGGTGTTTAGGTACCGGAGCCACTAATCATGTTTGCAATTCTTTGCAAGGGTTCCAACAAACCCGCTAGCTAAGTAATGGGGAGATTTACGTATTTTTGGGAGATGGCATAAGTGTCAGTAGTTGCAGTAGGAGATATTCACATTTCTTTTGGTAGAGATAGGATTTTGATATTGAAAGACTCTCTCCATGTAGCTTCCATTAGAAGGAATTTGATTTCAGTTTCCATGTTGGTGGATAATGGATATTCTGTTTATTTTAATGGCTCGGTTGTTATTAATTTAAATAAACGTTTTATTTGTTCAGGTACATTGGTGGATGGTCTTTATATTATTAATCATGCTTCTCCTATAGGGTAACTAAATGAATTGAATAACACTAATAAAAAACTATGTAAGAGAACGAAACCTTCTATATTGAACCAAACTTATCTTTGGCACTTATGCCTAGGTAATATTAAGTTGAGACTGATTTTAAGGTAGGTTCGTAATGGGCCATTAGGTTCATTATAAGTGGAGGCACTACCAGTCTATGAATCCTGCTTAGAATGTAAGATGACCAAGCAGCCCTTTTCGGCCAAAGGCAATAGAACAAATGAGGCATTAGAACTAGTTCACTCTGATTTGTGTGGCCCTATGAATATCCAAGATAAAGGTGGCTTTGAGTATTTCGTTACTTTCATTGGTGATTACTCAAGGTATGGGTATATTTATTTGATGCGTCGTAAATTTGATTGCTTTGAAAAATTCAAGGTATTTAAGATAGAAACAGAGAAGCGTCAAGGTAAATATATCAAGCCACTACAAACTTATCGTGGTGGTGAGTACATCTTAGAAGAATTTGTGGATTACTTATCAGAGGAGGGAATTGAATCCCAGTTGTCTACACCTGGTATTCAACAACAGAATGGTGTAGCAAAAAGAAGGAATATAACTCTAATGGACATTGTCAGATCTATGATGAGTTATTCAGATTTGCCTAATTCGTTTTGGGGGCACGAACTAGAAATAGCAGCCTATATTTTGAACTTGGTATCATTTAAGTCAATACCTACTACACCCACAGGACTGTGGACTGGGCACAAACCTAGTCTACGGCATATTTGAATATGGGGCAGTCCAGCACACGTGCTAAAAGGGAAAGTAGGTAAGTTGGAATCAAGGACAAATGTCTATTTATTTGTTGACTACTCTAGAGGAATAAAAGGTGGTTTATTTTATTGTCCTAAGGATCAGAAGGTCATTGCTAGCACCAATGCTTGATTCTTAGAAGAGGACTATATAATGAACCACAAACCCAGAAGTAGGATTGTTCTAGAAGAGTTAAGAGGAGATATACCAGCTATATCGATAGTGCAAGAAGAACCACCACAAGATACAATTATTAACATCCTATTTCCTTATCGTAGTGGGAAGAATTTTGTAACTCGAGCTGATTCTGACCCATCACGTGCAGCTACCATCAATACGCCGGTTATACAACCAAGGCAGAATGATGGTGCATAAGGATCAGGATCAACACAGCAAAACGTGCCTCGTTATAGTGGGAGGGTTGTATGCCAGCCTGATTGGTATATGTTCTTGGGAGAGTCTTATGATAAGATCCTTCATGAACTAGATACCGATTCTAGTAACTACTGTGAAGCACTTCAAGATAAAGATGTTGAACTTTGGTTGAAGGCTATGAAATTAGAGATGGAGTCCATGTACTCTAATCAAGTCTAGGATTTTGTAGAGCCACCAAAGGAATAAAACCCATCAAATGCAAGTGAATCTATAAGAAGAAGAGAGGAGCAAACGGGAGGGTGGAAAACTTTAAAGCTAGGCTTGTTGCAAAAGGGTTTACTCAGAAAGAAGGAATCGACTGTGAGGAAACTTTCTCACAAGTAGCCATTCTAAAGTCTATCCGGATTCTCTTATCTATTACAGCTCTTTTTGATTATTAAATTTGGAAAATGGATGTCAAGACAACTTTCCTTAATGAAAGTCTTGATGAGTGCATCTATATGGTGCAACCAAATGGTTTTGCAGTAGTAGGCCAACAGCACATGCTGTGCAATCTTAAGAAGTCCATTTATGGACTTAAGCAGGTGTCTAAGTCTTGGAACATCTGTTTTGATCAAGACATTAAATCTTATGGTTTTTATCAATGTCCTGATGAGTCATGTGTATATAAAAGGTATGATGGAAACGTGGGGGTAATTTTGGTGATATATGTGGATGATATCTCACTCGTTGGAATAGATGTGGGAGTATTATCTTCGATTAAGGTATGGCTATCTGGAATATTCAACATGAAAGACTTGGGATAAGCCAATCACATCCTTGGGATCAAGCTTTTGCGAGATCGCAAACAAAGGATGTTGGGCTTATCACAAGCTACTCATATCAATATGATTTTTGCCCGTTTTAGCATGCAGGATTCCAAGAAAGGGAGTTGACTCTATGAGTCCAATCCTATTTTGATAATGACAAACACTTGGTATTTGATCTGTGCATTGAGATTGTTAACAAGAACAATATTTAGCGTGCACGGAAGGTTAGAAAGTCATGAAAGCCATGAAGATTAAAGTATATACATCTTGGCATAATCCATGGAACTAAAAGAGTAGAAGAATGAAGATGCAAGCGGCAAGTTCAAGATCGTCATGGGAATGAGTATTTAGAACTGAATGTATTCACATATTTCATATGATTTAATTTGAAGCTCAAAATATACCCTAGACTAATCCTAGGACTCATGCATCTCATGAAATTATTTTAGGGGTTATTCATTGACTTAGAGACTCTAATTAAAACGACGAAAAATGCTTTATGAAGAAGCAAAGCAAGAAATCAAAAATGATTTTTGAAAATAAAATAAAAAAAGTTGAAGTTGGACTACCCAGACGACTGAGGATTACCCTCAGACGTTTGAAGATGCAACTTCAGATGACTAAAGTTTTACTTTTGACGTCCGAAGAATTTCCTCAAGAGACCGAAGAATTAGTTCAATCGTCTGAAGAATTAATTGTTGAAACACAGAACAGGAAGAACACCTTCAGACGTTTGAACCTTAAGTTCAGTTGTCTGAAGCAGGGACTTCAAAAGTATGAACCTCAACTTCAGACATCTGACCCTGTGTCCAGTTCAATTTTTTTAAAGCTTTAAGGAACATCATACGTCTGAACCTTAGACCTTAGTCCTCTGAATCAGCGGGAAGTTTAAAAGTTTAATCTTTAGAGAGAGAACACGTGGGTTTTACACTTGATCCATTTGATCCAACGGTTAAAACTTATCCTAAGGCCAACTTTACCTATATAATCAACCTCTAAACCCTAGTGCCCCAACTCTTGGAATAGAATTGAGATACTTGAACATATTGCAATACGATTGCCTGCACTCCAACTTATACTTATCAAGTTTGGGCAAATCATCTCAACAAAACGAAGGGATATCATTTACATATCTTAAAAGCAAGATCTAGGGATTGAGGTTTGGTAAACAAGGGATTGATTTGCATTTTCAATATATAGATATCTTGAAGATTTTTCATATCTCATACTCATACATCTATTACTCTTATTGAAAAAGAAAAATCCTTGTGTTGTTACATATAAATTTATTTGTGAAAGGATTTTCTAAACATCAAATATTTGGTGATCTTCAAGTTCTTATTTTCATTTAAAGACTCAATACATTGTTATTGCAAAATCTACTTAATTGAAAAATCTAAAGGTTCTCAATATGTGTGTGTGTGTGTGTGTGTGAGAGAGAGAGAGAGAGAGAGAGAGAGAGAGAGAGAGAGAAATATTGTTGTGACAAGTAGTGTTTAAATCTTTACAATACTCAAAGTCTTTTATTTATTCAAGATTCAACTTCACAAATTATTTGATAACAAGAACTTAGATCTTCACAATATTCAAGACCAAATTTTTAATAAGATCACATTTGGTATTCTTGTATCTAGTAAGTTGAACTAAAACCCTAAGTTCTCCAAAGCATTTACTTATATAATTATTTTGAGAGATTTGATCAAAGGGAAATTTTGTGAAGCATATCATTCATATAACGATTACATCATTACATACATACTGAGCTTCAAATTTTATCATATGGATGTGTTAGGTTTTCCATTGTACTTACTAGCTTTGTTAGAAGCAATATTGAGTTGTTTTGCAGATTTAAAAATTCTATATTGTAATCGCGGTTCAAGTTATGAATCGGGTGAGGAGGAAGTTGTGCCTCTTGTATGCAGCCAATGTAAGGGAAGCTTCGTCCCAGTTAAAGGAGCAAGGATTTAGTGGCTTAAGTGGGTTCCTCAAGGTGAGGACGTAAGCCGGGTTGGCTGAACCTCGTAAAAATTGTGTTTTCCTTCTCTCTCCCTTTACTCCTTTTAATTTCTGCAACGCATTTCATTACCTATCTTGCATGTGTGTATGTTGAATAACCCCCCACACACACTTGATAATTAATTGGGTAAAATAGATTTTATTGAGCTAATAATTTGAATCAATTTCAAACCCCTATAATTAATTTGTTAAATATAAAAATAGGGATTAAGTGGTAAATAATCTTAAAGATGTTTAAAATACCCAATTCAGCCCCCCTCTTGGGATTACACCCAAATTAAAATTTGGCATCGGTACAAGGTTTACATACACTGTGAGAGTCAAGTACATTAGAGATCTGCTAAAAAAGTTTAATATGGAAGATGGAAAAATACTAGGGACACCTATGAGCACTTCCTTGAAATTAGACAAAGATGAACAAGGTTAAGCTCTATCGTGGAATGATCGGTAGCTTACTATATCTGACTGCCAGCAGACTCGACAAAATGTTCAACATATGTTTGTGCGCAAGATTTCAGGTTGCACCAAAAGAGTCACATTTGTTAGCTATCAAACGAATACTTAGATACCTAATAAGAACCGTGGAACTTGGGTTATGGTATCCTAAGTATACATCTTTTGAGATTATCAGCTATTCAACTGCTAATTTTTCTAGTAGCAAAGTGGATAGGAAGAGCACGAGTGGTGCATGTCATTTCTTAGGACATTCTTTAGTCGCTTGGTTTTCCAAGAAGTAGAATTCAGTTGCTCTTTCCACATCTGAGGTAGAATACATAGTGGCAGGAAGTTGTTGTGCTCAAACGCTATATATGAAGCAACAACTGATGGAGTTTGGATTAAGCTATGATACAATTCCTATAAGATGCGACAATACAAGGGCAATAAACATCTCAAATAATCCTATATTACATTCATGAACTAAACATATAGAAATAATACATCATTTTCTTCATGATCATGTGCAAAAACGAGATGTGACACTTGAGTTTGTATGCACAGATGAACAATGGGTAGACATATTCACGAAACCACTAGCGGAGGATAAGTTTATCCAAATTAGGCGTGAATTAGGCCTGTTGCATAGTCGAGAGGTTGCCTAGAATTATATTAGATGGCATAATTCAGGGGGAGCAGCATCACTTAATATTCACAATTGGTTAAAAATTTCAAATTCGGCTCATTTGTTCCCATTATCACATTTGTTCACATTTGGTATTAAACTCATATCATGATGAATGCATATTAAGTTACACATGTTAATCCTCACATAATCTTTGAACTTTAGTGCTTGTTTTTGCTTATCCATGTCTATGAAATTTGACACACTGTGTATGTTCACATTGCAATTTAATTCAACAACATAACTTTCTGCATTAGCAAGTGGGAGAAGTAAATTGAATTAACACAGGAAGACATATTTTACAATACAATTTTTAAAATCTGATGGTTGAATAATTTTTTTAAAAAAAATTAAAATTTAAAGGGGGAGAAGAATATAAGGTTATGTCCAATCATGTTTTGTTATATACCTTTTTGTTGATGACAAAAGGGGGAGAAGAATATCAGGTTATAGAAAAAATAGTTGGCAAGACTCATTGTGTATGAGCATATTGCATTTGCTGAATATTTGATTGTACATTATTTGAGGGAGAGACTTGTTAGGCGTAACCCATTTTATATTTTTGCTCGTGCATTTGTCATCATCAAAAAAAGGGAGATTGTTGACTCTATGAGTCCAATCCTATTTTGATAATGACAAATCACTTGGTATTTGATCTGTGCACTGATATTTTGAACAGGAATAATATTTATCATGCACAGAAGACTAGAAATTCATGGAAGCCATGAAGATTAAACTATATACATCTTGGCACAATCCATGGAACTAAAAGAATAGAAGATTAAAGATGCAAGCGGCAAGTTCAAGATTATCATGGTAATGGGTATTTAGAATTGAATGTTACATATTTCATATGATTTAATTCAAAGCTCAAAATATACCTTAGACTGATCCTAGGAATCATGCATCTTATGAAAATCTTTTAGGGGTTATTCATTGACTTAGAGACTCCATTTAAAACCCTAAAAAATGTTTTATGAAGAAGAAAAGCAAGAAAGCAAAAAATGATTTTTGAAAATAAAATAAAATAAGAAATTGAAGTTGGACTACCCAGATGACTGAAGAATTAGTTCAATTGTATGAAGAATTAATTGTTGAAGCACATAATAGGAAGAATACCTTCAGACGTCTGAACCTTAAGTTCAGTCATCTAAAGCAGGGACTTCAAAAGTTAGAATCTCAACTTCAGACGTCTGACCTGGTGTCCATTTCAATTTTTTTGAACCTTTAAGGAACATCAAACGTCTGAACCTTAGACCTCAGTCGTCTGAACCAATAGGAAGTATAAAAATTTAATCTTTAGCGAGAGAACACACAGGTTTTACACCTGATTAATTTGATCCAATGGTCAGGACTTATCCTAAGGCCAAGTTTACCTATATAATCAACCTCTAAACCCTAGTGCCCCAACTTTTGGAATAGAATTAAAAGACTTAAACATATTACAATACAATTGCCTGCACTCCAACTTATACTCATCAAGTTTGGGCAAACCATCTCATCAAAATGAAGGGATTTCATTTACATATCTTGAAAGCAAGCTCTGGTGATTGAGGTTTGGTAAACATGGGATTGATTTGCATTTTCAATATATAGATATCTTGAAGATTTTTCATATCTCATACTCATACATCTATTACTCTTATTGAAAAAAAAAAAATCCTTGTGTTGTTACATATAAATTTATTTGTGAAAGGATTTTCTGAACTTCGAATATTTGGTGATCTTCAAGTTCTTATTTTCATTCAAAGACTTAATACTTTGTTATTGCGAAATCTACTTAATTGAAATGTCTAAAGGTTCTCAATATATATATATATATATATATATATATATATCTGTGTGTGGGTGTGTGTGTGAAATATTGTTGTGACAAGTAGTATTTAAATCTTTGCAATGCTCAAAGTCTTTTATTTATTCAAAGATTCAACTTCACAAATTATTTGATAGCAAGAACTTAAATCTTCAGAATATTGAAGACCAATTTTTTAATAAGATCACATTAAGTATTCTTGCATCTAGTAAGTTGAAATAAAACCCTAAGTTCTCCAAAGCATTTACTTATATAATTATTTTGGGAGATTTGATCAAAGGGAAATTTTGTGAAGCATATCATTCATATAACGATTACATTGTTACATATATACTGAGCTTCAAGTTTTATCATATGGATATGTGTTAGGTTTTCCATTGTACTCACTAGTTTTGTTAGAAGTAGTATTGAGTTGTTTTGCATATTTGAAATTCTATATTATAATCACAGTTCAGGCTGTGAACCAGGTGAGGAGGAAGTTGTGCCTCTTGTAAGCAGCGGATGTAAGGAAAGCTTCGTCCCGGTTAAAGGAGCAACGATTTAGTGGAATCCTTGAATGAATTGCTCAAGGTGAGGACGTAGGCCAGGTTGGCTGAACCTCGTAAAAATTGTGTTTGTCTTCTCTCTCCTTTTACTTCTTTTAATTTTTGCAATGCATTTCATTACCTATCTTGTGCGTGTGTGTGTATGTTGAATAACCCCACACGAACTTGATAATTGATTGGGTAAAATAGAATTTATTGAGATAATAATTTGAATCAATTTCAAACCCCTATAATTAATTTGTTAAATATATAAATAGGGATTAAGTGGTAAATAATCTTAAAGATTTTTAAAATACCCAATTCACCCCCCCCCCTCTTGGGATTACATGAGAATTAAAATAGGGTTGCTCCCTTTTAGACATGGAATCTCTCTATCCAAGGATTAGTTTCCTAAAACACTGATTGAGGTAGAGAACATGAAGGCATATCCTTATGCATCAGTAGTAGGAAGCCTCATGTATGCTATGCTTTGCACTAGACCTGACATCTATTTTGCCATAGGCATGGTCAGCAGTTATCAATCTAACCTAGGGTGAGAACACTGGACTACGGTAAAACATATAATCAAGTACCTGAAAAGGACTAGGGATTATATGTTGGTTTTTCTGGCAGATAGTCTAGTACCCATTGGGTACATGACTCAAATTTTCAATCAGACGAGGACTCCAACAAATCAACCTTGGGAAATGTGTTTACTCTAGAAGGTGGAGACATTATTTGGAGGAGTATCAAGAAATCATGTGTTGTTGATTCCACTATGGAGGCCAAATATGTGGAAGCCTTTGAGGTAGCCAAGGAGGCCGTTTGGCTCATGAACTTTCTATTAGATCTAGGAGTGGTGTCTTAAGTACAAACACCTATTACACTTTACTGTGATAATAGCGGGGCGGTTGCTAACTCAAAGGAATCTAGGACCCACAAGAGGGCAAAACACTTCGAGCATAAGTATCACCTAATATGAGATATTGTGAAGAGAAGTGATGGGATGGTCACAGAGATTGCATCGGCAAGCAACCTAGCATACCCTTTTACAAAGAGCTTACCAGCTAGTACTTTTGATAGTCATGTAGAGGGAATGGGAGAGAGATGTATGGCAGCATGGCTTTGAGTATAAGTGGGAGATTGTAAGAGATTTATACTAAAAGACATGTTTTATGTAATCAACTTTATTGTTTATTAATAACTTCAGTTATTCCATTTTAATGAGAATCTTTGTGAGAAATGTTAGCCGGACATTATCTATTCAATGATCATGCACGTGTGTCTTTTATTCTATATGGTAGGTGATCTAGTGTATTGAGTATGACTTATACACAAAAGATAAGATCATTAGTTCTTATAGAATATAAGTTTATTGTTCACATTCTTAAATGGAATTGGACACACCATTGGTAGGGTTGTAGCACTTGGTTTTAATAAGTCTATATTGACTATAAGGAATGGTACAATTCCAACTCCTTGTGCTAGTACACTTTGTGTGTATTGAATAGGACTGTCTTTGGGTAATTATTTTTATACTGACTATATAAAACAATTAATACCTCATGTTTATTATGAGTGCTTATGCTCTTAATCCTGATATGATTATTGGACACGTGCGTGTATTGTTTATTACTTTGATTCATAGAAGAGTGAGATTCTTTATGGGTCAATAAACTCAATGAGTTGCGTAATGACATTATATGTATAGTGAACATTAATTATTGATGGAATCAATGTCTAGATATCGAGATTGATGACACCCCATTGAGGAAGCTTATAAGTTTTGATTATGTCAAATCCTGCAGGTGGATTTTGAATCCAACACATCAAATAAGTTAGTGGGAGGTCTCAGGGAATAAATATGTCAATTAATTAAATTGTTAGTAATTTAATTTAATTGATGGATATCTGTAATCTTTACATAGGGAGATAAATAAGCATTTGATAATAGGAGCTCGAATTTAATTTCGAATATGACAAGGAGTGCAATTAAAATTCTTTAGTGGTATCAATTCTAATTTACATAATTAAGGATTAATCCGGGTCGGATTAGGAATTCTTAATTATGTTGGAAGCCGTAATCATATTTGCCCAGAGGTCTCTATTCTAGCCTATGTACACACGCTCCATTCAGCGGCGAGTGCTAGATGATAATGCATACACAGAGGCAAACGTCTTTGTGGGAAGCAAACCCTAGCCACCACTGATGAGCCCACTTAAGGAATACAGTACAAGATCCATGGTCATCATCAAGAGTTCTTCTTTGATCTCGTAGATCCGAGAGTTCCTCTTCGTGGTTGCAGATTCGAGATCAAACCAAAGAGATCCCCCAGATATGATCCTAATCATGTAATTAAGATTTGCAAGATGGAATTTTTATTGTGATCCAGGTTTGAAAGATCGAATTTTTGTTTAACCTAGGTATGCAAGATCATTTTTTTTTTAGTTATCTATATGCATTACAACCAGATGTTAGGGCTATTCTATAGCATGCTCCTTCAATTGGAACAAAATGGGTATTTAGGAATAAGAAGGATGAAAATTGAATAGTAGTACGTAACAAAGCTACACTCAAGGATATAACCAAGAAGAGGGAATAGACTACATTGAGACCTTTGCTCCCGTAGCTAGAATGGAAGCTATAAGAATGTTATTAGCCTATGCATCCCACAAAGAATTAAAACTCTATCAAATGGATGTAAAGAGTGCATTTTTATATGAATTCATAAATGAAGAAGTCAATGTGGCACAACCTCGAGGATTTGAGGATATCCATGACCCTGATCATATGTTTAGGTTAACAAAAGCTTTATATGGGTTGAAACAAGCCCCTAGGGCTTGGTATGAGAGGATGAGTGGATTTTTACTAGAAAGGGGATTCTCTAGAAGAAAGGTAGACAACACATTATTTACTAAATCTAAAAATCAAGATATGCTCATCATTCAAATCTATGTAGATGATATTATATTTGGTGCTACAAACAAAGAACTATGTAAAGACTTTGTCAAATGTATGCAAGATGAATTTGAAATGAGTATGATGGGCAAATTAAATTACTTCTTAGGACTTCAAATTAAGCAAACCAAGAATGGAACTTTCGTAAATCAATCTAATTATATAAGGGACATGCTTAAGAAGTCTGACATGGAAAGTAGTAAGCCTATAGGAATTCCAATAAGTATATCCATAAGTCTTGATAAGGATGAAAAAGGAAAATCGGTAGATATGAGATATTATCGATGGATGATATGAAGTCTAATATATTTGACATCTAGTATACTAGATATAATGTTTAATGTATGCATGTGTGCTCAATTTCAGTCAGTACCTAAGGAATCTCACCAAATAGCCATAAAACGAATTTTAAGATACTTGATAGGTACTATTGACTTAGGTCTATGGTATCCTAAGGATACCGACTTTGAGATGATAAGCTATTCGAACGCTGATTATGTTGGATGTAAGATCGATAGAAAAAGCACAAGTGGTACTTGCCACTTCCTTGGAAGGTCTCTTGTCTCTTGGTTCTCTAAAAATCAAAACTCCATAGCTTTGTTTACTGTTGAAGCTAAGTATGTGGCAGAAGGAAGTTGTTGTGCACAAAGACTCTATATGAAACGACAATTAAAAGATTTTAATTTAGAGTATTCATAAATTCCTATAAAGTGTGATAATACCAATGTAATAAACATCTCTAAAAATCTTATCTCACACTCAAGAATCAAACATATAGATACAAGGCATCATTTTTTGAGAGATTATGTGCAAAAAGAAGATATTATACTAGAATTCGTGAATACAAGTGGCCAATAGGCGGATATCTTCACCAAACTTCTTCCTAAAGATAGATTTATATATATAAGAAGAGAACTAGGATTATTAAATTGCAAAGAAATTGTTTAAAGTTGTGTAGCAAACTAAAAATTTGAAAGTAAAGAGAGGTCAGGTGACTGAAATTTCAGCCTCAGTCAACTGATCCCTTTATGACTTTATCAATTTTTTAGGATGAGCAAGGTCAGGCGACTGACCCTTAATCCTTAGTCGACTGACATGCTACTATTTGAAAAAATTTTAAATGTGCCTGAAGGTTGGGCGACTGACCTGAAGTTTAGTTAACTGACTAACAGAGTTTAAATATGAACAGTGCTCAAAATCCTAAAATTTCACTACTCTAATCAATTGACCTTATTTTGTTCCTATCTTTCCTTCATTCTCCTTCGATCCTAAGTGCACCTATATTTCAAAAACTTCTAATTAACCTTCGAAACTCATCACCCTACATCATTTCCTCATAAAAATCTAGGGTTTTCCCATTCAGTTTTGAACTCACGATGCCTAGAACGAAGACGGTTGGGCGTAAGACTTCAATGAAAATTGATGATGATTCTTTTATCGAGCAATGGCTTGTCACTCCTCATGCTACGTGTTTATACAAAGATCATCTCCATTCAACAGAACCGATTCTCAGTAAAATTTTTGATACTTCATTTTTTGAAGAAGATTTTCCCGAAATACTACCCATGTTTAGGAACTTTGGTTGGAAATTTTTCATTACCTACCAAGCCAAAGGCTATTATCCTAAACTTGTAAAAATTTTCTACACCAATTTGGTTAAAGGGGAGTCGGTAACCACTACCGAAGTCTTGGGTAAATCCATTACACTTACAGCACAAACCCTGGCTACTATCTTCAATATACGCTAAGGCGAATTTGAATGTCCTCCTTTTGGACAAACATGGATCATGGAGCAAGGATTTACTCTCGAAGAATTTCTACCTCAAATTATGGATGAAGCACTTATTTACTTTGGACATCCTCCATTGTACAAGCAGCAGAATCTCCAAGCCCAAATCCTCCAAAAGATCAATGTGCTCCCTCAAGTTTGCTCTCATGAGTATATGACATACCTGGACTGTTTTGTTATGTGGTGTTTTCTAAAAGGAAAGAAGGTAGACTTATCGAACTTAGTCCTTAAATGGATGACTTCTGGTATTGAAGCTTGTCGAGTAACTCTACCTTATAAAGGAATTCTAAACCTCATCTTTGCTTATCTTCATGTTTCATCTCCAAATGACTTGTTTGTTAAACGTACCCATTATGATATTTTCTCTTCCACTACACTTAAACAAATGGGGTATGAAAAACATGAGCAAGTCTGGTTTCCTAAAGGCAGACAATGCCAAAGACAAGATCCTGAACCACAACCTCAAGACCAACAACTTGCTCCTTTGATTGATGTTGCACCATCATGGTTCGTGGCTTATCACCAATAGTTTACTGCTTTTAGTGGAGAAATGAGATCAGGACTTAGATCACTTAAAGATAATTTCGTATCTCTTAGAGTCAATTATTCTTCACTAGATCAACGACTTAGTTGGATTGAACATCACATGGCTGGTTTATCCTCTTCTCATGGCAAAATGCCAATAGATATAAACTCAATTGATGCTGGAGATGATGATGAAGAAGATGAAGAAGATGATGATAAAGAAGGAGATGATGAAGAATAAAGAATATGAAGATGATGATGATGTAGATGTTGGAACTGCATAATTTTTTTTACTTTATAGTTGTATAAACATAGATTTATAGGCGTTTTTTCTTTTTGGATTTATTGCTTATGCATGCTTGTATCATATGCTTATGGTTGCTTATTTCTTTACTTTTTATCTAAATTTCTTAATATCTATCTCTTTTTGATTGATGTAAAAAGTGGATGAAATATTTTTGAGAAAAACTGAGAAATGAACTATGATATAAGATAAGATATGAGATAAGATCTAAGATATAAATTGCAAAACTAAGATATGAAACATGATTCAAATTAACACGTATACATTGTTGACATTTATGAACACTTATACATGGTTGATATATTGATCTTGATATATGAAATCAAATTGATTCCAATAACATCTGATATTTCATTTTTCAAATATTGTTAAGAGTATGCTTATTGTAAGGAGGAGCCTTACTGAGGTTCACTCACTTTTGCTCCTTATTTTTCATCATCAAAAGGAGAGAGATTGTTGGCCTAACAAGGCTTATGAATCTTATTTTTATGATAAAAAAATCAAGGAAACTTAACATGTTTGGTTAAGTGATGATGTTTCAGGTAAACTCAAGTATCAAGCTCAAGTGACCCAAGTAACAAATATCAAAGTGCTTGACAAAAAGATTGAACCTAATGACACAAGATATTATAAAGTCAATGATGAAGCTTAAAGCCAAGCTCAATATAAAGAATGGAAGTTATACATGAATACTTAGTGATTAGAAGAGTCATAGTTTTAAAAAGTCTCATGTAAGTACTTCAAACATTTCAATATGAATGAATGAAGCTCTTAGGAATCTTTTATTGACTTACAGACCAATTTTTTAAAACCCCAAAAAATGCTTTTTCAAGTTATATTGAAGTTTTTCAAAAATTGAAGGATCAAAGTCTTGAAAATTAAACAAATTGGAAATTTGCTAGTTCAGTCGCCTGACCAAATAGATCAGTCAACTGACATTTTTATGCTGAACTAATTAAACAAACAAAATAGGCCTAGTCTACTAACCCTTTGAGATCAGGAGACTGGTCCCATTCTAACTTTGAAATTTCATTGATTTTAAAAAGATTAGGTGACTGACCCCAATAGTCTAGTCGACTAACTTTCGTAAAATTCAAATTTAAACAGCGAAGAAAAATTCCCAAATTAGATTGCTTAACCCTCAAACTTTATGAAAACACAGGAACCACTCCAAGTAACTTGGGGAATACAAAAATTGAAATTTTTCCACCTATAAATACATGTTATATCAAAGGAGTAAAGACACCAATACATACAATCAACATTCAAGCAATATACTTTCTACTCTTCAAAAGTCATCTTGCTAAAATACTTTTGCTAAAGTTTTCTGCTGAGAATTTGCAAATTAAAGCCTACGGTTCTTTGTGTTCCTACTGAGTTTCTCAATCTAAGAAGGAACCTAGTGATAAATTCTTGAGCTTCTTCTTTATATATTTATTTTGATTGAAGCTTGTACTAATCTACTCTAACTAAGAGTGCTTCTTGCACACAAGATTATTTCTTGTTTCTTTTGTGGTTTTTGACAGTGCAGGATTGTTGCATCGTTGGACAACCAAGCATGGGGTATCGCTTGGAGAGGAGGGCTTCATCCTACTTGAAGGAGAGTGTAAACGGTTTGCTCTGCTCGATTAAGGGAGTGGCACAGTGAAATCCTTGGGTGGTTTGCCTAAGGCGAGGACGTAGGCAGGTATTTTCGAACCTCGTAAAATCTCGGTGTCTCTTTCTTCCCTACTCTCTTTAATTTTCTGCATATATGAATTGCGTGGATGTTTACTTAATTGTTGGAAATTAAATAATCATTGGGAATTGTGGAAACCTTGATTAAAGAAGGTACGTTGGTTGCAGAAATCTTGATTAAAGGAAGTACGTTGATAAATATCAAAGTTCATTAATAAAACTCAAGCAACTTGTTTGATATCAAAAAAAATTTGAATTTTGGAAGTTTGCTGAAATTTCTATTTTATTTCATATTAAGAAATCAGGCTTATCTTATTGATTGGATTGATATATTGAAAGGTTGAATTCTAAATATTGAAGTTTTGATCTTTATCATCATTCATTGATAAATATTAAATCTTGGATTGAGTGTTGGTCATTGTAAACAAATTATACTTGTGTGATTATAATTAATTTAATCTAAAAAGGGTTATACTAAATTAAAGTTTCCAAAGAAATTTTAAAATCCCAATTCACCCCCGCTCTTGGGAGTACACCTTACTTCTCAGGCAGGGTCATGTAGTGGTTCTGCTTCCTCCTCTCAAGGATCTCACTACAGCACCTTTTCCTCTCATGGACTTGGGTCTCGTCAAACCAGAAAGTATGCATCAACCTGAAGTCATAGTCATCGAGCGTCATTTTTGTGCCCTCTTCCATGTGTTGGTCTACTCTTGCTCACTCTGGACTACCCAACCCTTCTTCTTTTGCTAAACAGGTGGAATCCGGTCAAACCCGGGTGAAGATTCATCCCTCTACGGATTGTAGACTCTCTTTCGCTTGGAGGTGGATCGTGATGATTGGGGCTACTTGGAAGTAGCTCAAGAATCTGAATGGTGAGTATAGAGGTGTGATATGGCTCGATGAAGGTGTATAAATGTATAAGCAAAGAGGGAGATGAATGGTGGATAATGGGAAGGGACACAAATACAATGAGGGGAGAAGAAGAGCTCTCGTGCATAAATGTGGAGGTTTTGAGCAAGGAATGGAAGAAGAAGAAAGGCCACGGTGGTTGCTAGAGCTAGAAGAGACACCGACGAGGATCACTAGAGGTCAGTAAAGGTGGCGCGACCAAGGAGGAAGTGGGTGCGATGAGGGGATGCGAATAGAGAGGGAGAAGAAAGAGTTAGGGCTTAACAGGAAGATAAGGGATCTAAAATGATTTCTCAATGTCGACCAAGTCATGCCAGCTTTAACTAGTCACACTATGGTTGAACCCCCACTTTAGGTGAGAAATAGACTCTCGACTAGGTTGCGCTAGAGTGAAGTGTTAGTCACGCCCTGGTCTAGCTCCTCTGGAATATAGAAGGTCAATCAACTTAGAATCTCATCCAAGTTGCACTTGTGGTAGTGCTGGTCACGCCCTGGTCAAGCTTCCCTAGAATTTAGAAGGTCACTGACATTCAAAGCCTCGACCAGGCCACACCTATGGCATTGCTGGTCGAGCCCTAGTCGCACCTCTAATGACTTTTTGAGTCCTATCTCTATTTTGATGCTGACAAACCACCAATGTCTTATGTGTGCATTTAGTGCGTTAACAGATTTTCATTTCAGCATGGACATAAGATACTAGAAAATGGAAGCTAGTAGAAACTTAAAGCTCACATCAATCTGGCGTATTCCATCGAACTGAAGAACAAGACAAAAGAAGACGTACACTTTCTATTGTAATTGCATTTGCTTTTATATCCTGGTTTGTAATAATGCATTGCATGCATGATGTGAATAGATAACTCCAAATGACCATAGATACACCCTATAAACCAGCACTTTACACAGAAACTCATTTCTTAGATAACTAACTAGTTTGGGTTAAAGATTAGGGCTAAAACGAAGTTTACAAAAACTTCCATCGACCAAAGGTCAACCGATGCCAGATTTTTAGGACAAATTAAAAAGCTAAAATACCATAGACTGAATTTAGGTCCCAAATTATCACATGAAATGTCCCCATAATCTTAGGATCAGTTATCATGTGAATAGGGGTGACTTCATAAGAAGAATAGGGCTAAATTGCACAAGTTTGGTGTGTTCGGTCGACCGAACACCAACACACAGAGAACTTCGGTCAACCGAAGTTCCCAAAGGTCAAAATTTTGGCCATTCGGTCGATCAACCAGGAATGCACTCCAATGTCCTGGTCGACCGAACCTCCCTGGGATCAACAAGTTGACTCTTTGGTCAACCCACCATAAAATGAACGCCAACGCTCTAGTCGGCTGAACACCCTTGGGAGAAGCCCCAACCGACTGGTCGATCGAACCTCCTAGTTCAAAATGATCTGGTTAACCGAATCGCACAGATTTGGGATATCACCTTTAAACCCTCAAAATGGTCGACCATCTTCTCAGTTCAATTCTCCTTAGTCGATCGAACTAGGCACCACGGTCGACCGAACCTCTCAAGTTACCCAATTTTTTATCGAGTTTAAACAAGGTTAATTTTAATAAAACCTCATTAATATTTTTCTAAAATGAGGTTTATGTCCCCAACAGTCATATTTTTCCCCAAATCTATATATACTCCTTCATTTTTCTTAATTAGGGAGAGATTAGCAAAATCATTAAGAAAATTTCTCTTAAATCTTTATATTCATTTTGGTCATATTCTTTCAATCTTTTTCAAAATATACTACTCATACTTCCTCTCTCTTTTACATATCTTTGAAAAAATCATTTTGAAAGAGAGCAATTAACTCTTTGGGCATTTATTTTCTTCATTCAAAGCTTGTACTCTCACTTGTTCTTTGTTTGTGAAAAATTATTTTTGAGAGTTAGCCGATTGGATCTCCCATATATTTTATTAATAAATGTCAGTGGGAGAAAATTTATATTAGTTATTTTTGAAAGACTTGAGCACATATAACTTGTGTTAGGAAAGTCTTATTGCGATCGTGCTAACACTCACATATACTATTTTGCAAGTTCATTTGTAAGAAAACAAAAACCCTAGATTCTCCTACACTTTATTTGGGAAAAACATATTTGGAGAAATATTTTGTTAAGATTTAAATCCTTGAGCATCCATCATATATATTTTTATTTAAGGATTATTTTTAGCAAGAAAATCACATACTCACACTGAGCTTTTTTGCACATCATACATGAGTGTATCTTGAGCTGTATTGTTGTACACATCTGTTTAGTGTAAGAAGCACATTTGATTGTACACAAATTTTATATTCGTCGTATTCCAGGCATGGGCTTGAAGAGGGAGACAGCCCTGTTGAATAGTCCCGAATTGGCTTAAACTCAGTTAGGAAAGCTAGGAGAACCATCTTGGTAAGGTATAGGTTAAGGCCAGCCTCGTTAATTAACCTAATTGTAACTGGTGCCACTCCACCTGTTAAGTAAGCATTAGTGAATCCTTATGCTGGTGAGCCAAGGCGAAGACGTAAGCACAGTTGGCCGAACCTCGATAACATATCCTGTATTGGCTCTCTCTTTCCCTATACTCTTTATATTTCTACAATTTAATTTATGCACATGTATGCTTATATTTGAATAGTTATATGAATGTTATGCATGCTTTAAATACTGTGACTGATTTGAAAATACTGGGTTTGCTGCATCTGTTTTTTATATCTGCTTAGTACTATTCTATTGGGGTATTGGTATATGCTTAGACAGACCCTAGGTTAGGAATTACTGATTGTGGAATTGAAATCAACCTAGGAAATTTTAATTACCCAATTCACCCCTCCCCCTCTTGGGAATACACCAATTCCAACAACCTCAATAGAGACACTAACTTATAACCTATTTTAAGGACCCTAGACTATACCTACTCTATGGTGTACAACCTACAAACTCAAAGACAAAAGAAAAATAAGAAATACAATTGGGTTGCCTCCAAGAAGCACTTAGTTTACCGTATTCAACCAGACGTACTGAATGCTAGTTTTGAACTCACTCGGGTTCGAAATTAGGAGTGTCTTCCACCAGTCCCTCATTAATCCACTTCTCACGTGCCCAAATCTTTCCCTTTAAGTTAGAGACCGAGTCAAAAATAGCTATTATATGCTCTTACAGGTCCTCTATACTTGATGTGGAGGAGCTATCAAGCTTAAGTATAATCTCAAGGGGATCCTTCCAAAGAATCGAAGGGGCCACTTTCTTGACACATTCATCGATCATATTAACATCTAGAGATTGGACATCCTCGGATGGATGTTGGGAAGCATGAAACACATTCAGCCGGAGCTATTTTTTTTACGTGTAGTCAAGTATATTATTATATAGCATGTTCATGATTGTTTTTGCATTAGAATTTTGAGTTTTGTGATGAATATATCATATTAGGATTCATTCAAAGAGAAGTTCTAGTTTTCTTTTTTTGCGACATCCTCCCACGCATGAATATATCATATTAGGATTCATTCAAAGAGAGGTTCTAGTTTGCTTTTGTTGCAACGTCCTCCCGCGCGTGGCGGAAACACAACCATGTGTGTGTTGCTTCGAGGTACGCAAATTGGAAAAGGTGCATGATTTTTTTAAAAAATATTTTTCATGGAAAAACATGGTGTGATGTAGTCTTCACTAACCTTTTGGAGTGTGGTTAGAACACTCCCCGTCAGGCGTAGAGTTGGTCAGCATTACTAGAGTTGGGCTCAGGAGTACGATTACATGAGGGAATGTATTAGCACGTCCTACACGCTCGTTCTTATGATTGATACCAGATTAATTGAATATTATCCCCAAAATTAAATGTAATAAGCCTTGAAGATTATTCCTTTCCAAAAATTAAAGAAAAATAAAGGTACTACATAGGTATTCCCTCATAATCGGGGCATATTGTACTCTAAAGAGTTCATGCCACCCTTTGAAATCATTGGGATGGAAAATCGAGAAAATAGTTTACCAAAATACACTCTCAAGATTTTGGAATTTTTATAGGATTTCCTAAGTATGAAAAGTAATTTTCCAGGAGGTTTTCGGAATTTGTTCAGGATGAAGACTGTTTCCTGGGCCAAAGAACATTTTTATTATTTTTGTTAGTGTGAAAACATTTTTGTGATCATGAAAATCAGAGTTTGAAAATATTATTGTGACTTTTTTGACTCGTTACATTTTTTTGGATTTTGGTGATCTTCAGAATTATTCAAGTAGAAATGACACAAGTTGAACTGACTGAGTCGCGGTTTAGAAGACCCAACCGATTCAAGGAGAAAATCGAAAAGGTCAACCTATTTAGGGTCTGGTCAAGACCAAGTCAACATGTGGTGCCCACGGGGCACATGTGTTAGCGTGTGTTTTAGTGTGTGCATGGAATTTGTGTAAATGTATGTGCATAGGTATGTTGCATGCTTGCTTAGAGTTTTCTACACGCATGGCCATGTGGTTGTGTGCGCATGCATGTGCGTGCATGTATATGTGTAAGTGTTGGAATGCATGCACGAATGGAAGTCTGCTTGTGTGAGTGTGTACATGCATGTGAATGTACTTATGTGTGTGTAAGTGTTAGAATGACTTGGAATATTTTTTGGGATTTTTCTCTCATTTTTCTGGTTTTTTATTTTATTTTTATTTTTATGAATTTTTCTATGAGCTATTTGATGTTTAGAGGAGTTTATTAAAAATTAAAAGAAAACTGGGTAGAACCGATTTAAGGGAGGGGGTAGACCGGTCAAGCTTTGACCAGTCCAAAGGAGACCGGTTTAAGGTCTAGGCCAACACCGTACCACACCACGTGCCGTGCAGTGAGTGGAACTTGGAGAGGGGTCATGGCTTCATCTCAACTATTGATATGAGGGGGATTTGACATTTGTGCGTGCCTCTGCGTGCGTGGAGAGCTGGAGTCCACGTGGCATCATCTGAATGGTAGGGAACACTTAGGTGGAGATCGATTTGCTGGAATGATCACGTGCATTGATGGGAAGGCCAATCATACAATCCTAGAGGAAACATGCCACTCCTACACGTGTGGGGTACAGACAGCCCACATGTCACTCACCAAGTGAAGGAACGGGGCTCAAGGGGCACCCACCTCGGGGTCATCTCACCATTGCTGAGGAGTAGCAATCAAACGGTGGAGCCGAGGCATGCGCAAATCGCTGGGACGGTTGAATCTAGACCATGCGGAGTTGTTTTAAATGAGCGGTGGGTGATGGTTTTGTGCAGATTGATGACATGGTGGGATCTTAGATATTCAAATGAAGCACTGGATGAATGGCCAAGATTTGGCCACGTATGTTTCCAATTATGCGAGGATGGAAGCACTAGGTGTCACACAATGAATGGGGATGCAGGCATCTTCAATGCTTGCAGTGATCATGACCGTTGGTGGAGATCAGAGATCCAACGGCCACAAAGACACCTCACAAACTGCTTGATCTAATGGACCAGAACACACCGCGTGTTCAAATCCTGCGGTCCTGAGGCTTAACATATTTAAACCCCTAAAAAAATTGTTTTTCTTATTTTTCACATTTTTCATTTGAGCGTTCTCTGCTCTCTCTCTTTCTTCCTTCCTTTCTCTTTCTCTCATTCTCCCTTTTTTCCTCTTTCACGAACACTCCTCTGCGAGTGAAACCCTAGGTTGCAAATTTCTCCCTTATGAGACTTGATTCTCTCCCTCTTTCTCAAAATCCTTGATCGAATTGAAACCCTAAAGCGTCATTCTCCTAGCCTTCACACTTCTTCTCTGCCAAAATCTCAGCTTGATCGAAAGTCTTGATTGGGTTTGACACTGATCTTGGAAGATCTGAGGTTCAAGGTGAAGGAACGGTCTAAGCATCCGACAAAAAAGCTAAGTATTCTTCTTGTTCTTTTCATTTTTGATCCTTGTTAGTTTTTTTTTTCTTCATTACTGAGACATGATGTGTGCGTGGTTCGACTATTGTGATGACGATTTGAATGTCATTGTGAGTTTTGTGGTTTGAATCTGTTAAGACCAATGTTTAGGGTCTGAGTTTGGGTTGATGAGGTCGAAGACAAGTCAACTCATCCACGACACGATGAGTGTGTGAGTCAAACCAGGGTTGACTCATGCGAATCAACCCAGGTGAGTGTGCATGTGTTGATTCGGACAAACTCGAGTGAGCTCAGTGAGCTAAACCAGGCAAGTGATTGGCATGTGTTAAGGTCATGTCTGGACCTTAGAACTTACGAAAATGGGCTTGGTTAGAATTGGTATTATTTTGAAAACATGGCCCTTTTGATTAAATTAAAAAAAAAAAAAAAAAAAGGCCAACCCACTTTCCTTTTTTAGAAATGAGGTCTGGGTCAAATTTTTTTTAAAATAAGGGCCGGCCCACTTCCTCTAGAAGCAGGGCCCAAGTTTTTTTTTTTTTTTTTTTTGAAAGGCCTCTGGGTTTTTAAAGTAGGGCCAACCCAAATAGACTTAAAAAAAGAAGTGTAGGGGGCTTTTTAAAATGGACGAACCCAAGTGGATTTAAAAAACAAAAGTCCACGGGACTTTGTAAAAATTAGCCAACCCAAATGGATTTAAAAAACGAAAGTCCAAGAAGCTTTTTAAAAATTGGATGGACCTTGAACCCGAGCTTCAGCTCGGGTCAGGTGGTTCGGGTCACGTGCTTTCAGGTTCAGACCTAGGCATGAGATCGAACATGAACCTAAACCCTCAAAATGGGTCCCCTCTGTATACACCTGCACTAGAATTCACATACAACCATATGAAATTAATGAAACAAAGGTGAGGGTTATGTATTCTACCTTCTCTTCTCACTCCTCCTTTCTTCTTTTCCTTGCTCTAGATCTCTCTGGGTGTCTGTCTGGGTGCCTGTCTGGGTGTCTGTTCGTTCCTTTAAACCTCAATGACTCTCTGTTCTTTACACGGTGCAGTGTAGGACTCTCGTCGGCTCTCAGCTGAGCAGAATCTTCCCCTCTCGTTTTTTTGATTCACTTTCTATGTCGACAGAACATCTCTACTCTTACTTGCTTTCTTTTCTCTCTTGATTTTTGTAAAGTAATTTTGTGCTCTGTGTTTTGTGTTGCTACAATTCTAGGACTCCCTATTTATAGGGAGTTCGGAGGTGCATTTTGGCACCAATTTCCCTTCCAACGTGGATTATTCTCACGGAATTCCCTAGTAACAACCTATCAAGGAAAATGATTTCCATTTTATTATTTTTGTTATTTTGAGATTCTGTTGCTTAACTAATTCTGCTTTTCTTTCCTGCGCAGATGGATTAGGAGACCCAGGTGGCATCATAGGACTTACAGCCTTTAAGGCTGCTTCCAGGTGGCCTTTCAGGATTTGCAGGCTTTTAGGGTACCTCCAGGTGGCAGCCCAAGAGTGGAGAATCAAGAATTTTCTTTTCGCTTTTTGTATTTTGTATCTTTATTTGTTCATTTTTTTTGTATTTGTATGCTGATGTATGCACTCCCGAGTGAACCCTCTTGTACATTCATTTGTATTTGCAACATTTTATTATCTTACATGCTCTTTGCAACCTCTTTTTGGAAAGTTTATTCCTGCATGCTAATGTGCACACACGTACACTCTCTGGTGATGTACACATTCCCAAATCACAAATCTTATTGAGCCATTTTGACTAAAAAAAAATTGATCACTTTTGACTAAACTAATTAATCGATTTTCACCAAATCAGTTGACCAATTTTGACCAAATTTGACCAAACAAACATAGTCACCAAGATATAACTTTAATGTCCAACATAAGTTGATTATAAAATTAAGACCTAGTCTGAAGATTTTGAAAGCTCAGTTTAAAATTTGAAATTTACCAAGTTTGTGAAAATGTCAAGGACTTGATCAACTAAATAAATTTTTGGGTTTTGGGATTAAAGTTAAACTTAGGGAAGCTATTTATCTTTTAAGAAGATTAATGGAAAAGTTTAGGGAAAAGAAGAGGGACTTGCATATGATATTTATTGACCTTGAGAAAGCATATGATAGGATACCTAGGGAAGTTCTATGGTGGGTTTTAGAAAAAAAAAGGGTGTATGTCGTAGGTATACCGATGTCATTAAGGATATGTACGATGGAGTAATGACTAGTGTAAAGACTATAGATGGAGAAACTAGAGAATTTCCAATTACCATAGGTGTACATCAAGGATCTGCTTTGAGTCCTTATCTTTTTGCTTTAGTGATGGACCAATTGACTAAGAGTATTCAAAAGGAGGTTCCATGGTGTATATTGTTTGCAGATGATATTGTATTAATTGACAAAACTAGGGATGGAGTAAAGACTGAGTTAGAATTATGGAGAGAAGCTTTGGAATCTAAAGGCTTTAAGATAATTAGAAATAAAATAGAATATATGAAATGTAATTTTAGTAATGATAGGAGGAATATTGGAGACAAAGTTAAACTTGATGATGAAGAAATAAATAGCACTTGTAGATTTCGATACCTTAGATCTATTATGCAAGTTGAAGGAGAAATTGAAGATGATGTAATGCATAGAGTTAAAGCAGGTTGGGTAAAATGGAGAAGTTCTTCAAGTGTTCTATGTGACAGTAGAATACCCTTAAAATTGAAAGGGAAGTTTTATAGGACACCTATAAGACCAGCTATGCTATATGGATCAGAATGTTGGGCAAAGAAGAAACATAATATCCAAAAAGTAAAAGTTGCCGAGATGAGGATGCTTAGATGGATGAGTGGTATAACATTGAAAGATAAATTAAGGAATGAACATATTCGTGGTAAGTTAGGTGTAGCTCCTATAGAAGATAAGATAAGGGAAGGACGACTCAGATGGTATGGACACTTGCAACGTAGGCCTTATAGTGGAACTGTGAGGAAGAGTGACTTAGTTACTATGGGGGGCAGTAGAAAGGGTAGGGGTAGACCTAATATAACTTGGGAGGAGATAGTGAGTAAGGATTTAATATCTTTGAATCTATCAAAAGAAATGGTCTATGATCGCATAAATTGGCTAAAAGGATTCATATAGCCAACCCCACTTAGTGGGACTAAGGCTTGGTTTTGTTGTTGTTGTTGTTAGAATTAAAGTTAGACATAGAGACTAGGACACTAAAGAACAAAGATTTTTTAATATTTAAGGACTATATCCTATCACATGGGCTATTATCATTTCACTTAGAGATTAGGATCTTGACTAAACGAATTTTTGAGTTTTTAAAAATAAGGTTGAACTTAAAGAACAATGTCTTAATTAAAAGTCGAAGGACCACAAGGCTTAGCCTGCAATGACTGCAGCAACCAGGAACTCCACTAAGGGAATTAAAAGGACTAGACTTTTCTTTGGAAAATTCCAGGTACTCAGGGTCTTAATTTTAGAATTTCGGGTTTGTTAGATCTCAAAATTAAGTCCTGTTTTTCTAGGTTTTCTTGGGCTGACCTGGTTAAAATTGGGGTGTTGACAGCTTTCATAAAAAAATTGCATAGAATTGCATAAATTTTGCATTCAAGGAAAGGACATGAAGATGGTCGACTAGCCTATGGACGCGGTCAATTACCCCTCTTTGCATTTGAAAGAGAACCGATTGGCTATAGTCGATGGTTAACTAAACTCTCTCGGTGTTCAACCGCACAGTCTAGTGACTTTATTTTTGGCAATTTTTTTTGAACTTTTTCCTAATTTTTCATTATGTTAATAGGCCAAAACACTCACCATAGTGTATGGTCGAGTCTATTTGTTAACAACTTGATTTGGTTTCATGGTTTTTCTATTAAAAAAAAAAAAAGAAAAACAAATCACTTAAGTGTTTTTTAAGATTTTTCAAGCTTTCAAAACAAAATTTTTAAACGAATTCCCATGATGTGGCTTTTGGGCATTTATCAAAGACTTTAATTTTTTCAAACATGAGTTTTCAAGGTGGGTTTGTGGTTCTCCCACTAAAAATCAAACTTTTTTGAAGTTTGAGGAAGAAAATTAAAATTTTAAAAGTAATCACCTATGAAGTGGGTTGAGGGTGGAAAAATGTCTCATTTTTAACTTAACCTTGGTTTCAAGGTCCTGCTTTGGTAGAGAGTTACTGAAAAATCAAAAAAAAAAAAAAACCAAATGGAGATTTTTCTGTCAAAGACTTCAACTGTTTTCAAGGATTTAAAAAATCATCAAAATTTTCTTGAGACTCAGATTTGAAAATGTTTTGATGAATTACATATGAATTGATTTCTCTTTGGAGAATATGTAGGCAATCTATAATGGTAGACTCAGTCATACCAATCAAAAAATCCTTTCCTCTTTCTTCATTTTTTTTCTTTTAAATGTTGTGTGACATATGTTCATTTTGGAGAGACATAAAGTAGTCGGGTCTCCATGAGGTTAAGTCTTCAACATTGACCTTACTTAAGCCTTTCAAAAAAGGTTTTGGGTACTAAGAGTTTTCTGTAAAAATACCAAAAAGGTTAAAAAATTGTTGTAGGCAATCGACCAGTTGCAACTCATTCTCCATGATTTTTAAAATTATTTTTTTTCTATAGAAAAATTGTTTTCTTGATGGGGACACACACATACACAAAGTAAGTATGATAAATATTCAAGGAATGGGTATTGTAGGTGCTAGTTCTTAAAATTCCATAAAAAAGGGAATTAAAAGGGCTACCTTCCCTGTTCGTGATTGTACTCCGGAACCTAAATATATTTTAAAATATTTTCCTTTATTTTGCCTTTTCTTTAAAAAAATTACGTGGAAACTCCATTTTCTAAAACAAAAAGGTAATATTGATAATCAATGGTTTGATTATCTATACTTGTTTCTTAAACGGCCACCAAACTAGTTGACAACTGAAACAGACCACCCGAGCTCGGTGTTGACACTTAGCTTTTAGTGTTCTCAAGATACTTACAAATTTTATTTTTTGTGTATTTTGTCATTATACTTATTTTTAATATTCTAGCATATCAATTCGTAAACTTGGATAATCTCGCATGACTTTAGATTTGCATATGTAGCTAAGTGAATCACTTTCAGTATAACAACATCTATATTAGTCTTTATGCTTTTCTTTGGACGCATAGTACAACCATTCATCATAGCATAGTCCACGCAAGGGGCTTCTTGAGTTTTCATCAAGTCCAACCATTTATCAATTCTTCAAGGGTGGAAAGCCTCTAGCATACCACCATCACCAAGGAGTTAGAACCTCTCGATGTGAGCTCTCATCATCCACTCATGGTTCATAGCATATATTGTAAATATTTATCTTTCTTTTATTTTTTTCATTATTTCTTTTCTATAAAATAAGGAAAGAAATTTTTCAAAATTGAATTTAATCTAAAACACATCCTGTGATGAGTTCCATCGAAACATGTTCATGCAGTAATTCTCTCTTAGATTGCAAAGCACTTAGATAACCATGATGATACCATTAGTGGCTTGGATAAAATACTTGATAAGGAAATATTAGCCTAATTTCAGAAGTGTTGAAAATCATAAATAAGGCAAGGTACCCAAACTTTTGGAGGCAAGGACTACTATAGCAATGGCTCCAAACCATGATCTAGCATCATCCTCTCAAAATTCCATATCCAAATTGAATTAGCATCCTCCAAGATGTTGTCATCAATTGTAATTAAAAAACAACCTATAATGGATGAAGAACAAAACACAATGGTTAGAAAAGTTGAAGTTCTTAGAAGGAAGATCAATGCAATTCAAGGCACTAATGTCTTTGGGGATATAGATATTGTTAGCCTTTATAGGGCTTTGCTTGTACTGATCCCCAAATTAATTCAAGGCTCCAAATTTCAAGAATATGATGATTGCGGTTGCCCTAAGTTACAATAAATCATATATTACCAAAGCATGACACAATATAAGCATAATGATAATCATCTTATCCACTGGTTCCAAAATAGCTTATTTCTCCTCACTTTATATTTCGTTTCTTCAACTTGATAAAAATCCAATGAAGGGATGGTGTGATCAAGGAAAAGCCTTTATTCATCATTATCAATTCAATATTGACATGGCCCCTGCTCAAGATGAGCTTTGGCGAATAGAAAACAAGGATGATGTGAAACCTTTAAAGAAGACTATGCACAACATTGTTGTTGTTGTGCCGGGCACCCCACTTGTGCCAAACACCAATACTACAACTATTACTATTGAATATATAATAAATTAAAGCAATGCAGAAACTAATAATAAAATAATAAAAAGAACAAGACAATAAATTTATGAGGTTTGGTATAGAATTACCTACGTCCTCGGGCGCCGATGATCAATCCACTACTTCTTGACAAAGTACAACTTTGAGGTGTATTTTACAAATGAAGAGTTGAGCTCTTTATATAGATTCAACCTCAAGTCTAAAAAACACTTCTCTCCAATGTGGTACAAATAATATAAAAAATTCAAAACAACCTTTTATACTAATGTGGAACTATTCTACCAATGTGGGACAAAAAACAACAAATCTTCACCTTGATGATAAATTCAACAAATTTTTCAGTCACCAACATTTTCTGGAGTTCCACATCATCGACGCCTTCCAAAAATATTCAGACTTGCAGGATATTGATCAAGTCCAAACAATGTTTGAACTTAATTGTTGTCACAATCTTTGTCGACATATCTGCGAGATTTTCAATTGTAGCAATCTTCTGAAGAAGTATCTTGCCTCCATCAATAATATCCCACATAAAATGAAACCGAACATCGATGTGCTTCATGCGTGCATGGTAGACTTAGTTCTTTACCAAGTGAATAGAACTCTAGCTATCACAGAATACAACAATGTGCTTCTGAATAACTCCCAAATTTTTAAGTAAACCCTGCAACCAAATAGCTTCCTTAATAGCCTCTAAAGCTACCATATACTCTGCTTCTGTTGTAAAAAAGGCAATGGTAGATTGTAAGGTAGACCTCCAACTCACTGGACCATTAGCAAATGTAAAAACATATCCAGTAGTTGATCGATGTTTATCCAAATCACCTTCAAAATCCAAATCCACATATCCAACTACACGTTGATCAATAGTATTATTTTTCTCAAATACTATACCAATATCAATTGTATTCATAATATATCCCAAAATCCATTTCACAGCTTTCCAATGTCCTTTACCCGGATCATGCATATACCTACTGACCATACTAACAGCTTGTGAAATATCAAGTCTAGTACAAACCATTACATACACTAGACTACCAACAGCACTTGCATAAGGAACCTATGACATATACTTACGTTCCTCATCTGATTTAGGAGATAAAGTAGCACTAAGTTTGAAATGAGGAGCAAGAGGAGTGCTTACTGGATTTGACTGCTCAGACATGCCAAAACTCTGTACTACCTTCTCCAAATACTGTTCCTAAGACAAACTAACTCTTCCACTCATTCTGTCTCTGCAAATCTCCATGCCAAGTATCTTCTTTGCTTCACCAAGATCTTTCATCTCAAACTCTCGATTTAACTGAATTTTCAACTTGTTGATTTCTTCCCTATTCTTTGAAGCTATCAACATACAAGAGTAAATATATAAAAGATCCATTTTGTAGTCTGCAAAAATGAACACAATGATCATGTTTACTTCTGATGTACTTCTGACCCATCATAAACTGATGAAATTGTTTGTACCACTGTCTTGGAGACTGTTTTAAATCATACAACGATTTACCCAGTTTACATGCCCAATTTTCTTTTCCAGCAACCTAAAATCCATCCGGCTGAGTCATATATCTGATGTACTTTTGACCCATCATAAACTGATGAAATCGTTTGTACCCTTGTCTTGGAGACTGTTTTAAACCATAAAACAATTTACCCAGTTTACATACCCAATTTTCTTTTCCAACAACCTGAAATCCATCTGTCTGAGTCATATAGATTTCCTCTTCCAAATCACCAGCTTTTACATCGAGTTGAACTAGTTCAAGATCAAATTATGCTACCAAAGCCAACAAAATTCGAATGGAAGAATGTTTAACAACTGGAGAAAATACCTCATTATAATCAATGTCTTCCTTCTGTGCGTAGCCCTTAGCTACCAATCTAGCTTTAAAGCGAACATTATTTGCATTTGGTAATCCTTCTTTCTTTACATAAACCCATTTACAACCAATTGCTTTCTTACCCTTGGGCAGTTGGGCTAGCTCCCAAGTCTGATTCTGATGAAGAGACTGCATTTCTTCATCCATTGCTTTTTTTCACTTGTCTGATTCAGAGTTCCTCATTGCTTCTTTGAAAGTGTAAGGAACATTATCATCCACAACTCGAAGTGCATAGGTCACCATATTAGTATATCGAGCAAGTTTTTGAATTTCTCGTCTTGGCCTTTGAGAAACAATTGATTCTTGTTGCTGTGAAGATTCTCGAATTGAAATTTCCTCTTCTTATACACTATTCCCCATTGTAACTGGAGAGTTACCTTGTGTAGTCTCATTTCTCACTGGGTTTCCCAAAATTGTCTCAACCTCCACCTGTTGTTGAGTACCACTGGTCTTCTCTTCAACTCGTGACTCCTTGCGTATTGTTTTCTTCATCATTGCAAGTTCATCAAAAGTCACACCCCTGCTTAAAATCATTTTTTTTATCTCTAGACACCAAAGACGATATCCTTTGACTTCTGCACCTATCCCCAAGAATATTGTTTTCTTAGCTTTTGGATCCAACTTAGATTCTTTAACATGATAATAAGCCATAGTACCAACTTAGATTCTTTAACATGATAATAAGTCATAGTACCAAATACATGTAAAGAATCATAATCACTAACAGGCTTTCCAGACCATACCTCATAGGGTGTTTTTCCCCCTATTGCAGACGATGGTAGACGATCGATGAGATGACACGCATATCTAATAGCCTCAGCCCAAAACCTTTTGTCTAACCCAGCATTAGACAACATACATCAAACTTTCTCCAGCAAAGTTTGATTCATGCGCTCTGCCACCCCATTCTACTGTATTGTATTTCGAACTATGAAGTGTCGAGCAATACCTTCATCCTGACATACCTTCATAAACGGGTCACTCGTGTATTCACCACCATTTTCTTATCTGAGCCGTTTAATCTTTTTGCCAGTTTGAGTTTCAACTAATTTTTTCCATTTAAGGAAAATATCACACACTTCATTTTTATGCTTCATACAATACACCCAAACTCTTCTGGAAAAATCATCAACAAAAGTGACAAAATAATGCATACCACCCAACGAAGCCATTTTTGTGGGCCCCCATACATTTATATGGATGCAGTCTAAAATACCTTCAATCTGATGGATTGTTGTGCCAAATTTCACTCTAATTTGTTTTCTCAGAATGCAGTGCTCACAAAATTCAAGTTTGCATACCTTTGCACCCTTTACCAAACCTTGCTTAGCTAATTGTTGCAGAGATTTTTCTTCAACATGTGTTAATCACATATGCCATAACCTAGTTGTATCTGAACCTGCATCTTTCTCAGAAACAACAGCTACTGAGCCAATAACTATACTACCTTGTAAATAATACAAGTTATTTTTCCTTATTCCTTTCATCACCACCAGTGCACCTGATTTAATGTTTAAGGTTCCATCTTTCAAAGTGATAGTGAACCCTTTAGATTCTAAGGCACCCAATGAAATCAGATTCTTCTTTAGCCTTGGAACATACCTAACATCAGTCAAGGTCTTAATAGTTCCATCTTGACATTTCAATTGTATTGATCCTATTCCAATTGTTTTACAAGTATTATCATTTCCCATAAAAATAATCCCACCATCTAATTCTTCAAAATTAGAAAATCATTCCCTATTGGGACACATGTGATAGGAACAACCACTCACCAAAATAATGTGACAAAGATGTTCTAACAAGAGAAAAATCTAACTCACTCCCATCATCATTGGCTATATTGGCATTAGAATGTGCTTTGCCCTTATTCTTCTGTTGTAATTTAGGACAATCTTTCTTCCAATGCCCTCTCTCACGACAAAAGGCATATTCATCTTTAGCAGGTCTCCCACGAGATTTACCCCTCCCATGAGATTTACTTTTCCTTCCAGGCATACGACTTTGAGAACATCCCCTTATTGTTAGTGCTTCTGTTGTTTCCTTATGGACCCTCTGATCCTTCTTTCTGCATTCAGTACTAATCAATGCAGTACAAATAGCAACATAAGTAACTTTATCTTTCCCATACAATAAAGTGGTGGTCAAATGTTCATACTCATCAGGGAGAAAATTCAGTAACAATATGGCTTTATCCTCATCTTTCACCTTTTCATCCAAATTTAACAAATCGGCCAAAATTTTATTGAAAGCATTTATATGGTCATTAATCGAAATACCTGATTGATACTGAAAGCGAAACAATTTCTTTTTCAAATAGAATTGATTTTCCATACTCTTGGTCATAAATGTATCTTCCAATGTCTTCCACAATTTCTTTGCAGATGTCTCCCTCATAACACAATATTTCTTATTTTTGGCAAGACACAGACGAATCGTACCACATGCCTAACGATTGATCTTTTCCCAATCTCTATCACCCATATCTACTAGTTTATCATCCAAAGCAATATCTAGTTCTTATTGATACAAGATGTTCATCACCTCACATTGCCACATACCAAAATTATTGGTACCATCAAATTTCTCCACTTCAAACTGAGCATTAGCTATCGTCTTCGATGATGATGTCGAAGCCGAAGGGGTTGGAGTTTGTGTGAACAAAGTTTCTTCTACTGCTGCACTAGTTTCTACCATCTTCTATATATTCAATAGCAACCAACAAAGCAAAAAGCCTAAGATGAATACATGCCTAACGATTGATCTTTTCCCAATCTCTATCACCCATATCTACTGGTTTATTATCCAAAGCAATATCTAGTTCTTGTAGATACAAGATGTTCATCACCTCAAATTGCCACATACCAACATTATTGGTACCATCAAATTTCTTCACTTCAAACTGAGCATTAGCTATCGTCTTCGATGATAATGTCAAAGCCGAAGGGGTTGGAGTTCGTGTGAATAGAGTTTCTTCTACTGCTGCACTAGTTTCTATCATCTTCTATATATTCAATAGAAACCAACAAAGCAAAAGGCCTAGGATGAATAGTACGTACCAACTGTGTCTGCTTTATTTTTTCCTATGAAATTTCACTTTGACCAGGTCGACCTCCAGGGAGTGACTAAGCCGCAATGGTCTCTGAGCACTCGCTTAGATAAGGTCTTTCTTAGGCATCAGACGTGGAATCAAGGATCCTAACAGAGGAACACCTCTGTATCAACACTATTCAATGTAACTCTAATACCAATTGTTGTGTCGGGCACCCCATTTGTGCCAAACACTAATACTACAACTATTGCTATTGAATATATGAGAAATTAAAGCAATACAGAAACTAATAATAAAACAATAAAAAGAACAAGACAAGAAATTTATGAGATTCGGTATAGAATTACCTATGTCCTCGGACGCCGATGATCAATCTACTACTTTTTGACAAAGTACAACTTTGAGATGTATTTTACAAATGAGAGTTGAGCTCTTTATATAGTTTTAACCTCAGGTCTAAAAAACACTTCTCTCCAATGTAGGACAAATAATATAAAAAAATTCAAAAAAACCTTTTATACTAATGTGGAACTATTCTACCAATGTGGGACAAAAAACAATAGCCGTGAGGTCATAGCCCAAGTACAACCACCAGTAACTGGTTGTGAGATAATCTAAACATTTGTCTATACTTTGAAAGGAGTCATCTTTGAGAAAAATGGCTGGGACTATGACTAAAGATTTCTCTAATGAAGTGATGATAGGTTGTCAACTTGATGATGCCATTCAAAGTGGAAGGTTGACTAGAAGTCTAGGAAAGGTAGAATCTAAGCAAAAATTTTTCAAAAGAAGGATAAGAAGAGGAAGATTTTCAAGTAGCAACTCATGGTCCCTTCTAGAAACACTCTCAACAAGTTCTTGTTTAGCAAGCTTAAGGGTCCCAATATTATTGTCCCCATTACCATCAACTATATTATGTTGTATCGAATCAGTCAACTATGACATTCTCTATTCTAACTTCCTTGGGTAAGTTACTCAAACCAACCTCTGCTAATGTTGCTTCTACTACTCCAACTACTCCAGCCAAGGTTGCACATTAGCTTGCAACAGGAAAAGAGAGATTAAATATTGATCCTCTCCTTTTGTCTTACATAAATCTAAATGAGCAACTTTCAGAGGTCAAACTCATAGGACTAGATGCACCTTTGCCAACTAGCAATCCTCCTCCCATGTGGTATAACTCCTTGTTGAGATTGTTCTCCTTGAGCATTTGAAACTTTCGTTTCTATTTTCCTTTTCATCCATTCTAAAGAAGATTTACAATGACAACCCACTTATGGTTGACCTAATTAGACCATGAGGATTGTTAACCTGAACTCTCCAAATTTATGCTTCCCAGGTCAACTTTTATTATCATGGCTTTGCATAATGTTACTCATTGTGAAATATGTTCTAAGATTATGTACACACATAACAAATTAAATAAAAAATAAAAAGAATGATTTATATGGTTCCTAAATGTACATACGAAATCTCCATGTCACGTTTCAACTTGCACCCAAGAAGTATGTGTGGGTATATATGTACTGAAAATCTAAAGAAAGAAACCTCATACAACAAACATTGCCATTCCCTTCTTTTTCTTCTTAAAGTGGTGTATGATATTTTGGGCAATTAAAATGATTAATGATTTTCTGTCCCTAGAGGAATCAAACAGCTTTGTTAATGGGAAACCAAGTAATAAAATGGAAGTGGACCACCTTTGCATCTGGAAACAGAACCCTCCATTTAATAATAGCCCCACAAAATAGAGTCTCTAAATTCCTTTTTCCAGCCTGATCAAACCTTCTCTGCAATTTCTACAAGCAGATTTGAGGCGATGTCCAAATCCAATGAATGAGCAAACTCACCCGTTCGGTCCTTGCACTCTTAAATATGATACATGCTACATCATGGAGCAATTAGTTACCATAATTTCATAAATCCACTTATGTTACTTTAGGAGCAAACTAATATTTTCAGTAAGTACTTCGGTGATCCCAAGGTCACAGTCGGTGAATTACTAGGAGTGCATCAATGAGCGGACGGCTTTCATCCCCCGCGTTTAGTGGCGTACCATAATGTCCAAAGTGGCGCGATAGTGGCTGAAGTCCTCGGGTTATCAAATGAAAAAAAATAAATTTTGAATCAATATATTTATCTAAATTCAAATAAAATTATATTTAACGAGTTTCATTCAAATTTTGATAAGCTTAAATTCAAAATTCACATAAATTACTTTATCGGGTCTTTTAAGCCTAATTGAATAAAGGATTTGTAAAAGACAAAGAAAATATGATGAAAAACTGCTTATTTGCTTTGTGCGTCTGATATGAAAATTTAAACTGGGTTGAAGAATAAGTAAAACTAAAGGTTAGTGGTATATAAAAAAAAATACTATCTACTAATTTGTTATGTAATTTTATTTTCTACCAAACAGAAAAAATATATATATATATATATATATAGATTTCATATCTTTGGTTCCCGTTTACAGATTTTAAATGGAAGAAACTTATTCTGACAAATCTAAAGTTGGCTCCCATTTAAGTCGTCTCATCAAAGTCAAAGAATGCAGCAGCTGAATTAATTTGAAACTGATTTCCAATTTAACCTTCTTAATTTTGAACTAATTAACTAAGGGCATCTCAAATGCATGATTGAGATGTGGACGGTCCAAATTGATGCTGGACATCTAACATTGATGACAACTTTGTCCTCCATGCTCGACTTTGTTAGTACAGAGAGAGAGAGAGAGAGAGAGAGAGAGAGAGAGAGAGAGAGAGAGATGGCTGTAACAAACTTTCAATAGCATGAAAGGTAGCTCAAGAAAATGCAGCAATAATGAGAAGGGCCAAAGAAAGCGAACCCGAAATCTGTACTCAAATTCCACACAAAAAGAAAAAAGAAAAATCTAAATAGCTAACAATTGTCTCTTAAAAGTCCATCGATGGCCGCATTGATGCACTTCTTTTTTTTTTCTATTAATCTTAGCCTATTAAAATATTTTTAAAAAATTGAAGTCATTATATTAAATTATTAAATAAATGATAATAAGTCAGGTTGAAGATATTTTTAAAAAAATAAAGAAAAAATATTTACCAAAAGCTATTTCTTTCTGTTATTAATGGCGATGACAGAAGGAAAAAAAATATAAAAAAAAAAACAGCTTCGCCATACTTCCAAAAAAAATTATGAAAAAATAATTAAAAAACACAACTGCTCCCAAGTATATGTCAATATTTTTTTCAGGTAGAGTAAGCTAATAAATAGTTAAAAATTTTTGGTCACGTGGATGATTATAAACGGACCACTACAACGAAGCACACGTACACTATTAATTCGACGTTGGCTGGAATACAGGAGAAAATATAACCTATATATACCAATCGCTCTCCAAGACCATTGGGAAAGACACATGCATAGATGAGAGAGAGAGAGAGAGAGAGAGAGAGAGAGAGAGAGAGAGTAGGGCTTAGTTCTGGTGGGAAGTAGACTTTGCCGATGGGGAGAAGCCCTTGCTGTTCCAAGGAGGGGTTGAACAGAGGGGCATGGACTGCTCTGGAAGACAAAATCCTCACAGACTACATTAAAGTCCACGGTGAGGGAAGATGGAGAAATCTTCCCAAGAATGCAGGTCTGTTATTGCTTCCCTCCCATGCATTTTACGCATCATAATGAATTCCCCCCTTTGCAAATTATTTCCCTAGTTTGGTAAAAACTTCGGAATTGGGAAGTGAATTCCATCTGGGTTCTCATGATTTCTGCTCACACTCAGAAAAGATTGATCAAAAGTGGTGATGATGATGATGATGATTGTGCAGGTTTGAAGAGATGTGGGAAGAGTTGTAGGCTTCGATGGCTGAACTACTTGAGACCAGATATCAAGAGAGGGAACATTTCACCTGATGAAGAAGAGCTCATCATCAGACTCCACAAGCTCTTGGGAAACAGGTCACCTTTTAATTCTCTGCATATTAGTGTCTATGTCTATGTCTCTTCTTTTCCAGTTTCAACTGGCAAGCAAATTAGCGAATTTGAGAATAATTAATTTCAGCTATAGGAATTTTCTCTTCGCTCTTCTCTCCCTCAGTCCCTCCTGTATTCTCCTCAAATATTTGTAAAAGTTGTTCTATATTTGGTTGATGAGAAAAAGAAAACAAAGCATATAATAAAATGGACAATTTTATATTTTCAATTTTTAGTTACTTCTTCTCTTTCTTTTCTGAGTCAACGATAATTTACAGAGCTTAGTTTAATTGGTGTTTCTTTTTTTTTCTTTTTTCCTTCTGCCTTTGCAGATGGTCTCTGATTGCTGGAAGGCTTCCAGGGCGAACAGACAATGAAATAAAGAACTACTGGAACACTAATCTCGGGAAAAAGATCCAAGATCATCACCAGATCTCGTCGCCTCCGGCAGCCAGCGGCGGCAAGCACTCTGGTAAGAAAATCAAAAAGTCAACCGTTGATACACCGGCCGCGGCGCAGTCCCACCAAGTGGTCCGAACCAAGGCAATGAGGTGCACGAAGGCCGTCCTTAACATTCAGCCGCGCAGGGTCGAACATTTCCCTGAAAATTGCAAAACAGAGGCGGCGGCGGTAACAGAGGCAGAGCAGCTCTTCGTCGCCGGCGGTTTCCCGGGACAGAATCCGCCAGAACTTTCCTGTCCATGTGATGGGTTTCTGCCGGACTTTGTGACGGACCTCAACATGGCGGATCTATCGCTAGCGGATCTCCTGAATTCGGATTTTTCATCGGACTTGTGCGATTTCAGCTGCAGCAAGGGTGAAACTAATGAGCAGTACTTGTTGTCGCCTTCTTATTCAGATGAAGCTCTGATGTTCTCTGGGAAAATGCTGGAGGATTGGGCTAACAATTCTGATTTCCATTCATGTGCTTCTTTGCTAAATTCAGGGGAGGATTGGCTAGCAAAATAATTAATTGGGTTTAACATATTATAAACACTCTGTTCATATTACTCTGCCGCAGCAATTGACTGTGTTTCCAATATTGAGGCCAACTGTTTTCAATTTTCATAGTAGATTAACTAGAACTATATATCTGTTTCCGTCGTAGGCGGTGAGGAACCTTCTGAATAAGTGGAGAGATTTTCTCTTTTCGTTTATCTTAGTGCAGCCATGAGCTTGCTTGAAAACAGTAATATTTCCAAAAGATTATTCACTTTTAAAGATTAATTATAAGATTAGCCATTAAATTTTACATGTCATTTTCTTTGAGTCCTTAATTTTAATTGGTTGCAATTAGTCTACTAAATTAATGTGTTATAGCTAGGCCTCATGTCATATCTAAATTGTTGGAAGAATGGAGTGGACTGATTTAACAGCACTATTTTTACTAGCAGTGGCCCGCGTAAACGACAAAATGGTCAAACTAAAAAGTCGTCTTCTTGACTAACAAGGTTAAAGGTTTTTTTTTTTTTTTTTTTTTTATTCACTTCCATTTCTTGGAGTTATGGCTGACAAAACGAGTTGAAATTCGACGAATGACTCATGATTCATCTTAAATTAGATTTGGATTTAATATAAAGTGACCCACTTATAAATGAGTTTGTTTATTAAACACGTTAGGTGAGTTCGGTTAGGTACTCATTGGGTGACCCATTTAACTTATTATATATATAATGAAATATAACCTAGGTCTCCAAGCGCCTTAAGGAGTGGCCATCTCTCATGATCTCATTCCCATCTCCTTAATCCTCGATTCTCCCTCAGCCTCACTGCCTCAACAGTCAGGACCCTCACTGTCTCACACTGTCACTCATGGCCTCACAAGTCACAGGCGACTAGGTGACTCGGCACTGCAGAAGCCTCACTCCCCGCAATCGGCAAAACTCAGAAGCTTCACTCCCTGTTACAAAGCTACTGTGCTTACCTAGACAGCATCACAGACTCAAGAAAGACACCCAAATCATATATCATTCTCACCTACACAAGCTTTAAAATGCTTTATAGGCATGCTTTGCTTAAAAGAGGGAGCACACATTTTCTTTGTGTTGAAATGTTTTTCTTTAAAAAAAAAATAAAAAAAATTGTCATTTTATTTAAAATAAATGAATATTTTTAAAAACAGGTGACCCATTTATGACATGTTTATTAAACGGGTGGGTTTGGATTTACTTATTAGTCGCCAATTAATAAAACGGCCAATCCGAATCCGAACCCGTTTAATCACGACCCGTTTACGACCCATCTGAACTCGGTCTGTTAATCCATTTTGCTGCCCCTACTTGGAGTATATGATTCAAGTACCTAATATTTTGCCACTAAGAAGCTAACTTAGCAAGTCTAAAAAAAATTTATTAGAGAGAAAAATACACAATAAGTCTATTAGTAAACCGCAAACAAAAAAGGCATTTTAATATCAAATTGCTAGTTAAAGAGTTCATGCTTTCCCAATTTCCATTATATGGTCTAACTCTATTAGTTTATATGTAATGTGTACTCATTTGAACATAAAAACAATGATTGGTTCAATATCACAATGATTTGTGAAAAGTATGTAGTTTGTATGGTTTCTTTTTTATTTAATTTATTATTTTTTTGCTTCTCTATCAAGGACTTCAACTTAGTTATGGATTCCTTGCACCTAGGGGTCGGGGGGAGGGGCGACATGTGGAGAAGTTCGAGGCCGTTGATCAAAACAAATGACTTTGTCTTCATCTACCTCTTGGGTGGCTCAATTTGGAGGATTTGAGTCTCAACAACAAGACTCGGTTGAAATGACAATTTGTGTTCGAAAGGTTCAGTTACTCTTGGGATGGATATTGACATATGTGTGGCTTTTCATAATTTTGAAACATTGAACACATCTCCCATGCAAATAAATATAAATATTAGATCCATATTTGGTTAGAAAGTGACTTCTTCCATCGTGTTGACAACCTTGTTAATGACAAAGAAGGAAATTGCTCAACTCAAGAAGCATCCTTGGTCATTTGCCATAGCTTGAAAATATCAATTTCTTAACAATGATACTTGCTTGAGTTTTTGTTGACTTGGTTGCTTGTTTAGATGACTATAGTTGACCCTTGGCTTTAACATTTGCTTTAGATGATTGCATATTGCTATATCAATAAGGATGACTTAGGAGACCACAAATGTCTTGAAGGTAGCATTTAGTTCATGTAATTGTTTGTGTCGCTTATGTGCACCTATTGTGGAAGTTATGTGGCACAAGGTAGTGATTTTGCCTAAGTGGTAAAAAACAAAAGGTAGTTTCTTGCCCAATTAAAATGATGAGGGTTAGGAATTTTCACTAAAAAGTTATGTTGGGTTGCCTATATGTTTTTGACAGGTATTATATAAGGCTCAAACTACTACCCAATGATCACATCATCATTGTATGAAGATTTAGCTAAGATATATGTTGTGATATGGATCGTATAATGAAGATACACAGTGGAATAAACAACAACAAGTGAATGTAAATAACACACACAACTAGAATAAGATCAATACAAAGATTTACGTGGTTCGGTAAAGCCTACATTCACAGAAGCAATGACACACAAATTTCACTAAGCAAATCAAAATGTACACAATACACTTCTCTAATGATCTCTCTCTCTCTCTCTCTCTCTCTCTCTCTCTCTCTCTCTCTCTCTCTCTCTCTCTCTCAAAATATGCCCAGATGACATATATAAATTTTCCTCAGAGGTTTCCCCCCATTTGCCCAACCACCCAACTTTCAAAAATTCAAAATTTCATAAAACTGCTGCAGCCCAGGCTCCCCTACGAACACAAGGGTTTCGTCGACAAGACCAAGAAGAACCTTCGTCGACAAATACAAGGCTCTCATCGATGAAGCTAAAAGTATGAAATTTCCTATTCTTGGTAATTATTCATCGACGAGCTTCAGAACCTTCATTGATGAACCTCTGTTGTTCCCTCGTCGACAAGCATAGGCCCTTCGTCAACGAGTCCTGCTGTGCTGCCCCTTTCATGTCTTTCTCCTTCCTTCTTTGCTTATCAAACAAATAACAATCTCCACCTTGACAATTATATGCCCCTTAGGAGAATCTCAAAAACATGAACTACTTCACTTTCAACTTAAAAACGCTTGGTTGGGTATGTCTCCCTTCTATCACTTGGAGACATGGAGTAAGTCCAAGCAATGCTTGAACTTTTCTGAAGTAACTGATTTCGTCAGAATATCTGCTACATTTTTAGATGTGTGAACTTTCTCCAACACAAGTTTAACCCAAGCAATCAATTCCCAAACCCTATGGAAGCTCACATCAATGTGCTTGGTCCTAGCATGGTATACCTAATTCTTCGCCAAGTAAATGGCACCCCGACTATCACAATGCAGCAGCACACCATCTTACTATAACCCCAGCTCTCTGACTAAACCAGTAAACCATAAGGCTTCCTTTACAGCTTCGGCAATTGCCATATATTCTACCTCAGTCATAGACAATGCAACTAGAGACTGTACCATGGATCTCCAACAAACCAATCCTCCTATAAGGGTAAACACATATCTTGTTGACTTTTTGGTCACATCCATGTTTTGACTATGACAAACCACAGTATCTCATCTGTATGCTTTGAGTATTTGAACAGGTTTATTTTTCTTAGCACGAATAATAGACGAGACATGGAAGCCGTAAGAGCACCTAAACGAGCATATCTCGGTGTATTCCATGGAGTTGCAAAAATTCGTGCATGAAGATCGATTTGTGTTTCAGGTTGTATTATGTTTTTTATATTTATCATTTGGGTCTATAATCTTATATGGTTTGTAATAATTAATGCATTTCATGCATGATAGGACAGATAAGCTCAATGACCATAGCTGGACCTTAGAGAACACTCTTTGGTCGATCGACGAAAGATTTTTGAGGTTAATTCTCAAATGTCTTAGACTAACCTTAAGACCCACAAATCTGCATGAAAAAGTTCCCTATTGCATTAAGAGTAAATATTATATGAATAGGATTAATATATAAAGGGATCAGGACTGATATGCATAAAAAAATGCATGTTGGGTCGACCGAACGTGAATGCTTGAAAACCATTCGGTCGATCGAATTGGAAAGTGGTCAACAGTTTGACCATGGCTCGGTTGACCGAACTAGACCAGTTCAATTATGCTAGTCGACCGAATTGCTCTGAGGTCAAACTTTGACCCTTCGATCGACCGATCCAAAATGTGTTGCAACGCTATGGTTGACTGAAGTTCCTCGGGTGATGTCCCAACTACCTGGTCGACCAAACTTCATAGCTCAAAGTGTCCCGGTCGACCGAACCACGCTAAATTGGAAAATCACTTTCAAATCTTCTAATACGGTCGACTAACAACTCAGTTCATTTTCTCCACGGTCGACCGAACTTGGACACTTGGTCAACCGAATCTTAAGTTCAGTCGACCGACCCTCTCGGGTTGCTGAATTTTTTACCGAGAGTTAAATTGGGTTAATTTTAATTAAACTCACTTAAGCTTTTTCAAAAATACCCAGTGTGTCCCTAACGACTATAATTTTTCCAACTTCTATATATAGCCCATCATTTGCAAAGATTAGTAAGAGATTAGGAGTTGTGATTAAGAAAAAATTCTTAGAAAATAGTTTTGCCCAAAATCCTCATACTCCTATAATCCTTCAAATCTATTGCCAAAATTCTACCTCCTGTATTTATTTATCTACTTAACTTGAAAGGTAGTATTTCTTATATCTCTTGCATAGGACATTCTCTCCCTTGTTTCAAAATTCTTTGTGTGTTGATTTTTGGAGAGATACCTAAGGTTTTTCCCATGATATTTCGTTCATAAATATCTGATTGGGAAAAACCCTTGAGTGGCTTAGAACCTTGCATCCTCATTGCCAATATTCATTATAAGCTTGATTTGTGCTTTGATGAAAATCTTTTGAGCAAGTGTAAAAACCCTATTATCTACTGTGCTTATTACTCGAGAAACATTATTTGAGATATGTATTAGGGTTATTGTGAGCTTATGATCAATCACATCTCAAGAATATTAGCTTGACATCAAAAGCTTCATTCTCACATACACACATTGATTCACATCTTGTTGAAAGTTACCACATTGGTTAACAAAATCTCACAAGAGCTTAATATCCTATCATCTGTGAGTGCATTATTTAGTTGAACAAATTGGTACATATTTGCTTAGTGTAAGAAGCATTTGTTTGTAAACAAAGTTTTATATCATTCATTGTATTCCAAGCATGGGTCTGAAAAGGGAGACTAGCCCTATCAAATAGTCCCAGACTGGCTTAGACCCGATTAGGAAAGTTAGGTGCGCCATCCTAGTAAGGCGCATTAGTTGAGATCAGCCCCTTGAATTGACCTGGTTGTAAATGGTGTTGCTCCACCCGTTAAGTGAGCTTATAGTGTAATCCTTGTGCGGATGTGTCAAGGTGGGGACGTAGGTGGTATTGGCTGAACCCCGATAACATATCGTGTCTCTATTTATATTTTCGCATTTCACATTTATCGCACGTGTATGTTATAATGTGAATGATGCGCATGATTTAAATTTTTGCATGTTATATTTATCTGTGCATTTGGAACTGCATAGATAGACCCTAGGTTGTGAATATATTGCTGCTGTTTAGGTTAAACCTAGGAAAAAGTTTTAAATTCCAATTCACCTCCCCTCTTGGGAATACACCAAAGCTAACATATCCCGTTGTAGACCTTATGTTATCCATATCTCCAGCATAATATGCATCAACAAACCCCATAATTGAAGGACAACCCTGTTGCTTGCCGAACATGATGTCATATCCTGATGTACCCCGCAAGTATCTAAGTATCCATTTTACAGTTTCCCAATGCTGCCTTCCTAGATTAGAGAGGAACTTGCTCACCACACTCATTGTATAAGTTAAATCTGGTCTCATACATACCATGGAATACATTAAACTCCCCATAGCGCACTAGCATAGGGGATCTTTGACATGTCCCGGATTTCTTTATCCAAACTTAGGCAATCTGCAGTAGACAACTTGAAATGATTCGCTAGAGGTGTACACATAGATCTTGCATCAGTCATGCTAAACCTTTCCAACACCTTCTAAACATTACCACCTTGAGATAACCATAATCTCTCTACGGGTCCTGTCACGTTAAATCTCCATCCCAAGTATTTTCTTGGCTAAACCAAGATCCTTCTTGTCAAATTCCTTATGCAACAAGTCCTTTAACTGATTTAGCTTAGTTAAATCCTTTGCAGCTGTAGACACCCCATTTTTACCCAGGCCCGATATGATTATTATTATTATTATTATTATTATTATTATTATTATTATTATTATTATTATTATTATTATTTACATTGTTATTATTACTTCATTTTTATTTTTATTTTTATTTTTTGCTATAATTATTATTATTATTATTTTATTATTGTCATTTTTACTATTACTATTAGTATTATTATTAATACTAGTCTTATTATTATTATTTTATTGATAGTATCTTTATTATTTTTACTTTTACTACAATTATTTATTATTATTATTATTATTACCTTATTGATTTTATTATTATTATTATAATAATTATTATTACTATTACTATTTTCATTATTACCATAATAGTAAAAGCAAAAAAAAGAAAAGAAAAAGAAAAATAAAATCAAAAAGGAAGTTTTTTTTAGGGTTTACAGAATTTTTTTTATAAAAGGGGGGCATAGCCAAGCCAAAGGGGAGGAGGCACAGACCAAAGAAAGAAAAACCTTACCTTGCAGTCTCGTGCGGCGGCAATGGAGTCGTTAGCATTTGCGCAGTCAACTAGATGAAACCAATCGAGCAACGATTTCTTATCCGATTAATGCGAAACTTTATGAGCTCTTTCCTAACCCTTTCATCTTACTTTTCACCGTTCAGATTCTTCTTTTGCGTTTTCTCCCTTTGTGTTAATGTCTTGCACAGCTGTATCACCGCCGCAGCAGTGGAGTCATTAGCGTCTGCGCATCCAACTGGACAAAGCCAATCGAGCGGCGATTTCTTATCCGATCAATGCAAAATTTTACACGCAGTGGAGTCATTGGCATCTGCGCATTCAACTAGACGAAGCCAATCGAGCGGTGATTTCTTATCTGATCAATGTGAAACTTTACGAGGTCTTTTCTAACCCTTTTTTCTTAATTTTCACCGTTCAGATTCGTCTTTTGAGTTTTCTCCCTTTGTGTTAATTTCTTGCAAAGTCGTATCACCGCCGCAGCAGTGGAGTTATCGGCGTCTGCGCATTCAACTAGACGAAGGCAATCGAGTGGCGATTTCTTATCCGATCAATGCAAAATTTTATCAAGTTGTTTCTGACCCTTTTATATTAATTCTCACCATTCAGATTATTATTTTGAGTTTTACAATTTCATTTTAATTTATTACACAGCTGTCTCACCGCCGCAGCAGTGGAATCGTCGGTGTATGCGCATTCAACTAGATGAAGCCAATCGAGCGGCGATTTCTTATCTGATCAATCTAAAACCTTACTCGGTTGTTTCTAACTCTCTCTTGTTAATATTTACTGATTTTATTAATTTCTTTGAGTTTCATCTCTTGGACAACTTGTCCACACACACACAAACACACACATGCACGAGTGATGTTTTTGTAATTTGTTTATATATATTTTTTTCTTCTTAATGTTATTTTGTATATATATTGTATTATTATTGTTTTATTTGTTCTAATATCTAATGTTTGGGGTTCTTTTTCTTTTTTTTTGTTTTGTAATCATTGTAATATACTTATGTTTATTGTTACATATTATTTAGGATGTTTTATCGTGTAAACATTATTTAGGCTTTTTGATGTATTTAGGATATTTGTCATATTTATTGTTCATACGGTATTTAGGGATTTTGTTTATTATTTATGATTGTAATATTTATGCACATCTAGGATTCTTGATTATTTACATTATTTTCATAATACGACCATTTAGGGTTTTGGGTTATTGTTTTATTTTAGGGTTTTGGCTATTTCACGTTATTAGGGTTTTGAGTAGTGTTTTATTTAATTTACTTTATATTGCTATTGCGTATATATTGATGTTCATTATTGTTTATTATTTATTTATTTCTTGTATACGATTGTATTATCATTTTGTCGTGTTCATAACATTGTTGTGGAATTTTTAATGCTATAATATTTATTTGAATAAATGATATTTATATTTAGCAACTTAGAATTGTAAGTAGCATTATACATTTAATTTAGTATTTTAGGTGACCGTGTACATTTAGTAATATAGCATTTTAGGTAATATTATATATTATTATTATATTTTTAGTATGTTAATATACAAGGTATTAATTGTTATGATAAGTTTAATATTTTAGGTAATATTTTTGGTGTTTTGGTATCATGCTATTATATGGTATGTTTAGTATATATAGTATTATAGTAATCTATTACGTATTATATTATTTGTGGATATTTATTATTATTATCGTAATTATGTGTATTATGATATGTTTAAGTATTTTTGTTTATAACGCACATGTAGTATTTTAATATTTGCTCATTATCTTAGTCTATATTATTGTTTATATTCTACTATTATTGGTATGTTAGATATTTTAGCTTCTATTATATATGTTGATTAGTACGTATTTTGGTATCCTAATATTCTAGTTTATTACTATTTTATTTATTTATTTATTATGTTTAAATTATTATATCTATTATTAAAACCTCCCATACTAATATTTTCCTATAAAACTTTTACTTACAATTTTAAAATGTGGGAGCGTATTTTCTTAAATAATTTTGATTTTATAATCCCTATGATTTTATTGCGGGGGTATGAGCCTTCGGGCTTCACGTATCCTAAGCTCTGAGGGATTATATATGTATATATTATCTTTATTTATTTATTTATTTTTCAAATTTATTTATAAATTCATAAAATAGGAGTAATTTGAAGAATTATTAGATTAACTTAGGGATAATTTCAAATTAATTAGGTACCGTTCGTAAGAACGGGCGCGTAGGGGGTGCTAGTACTTTCCCCTCGCGTAACCGAACTCCCGACCCCAACTCTGGTAATGTAGACTGATTCTACCCCTAACGGGGTAGTAATCATGTGTTCTAACCGCACTAAAGGTTAGTGGCGACTCCGACATCCATGTTTTTCCACACCATATTAAAATTAATTTTTAATTTCGCCGCTCGGGGCACACGCGCTCCCGGGAGACTATTTCAGCCCATAAAGAGATTTCTTCAACATGCAAACAAAATTTTCTTTTCTTGGTTCAATGAATCCCTTCAGCTATATCATATAGATTTGTTCCTCCACGTCACCGTGAAAAAACGTTGTCTTCACATCCATTTGTTCCAAATGAAGATCGTAATAAGCTACCAACCCCAACACAATCATAATAGAAGCATGTTAGACCACTGGAGAAAAGATCTCATCATAATCTATCTCATTCTTTTGTGAGTATCCTTTTGCCACAAATCATGCCTTGAATTTCTCTTATTCCTTTTCTGAAATTTCCTCCTTCTTCCTATACACCCATTTGCAACCTATAGGTCTCTTCCCATCTATAAGCTCCACCAACTCCCAAGTTTTGTTCTTATGCAATGATTCCATTTCCTCAATCATTGCTCCTATCCACCTACCTTTCTTCTGGCCATACACTACCTCTTGAAAAGAAGTTGGATCGTTGCAACAAATAAGGAAAGCATAAGATACTAGCTCATCAAAACCATACTAACTCGACTTGCTGGTTTCTCGAGCTAGAGCTCCCTGCAACCATGGGACCATGATCATTTTCGTTGCTCTAAGCTTCTAACTCCACCTGCACAACATGTTTATCACTGCCCTAGTTTTCTGGCTCATATTTCTATTCATCAAACTCTTGAGTACGCTTCACCATAGCCTTCTCATCAAAGACTACATCTCTACTTATCACCACCTTGTTTGCCACTAGGTCCCACAGCTTATAACCCTCCACACCTTCCGGAATTCCCAAGAAGATGCAATAACGAGACTTCGGGTCAATCTTAGACCTCTTCTCATTAGACACGTGGACATAGGCTGAACACCCGAATACCTTCAATTAGGAGTAATCTACTGCATTTCCCATCCAAACCTCTTCCGCCACTTTGCCCGCTAGTGATGCCCTTAGTGATCAATTAACCAGAAAACAAGTCATACTAACTGCCTCGGCCGAGAAATTCTTCGGTAGCCCTGCATTCAATCTAAGACACCAAGCCCTATCAGTAAGAGTCCAGTTCATCTGTTCTGCAACACCATTTTGCTAAGGTGTCTGAAAAATTGTAAAATGTCTCTTGATGCCCTGCTCTGCACAAAACTCCATAAACCGAGAATCATCGTACTCGGTCCCACTATCCGACCTTAAGTATTTGATTCTCCTCACCATCAGGTCTTCCACTTCAACCTTCCAAATCTTAAACTTGGCAAACGTACTAGATTTGTGAAACATGAAGTAAACCTAAACCTTCCGTGAGTAAACATCAATGAAACTCACATTGTACATTTGATGCAACTCTAACTAGGCCCCAAACATCTGAATGTACATAGTCAAGAATTCCTTTCATTTTGTGAGTAACTTATCTGAATTTTGCCATGTTCTATTTTCCAAGAACACAAAACCTACAAAATTCCAACTGACATGTTTTCAAACCTTTCAAAAATTTTCTCTTGTGCAGTTATTTCATGTCATGTTCTCCCATATGCCCAAGACGCATATGCCATAAGACAGTCTCATCTAATTCAGTATCCACAATTGCAACTCCACCAACAACGGTAGTTCCCTGCAACGTGTAAATATTTCCATCCAATTTCTGCCCTTTCATTACAGTCAGATTACCTTTCTAAACCATCAAGACTCCACATTTGGACTTGTAATTAAAGCCATTACAATCCAAAGTTCCAAGAGATATCAAACTCTTTCTCAACTCAGGTATATGTCTTACATTACACAATGTTCTTATAGCACCATCAAACATTTTTATCTTTACATTTCCTATATCAACGATCTTGCAAGAAGCAGCATTATCCATAAGAAATGGTCCAGAACTTACTAAACTGTAAGTACTGAACCACTCCTTGTTTGGAGTCATATGATAAGAACATCCCGAGTCAAGTATCCAAGAGTCTGTTAGATTATCCAACTCCACTGAAACTAATAGAACATCACCATCCGCTGAATCCTCTTGTTGAACAACATTCACAGATTTAGAAATCCCCTCATGCTTATTAACATTTCCTTTCTTCCAATCCAGACACTCTAGTTTCACATGCCCCTTTTTACCGCATTTATAACACCGGATTTCCTTCTTCTTGGATTGATTTGGGGATTTCAAAATAAATCCATTTTTAAACTTTCCTTTGCCTCGCTCATTGCAACTCTTTACTACAAGTCCTTCCCCTTCATCACATATTTTCAACCTTTGATGAAAATTTAACAAAGCACTTGTTACCTCTTCTAAATCAAGTGTTTCTTTTCCCCATGTAAGAGTGGTCACAAGATTTTTGTAGGCATGAGTTGAGGGCAAAGAATTTAACAGCATCAAATCCTTATCTTTCTCATCAAACTTCACATCAACTCTCATAAGATTACTTATGATTTGATTAAATGCATTGATTTGTTGATCTAGACTAGATCCTTCTACCATCTTAAGCCAATATAAACGCTGCTTAAGAAAAAGTTTGTTATTGAGGGATTTAGACATGTACTGATTTTCTAACTTTTGCCAGATAGCCGCTCGAGAATCCTCCTCCATCACTTGATAGAGAACATCGTCAGCCAAACACAAGCGTATTGTCAACACTGCCTTTGCTTTCAAATCTAACCATGTTGCCTCATTCATTCCTTTCGGTTGAGTATCAAGCAAAGCCTTAGTCATTCCTTGTTGCACAAGAATATCTTTCACTCTCCTCTACCATAAACAGAAGTTTCCGGTTCCATTGAATTTAACAGTGTCAAATCTTGCAGAAGACGATCCTGATGCCATAACAACAATCGCTCTAAGACCAATTTGTTGTGATATGGATCGTATAATGAAGCTCGGAATAAACAACAACAAGTGAATGTAAATAACACACACAACTAGAACAAGATCAACACAAAGATTTACATGGTTCGACAAAGCCTACATCCACAGAAGCAATGGCACAAAAATTTCACTAAGGAAATCAAAATGTACACAATATACTTCTCTAATGATCACTCACTCACTCTCTCTCTCTCTCTCTCTCTCTCTCTCTCTCTCTCTCTCTCTCAAAATATGCCCAGATGACATATATAGAGTTTCCTCAGAGGTTTCCCCCCGTTTGCCCAACCACCTAATGTTCAAAAATTCAAAATTTCAGAAAACTGTCGTAGCCCAGACACCCCTCGTCGATGAGACCAAGAAGAACCTTCATCGACGAATGTAGGGCTCTCATCGATGAAGCCAGAAGTCAGAAATTTCCTACTCTTGGTAATTATTCATCAACGAGTTTCAGAACCTTCGTCGACGAACCTTTGTTGTTCCCTCGACGAAGGGATGAGCATAAGCCCTCCGTCGACGAGTCCTGTTGTGCTGCCCCCTTCATGTTTTTCCTCCTTCCTTCTTTGCTTATCAAAATAGAAGTATAAGAGCCACAAATAACAATATATTTGGAAGTATCTTAGTGAGTTGGCAGAACATGTTACATATTTAAGTATGAATTTGAACGAACTGGGGATTTAAATTGTAAGAAAAGTCAAACTCACATTTAAATTCAAATAAGTCATAAGAATTGATTTTATGGATTAGTTTTAAATTAAAATTAAAACAGATTGAGATTTGGATTTTTTGTGAATGAAGGAATATTGGGTTCCTAACTTTAGGCTAAGGAGTTAAAAAAGTCATTTATAAATAGCCTTGTTTCCATCACCATTTTTTTTACTTGGTAATGAATTTAGCCATTTGTAAATTAATTATATTATTCCATCTCATTTACCTTATCCTTTTTGTAGTTCTGATCCTACCCTTATATCCAACTTCCCACCTTAATCCAATACATCTCTTTTTCCATCTCTAACCTGAAAACTAAGGTGTAGTCCTAAGAGGAGGGGTGAATTGGGTTTAAAGAATTTCTTTTAATTCTTTTCAAGAATCCTTAACCTCCTTTAATTCTTTTAATGAATTCTTGACTTCTTGTTAATTTATCCAATACACAACACATACTTAAAACAATATTCAATCCACAACCATATACGAACAAAGTAACCAATACAACACGAGTAAATAAAACTTAAACAATCAACCAATCATTCAACAATCAAAGTGTTCAATCCACAAATACCCAATCAAGATAACCTTTTAGCAATTTTTAGCTTTTTCAAGAATTCAAGATATTTTCTTATTTGCAGCCCTGTAAATATATGTAAGCCCTGTGGTAATGAAATTTGTTTCTTCAATGCAAACCACAACACAAATTCCTAACAATTCAGAATTTAAATAAACTTTTAGTTAGTTTGTCTTTGGGTGTTAACCAATTAACGTACTCCCTTTTGAGGTTTTCGCAAAGTATTGATCAACCGACATACTCCCTTTCGGTTTCTGCAATCCCAAATCAAAATTAAACTTTAGTTTATTTAATTTACAATCCACGTAGTTTTTATGATTAAGGAATTAAAAACATCCACGCAGTTTATATGTTTGTTGATATTTAAAAAGAGTAAAGGAAAAAGAGTGAAACTAGGTTTTTTACAAGGTTTGGATTATCCCTAGTGTACATCCTCACCTTAGGCAAACCACCCAAGGATTCACTAAACCAGTTCCTTTCTGGGCGGAACAAAACCATTACACACTCCTTCAGTAGGCTAGAGTTGCGCCTCTCCAAACGATACCCCACGCTTGGGCACTCCCTCAATAGGCTAGAGTAATCACCTCTCCAAGGGATACCCCACACTTGGTCAATGATCAAAACACCTTGAATCGTCCAAGAACTACAAGAAATATGAAATAAATGCTACGTACAAGAACACTCTCAAAACAAAGCAGATTAGTACAAATTCAGCACTATGTACTTCTAGAATTTAAATATCAAAATGAAATAGAATTGAAGGCCAAGTATAAGATATCACCGATTCCTTTTCTAGATGAACATCAATAGTAGTTCAGTTGAATTCTCCTAGCAAGAGTCTAAGCAAGAAAGAGCTTTGTGAGAGATTAAGAGTTGAATGCTTGAATGTTGTGTGATTGCTTGGGTGATTTGATTTCTTGGGTTTAAAGGACTATTTATAGACTTTTTAGGATGAGTTTCCTTGTTTCCCAAGTTACTTGGAGTGTCCACCAAGTTTTTATAACGTTCATATTTGAAAAACTAATTTTTAAAATTTTCCTATTAAAGTTCAAAATTTAAAATCTCATAGAGTTAGTTTGCTAGACAGGCGACTGGGTAGGTATTTTTACATGGTCAGTCAGCTGGACAAGCAGCTGAGACCTTTCTGTTTGCTAAAAATAAATTCTAGGAAATTATCAAGTGGCTGGTTGAACACAGTTTAAAAAGTGCTAGTCAACTGACTAATCTCAGTTCAAAATGGTCAGTCGACTGGGTATATATTTAACTTGATGTATTTGTTAGTCGGCTAGGAAAAATTCAGTATATTCTAGTCAGTCGGCTTCCAGTCAATTTTTTTTTTTTCAAAACATCTATTTTTTTAGCTTTTAAACCATTTGTTATTTGAAAAACTTGAATGTGACTTTTCATAAACATTTTCCAGGGTTTTTCAAAAACTTGGTCTCTAAGTCCTTGTTGCATCCTAATAAGTTTCAACATATTTCAAAAGATATTTAAAATATGAAGTACTTACATAAAAACTTCAAGGACTTTGACATTCTCAAGTGCTTGAGTCTTCATGCCTATTTTCCTTTGAGCTCTCTTGCTTTGCTTCAAGCTTTGATATACTTTAAGCTCTTTACTATCCATTCTCTCATATTCTTTAAGCTTTGATATATCCTCTCGGAATCCATGCCTTAAGTTTCATGTGATCATCCTTCTTTAAAATATAAGTTTTCATGAATCCTTCTATACACTTGACCTTACTTTCTCATAGTTGAGTCCTGAAATGTCATTACTCAACCAAATATGTTAAGTTCTACTTGTTTGTTAGCATTAAAATAGGTGTTAAGCCTTCTGATTACACGTCAAAATTGCGTAATTGGGCATCTTAACCCGGGCTTTATGGTTTATATTTTTAATTAAATATCTAAAATTGTCCAATATTTTAATAAAATTCCAAAATCATCATTCTTGAACTTTATTGCACTATTTATGAAGTTTTGGTAATTTTTTGTCGCAGGAAAATTCCCGGGAATCAAAACCGACACCTGTTCGTATTTTGTGCATAACTTTTCCGTCCAAGCTGTGATCGAGACGATTCAAATTTCTAGAGAAAGAAAAAAGGATTATCTACAACGTTCGTGTTTTGAGTTTTGTGAGATATAGGCTCCAAAAGAGTCAGATTTGCGATGAACAGAGAATGAAAAAATTGAAAAAATATAGCAATTCGGGTTTCCTATTCGGGTCTAGGGCTTTCCCCCCCTATCCTATTTAACCCTTCTCTTTCTCTTCCTGCCATAGGCAGCCCCCATGGCTCCCCATTCTCCTCTTCTCCTTCTTCTTCTTCTTCTTCTTCTTCTTCTTTAGTTTGTTTTTTTTTTTGTTCTTTTCAATTCTACTTCTCTCCCCTTGTCTCTCTTCCTTCCCTTTGTCTTTCCTCCCTCACTCTCCCCCTTTCCTCTGTTTTTCTTGGCATCCTTTGCCCTCTTGCAGTACGGCTAGCCTCCTCCACCATCTTCAGCAGTCCCCAAGCACAGCAAAACACTAGCCGACTCCATAGCAGGACCACCAAAGCGCAGCAACAACTTCACGGCTCCGTGGATTTGTTTCTCTCTCCCTCTTTTCCTTTCTTTCTTTCTTTTATTTACTTTTCTTTGAATCTTGGAATATTGAAGAAAGTTTAGTTTTTCTTTTTTAATGTTATTGGAGTTTTCTTTCTTTTTGTTTAAGTTGAGTAATGTTGGGTATTTCATTATTGTTAAATTAATCTCTTTGTTTATCTAATTGATAGTTATTTTAATTTAGCATTCTTAATTAAATTCAGATATTTTTTTTGTCGAAATTCGATTTAGTTAGGGTCTATGATTAGTAAAGGTTGTGTTTTTATTGTGTTCTGTTATTGTTTATGTTTTTTTAAATTTCCGTTGAATTCATGTTTGCATTTAAATTGTGAGTCTTGATTTGATCTCTTAATTGTGCTAAAGGTTCGATTTTTAGTAGGTTCGGTTTTTTGTTTTAGTATGTGTTTAGTTTAGTTTCCATTGTGTGTTTTTAATTCCATGTTCTAAGTTGCCATTTTTAATTAACGCGTGTCCCAGTGTTTCCTTAAGTAGACTAGGGTTTTCATTATTGTTATTTTAATTCCATGTTTAAAGTTTCCATTTTTAGTTAGTATGATCTAGTGTTTCCTTAAGTAGACTAGGTTTTTCATTATTGTTATTTAATTCCGTGCATGATAGTTTTAGGACTTTAATTTGTGTTTTCATTTAAGTCTCCACAATCTTAAAAACCCGAATTTGAACTGAGTTCAGTACCTTTTTAATTTCGATTGGAAGAAAGTAAAATTTGAGATTAAAACGCATTCCCTGAGGATACGATCTAGCCCTTGGGCTTAATATTACACGACGTAACTCCTATACTTGGGATAGCTTTCGAGCTGCTCATTTTTCGAGTGAGTCAAGTTTTTGGCGCCGTTGCCGGGGAATGTCGTTATTAGTCTCAAATTTATGTTTTTCCCGTCATTTTTATTAGTTTTAAGAAAAATAAAAAAAAAAAGCAAAAAAACAAAAAAAGAAAAAAAATAGAGTTTTGAAAAATGGCTGCACTAGCACCACGCACGAAAATGGATTTTTTGCAGCTTGAATATGCCACTGCATCCTCTTCCACTGTTTTGCCTTATGATGAGCTTAATTTCATGATGCAGCGTGGGAGGACGTCATTGCTACCCGAATTCTACGGGTCGGAATCTGATTGCCCTTATCAGCACCTAGCAGAGTTTGAGTTAACTTGCAACATGTTTTTCTCTCATGCTAGAGCTGACGAATCTATTAGACTGAATTTATTTCTTGCTACTTTGCAGGATAGGGCACTGATTTGGTTTCATTCTATGAGACCTTATTCTATCACTAATTGGACTGATATGGAGCGTGAATTTCTGCATGCGTTTTGTTCCTCACAGAAAACTCAATTTTTGTAGGAACAGATTCTTAATTTTGTGCAGCAGGATGACGAAACATTTAGGGCTTGCTGGGAGCGATTCAAGGATCTACTACGCACTTGTCCACATCACGGGTTTGACTTATGGAGGTTAGCTGATTATTTTTATACTGCTCTTACCCCTGATTGCAAGTGTTTTGTCCAGATTATGTCTAATGGAGAGCCCGTCAGCGAGGATCCAGATCAGGTATTATCATTCTTTGATTACTTAGCTGACAATGTCCCACAGTGCAACACACGATACACTCAGGCACCCATGACTGCACATCCTATCAGCACAATTAGTGGTGGTGATGCATATGAACCACCAAACTGCCCGAATATTCCTCCGCCTCAATACCAGCCACCACAGATCCCTCAGAGCTGTACGCCGTCAGAATTTCTGGAGGATAGCATAACTCAGATGGCAAACATGCTCCAGCAGTTCATGCAAACTCAAGTCAATCATAATAATGAATTGCGGGACACCATTAATGCGATAAGCACACAGTTGGACCTCTTAGAAAACGAGGAAACACTCGCAGAACTTCAGCCTAGTTCTCAAGAGTACCAGCAACCGCAACAACAAATACATGATGTTTCTCTTGAGACAGTAGAGGCCACCATCACCTTCAGTAGCGAGAAAGACGATCCCCAATCTGAAATGCTCATCACCGAGCAAATAGTTGTCCCAACATCGGAAGTTACGGCTGAAATAGATGAATTCAAAGAAAAATCAGAGGAAACGAGCCCACAAGCGGAGCAGTTAGTTTATAAGGAGACTGATACTCATACGGAGTACCAACCTATGGTACCTCATACTCCGAGCTCAGAAACCATGGAACCGTCATCCCCTCCTGAATCAGATGTTAAGGAGCCTAATGAGGACGCAGACTCTTGCAGTGGTATGATGATATGTACACCCGATAAAGAGGGTGACCAGTCTGGTGAGCTTATAATTTTCAAAGAACCAGGTAAAACCTTTAATGTTAATGCTTCTGAAGAAATACAGGTAATTGCTCCAATAACTTCCCATCACATGTTAGTTCGTAAAGAAGCAAATTTCCTAGAAACGATGTTGAATAAAGACCCTTTCTTGTCAACACAAGAGGGTCGACTTGCACACAAATTGTTTGGTATTTTGACACGCATTAATTTATCTGAGGTTGATTTTCGTGCAGGTTTGAAGACTGATCGATTTTGGCGACTCAAATTTGGAGACCCGCCGATGCAATTTATAAACCTGCGGCCACCAGACGAAATTCCTCCAGAGCCTCCGCCAAGACAATTGTGATGTTTTTCTTTCCCTTATTTTCCTTTTATTTTATCTTATTTTATTTTTAGTTAGTTTTCAGGTCTATTTTCTCGTAGTTCGATCTTTGTTTTCCATTATTTCGCCACTCAGGTACGCCTTACTTTTCCCGTGCATAGTATTTTCTATTTCCCCTATGCTTTCACATTGAGGACAATGTTCCACTTTAGTTGGGGGGGATGAGCATTCGCATGTGACACTGTGCACGTACACGTACCGAGTTTTTTTCAAAAAAATCAAAAAATCAAAAAATCAAAAAAAAAAAAAAATCAAAAAGAAAGAGAGAAAGAAAGGAGGAGTACTGAAGGATTACATTGCATTATGCCATGCTTAACACTGACTCATACCTTTCGCATACTTGCATATAACTTATGAATGACACACTTAAGTCAATCATGCATAGTTTTCTCTTTATATGATCTTATGACTCCATGAAGAATCGATTGGTAGTACATTTATGTTAATTTGACTATATAATTTCCTGTATTTATACGGCATCTCACGAGGCTGAATAAACACATTCACGTGATTCATTGCACTTAGGGTTTCCTGTGAGCACTGAGAGAGCACCCGTGGCGACTATGACACCTTTGTGAGATATTCTTGAGCTATTTATCGTCCTTTTGAGCGTTAATATCAAATCAGAGTTCATAGAACTCAATTCTCTTTTTCTGGATAATTCCTTGTACACTAGTCTTTATTTTTGATTTTCTAGCCTAGAGGTGACACCTAGTGGGGAGATAGAAACCTAGGTCTTGTAGCCTACTCAAAATGTGAAGGCTGAGCCACCCCTAGAGATAGACTTAATTCATGAACTCCTATTCGAGCTCAATTCCCATTGATTGTTTGAAGATTACAAAAGAAGTGTAATATTGTCCTTATTGCTCAAGAAAAGACAGAAAATAAAGAATGAGCAGAAAAAAGAATAAGCAATACACATGCGCATGAAATGAAATGTCAATGCCGGCCCAAATACATATCACAAAAGGTCAAGGACGACACATATTTTCCACGTATGAAGATTCTTCAACCGGCTAATGCCTCAGATGTATTCACTACAAGTTTGTGAATGAGTTGATCTAGGGTGGTCTCAGTTGGATATGGCGAGTAGGTGAGAAGATGCTAGGGTGAAGGACCCGACACCTCATAGATAGGCTAGATCCTTTCAAGACTAGTTCACTCCATATACCTAGCGTTTGTTCCTTTTTAATATGTGGGATGTTTGATCGCGACACTCCTCCTCACATATGATGAGTGAACCCATTTTCTTTGAGTGTTCTTGAGGGTATACCAGTTAGGCTGAGTCAAAGCGACCGTTCTGTAGGTGTCCACTGGCGTCCTAGGTGTACTGAGTCACACACATCACACACACCTCGAGAGTTTACCTGTTTATACTCGAACTTATATGATTGCATTAACTCTGAATGTGCCACTGATTAACTTCATGTGAGTATACTACTTTCAAATCACATATAAACGATGAAACTTGCATGGGTGACGTGTTTTGGAGTCGTGTGCATTGAATATGAACGACTTTGTGTGAAATTCAGTTATGTTCTTGTATGTGAAATGGTATAGTTGTGTCACATGTGCATTGATTTCATGATCATCGGAGTTTGTAGTTGTAAGCACAACCCTAAGATTCATTCACGTCATTTGCTAGAGACTAGCAAAACGTTAGTTGGGGGGTGTGATTACACGTCAAAATTGCGTAATTGGGCATCTTAACCCGGGCTTTACGGTTTATATTTTTAATTAAATATCTAAAATTGTCCAATATTTTAATAAAATGCCAAAATCATCATTCTTGAACTTTATTGCACTATTTATGAAGTTTTGGTAATTTTTTGTCGCAGGAAAATTCCCGGGAATCAAAACCGACAACTGTTCGTATTTTGTGCATAACTTTTCCGTTCGAGCTGTGATGGTGACGATTCAAATTTTTGGAGAAAGAAAAAAGGATTATCTACAACGTTCGTGTTTTGAGTTTTGTGAGATATAGGCTCCAAAAGAGTCAGATTTGCGATGAACAGAGAATGAAAAAAATGAAAAAATATAGCAATTCGGGTTTCCTATTCGGGTCTAGGGCTTTCCCCCCCTATCCTATTTAACCCTTCTCTTTCTCTTCCTGCCATAGGCAGCCCCCATGGCTCCCCATTCTCCTCTTCTCCTTCTTCTTCTTCTTCTTCTTCTTCTTCTTCTTTAGTTTGTTTTTTTTTTTGTTCTTTTCAATTCTGCTTCTCTCCCCTTGTCTCTCTTCCTTCCCTTTGTCTTTCCTCCCTCACTCTCCCCCTTTCCTCTGTTTTTCTTGGCATCCTCTGCCCTCTTGCAGTACGGCCAGCCTCCTCCACCATCTTCAGCAGTCCCCAAGCACAGCAGAACACTAGCCGACTCCATAGCAGGACCACCAAAGCGCAGCAACAACTTCACGGCTCCGTGGATTTGTTTCTCTCTCTCTCTTTTCCTTTCTTTCTTTCTTTTATTTACTTTTCTCTGAATCTTGGAATATTGAAGAAAGTTTAGTTTTTTTTTTTTAATGTTATTGGAGTTTTCTTTCTTTTTGTTTAAGTTGAGTAATGTTGGGTATTTCATTATTGTTAAATTAATCTCTTTGTTTATCTAATTGATAGTTATTTTAATTTAGCATTCTTAATTAAATTCAGATATTTTTTTTGTCAAAATTCGATTTAGTTAGGGTCTATGATTAGTAAAGGTTGTGTTTTTATTGTGTTCCGTTATTGTTTACGTTTTTTTAAATTTCCGTTGAATTCATGTTTGCATTTAAATTGTGAGTCTTGATTTGATCTCTTAATTGTGCTAAAGGTTCGATTTTTAGTAGGTTCGGTTTTTTGTTTTAGTATGTGTTTAGTTTAGTTTCCATTGTGTGTTTTTAAGTCCATGTTCTAAGTTGCCATTTTTAATTAACGCGTGTCCCAGTGTTTCCTTAAGTAGACTAGGGTTTTCATTATTGTTATTTTAATTCCATGTTTAAAGTTTCGATTTTTAGTTAGTATGATCTAGTGTTTCCTTAAGTAGACTAGGGTTTTCATCATTGTTATTTAATTCCGTGCATGATAGTTTTAGGACTTTAATTTGTGTTTTCATTTAAGTCTCCACAATCTTGAAAACCCGAATCTGAACTGAGTTCAGTACCTTTTTAATTTCGATTGGAAGAAAGTAAAATTTGTGATTAAAACGCATTCCCTGAGGATACGATCTAGCCCTTGGGCTTAATATTACACGACGTAACTCCTATACTTGGGATAGCTTTCGAGCTGCTCATTTTTCGAGTGAGTCACCTTGTAAGGCCAACATAACCTTTTCTTGTACCTCCTATGACTTTTATGATTTTTATGATTCTTCTTCCATCCTTTGCAATATATCCTTTACTTAAACAAACACTTGCCCTCCTAACGAGGGTGGTTTAAACTCCCATACTACCTTTCACCTCTTATCCTCCTTCATCTCTCACTCATTCTCTTCTCAAAAGACCTTTATTTTTAAATAAATATATTTTGGTAGTCTTAGTAGGACACATAATGTAGCTAATTGCCAAAGGTGCAGGGAAGTCTATCAATTGTGGTGGTATGGATTTGAATAACAAGATCTTATGGCTTATGTGTATGGTCCATAATGCCTATAAAAAAATTAGGGGTTTTTTTTGTGCCATTGCTGCTAACAACATTTAGGCTCACCAAGTCCAAGGGTCATTAATAAATACTTGGTGGTGATCAAGAAACAAATGGCAAAGTAAAGCTAATATGCTGCTACATATACCTCATAAGACAAATTTTTTTAATGAATCCAATTTGATAACACATCGTGATGGAGATGAAGTCATGATTATAGAAAATATACAAAAGCTTATTTGGTGAAATTTCCTTAATGCTAGAAGTAATTGAGAGAGCACTTATGCGATGTCACCCAAAATTAAAGTAATGACATTTTACTATTGTCTAGGGACAAGGAGATGACCCTAAGTCTTTCTTGGCTACTCCATAAAGGCTTGGATCAAAGACATCCTGAAAGATTTTTAATCATAGCCATCAATGTCAAAGTTTTTCCAGGGTGCTAACAAAAATGGAATGGAAATTCCTAAATGAAATGAATTGTGAAGAAAAGGGGGATAAAACAGTTAAAAGCACATGACACGAAGTCATAACCTTTTATTTATTTTATTTTTTTTGAAAGTACAAGAAAAATAAATAAAAACCTTGAAAATGGAATGTGAAAACCATATTTTAAGTTTAAGAGTACATTTGTGTGTAGGGAAGGTGATTAGGCAACCATCTCAATGATGATTAGCTATTCAGCACCCCTAATGACACCTGTTCATAAAAGAGTTATTGCAATTATGTATGTGTGTCTTCAAAAGTGAAAAGAAACTTTGATGGGGATCGGCATGCCCTACCTATGTCATTTTCAAATGCTTTAACACATGGACGGCCTCCTAATGTCCACATTTCCTTTGCTGATATGCTAACACATGGACGACCTACAGATGTCCACATTAGCTCATGATTATTTTGATAATGTTTGAAGACTTTTCAATGTGAGAAAATCCCCAGCAGAGATGCCAAAGCAAGTCCGAGTTCAAGACCTATATGGGCCCCACACGATTTGATAGGCCCCACACGGTTCCATTCGACCCACACATAATTGGGCCTTCCTTTGACATTTGTTTTATATTTAATTTATAATCTTGCAAGACAACTTGCTTGCTTGCATGTGCTTGTCTTAGTAAGTTGTGTGTGTTGTAAGTTGTGTTAGCATTTATTGTCTCTAGTGAGTTGGAGTGTTAGTAATTTATGCTTAGTATTTATTGTGTCTTGTAAGTTGTTTTATTTATTTTCTTTGTCTCCCCATAATTGTATGGGAATTGTTAGTTATTTAATGTCCTTGTCCCCCCATGCTAGCTAAGCTTGTTAATGCTTTGTCCCCCCATGCTAGCTATGAATACCCCCTTCATTGTAAGAACTATGTAGAGAGAAAAAGTATTGATATTGAATTAAAGGGTATTTCCTTTGTGAATCTTGTTAAGCTTTGTCCAATCCTTGTGATTGTGCAGTGAAAGGCTACATCATTCTCCTTAGAGATTAGGTGGTGAGAAACCACTAGTTATCCAGCACTTCTTCACCATCTCTTACCTTCTCATGTCATTTCATACACATACAACAGCAGCACCTTCACTTATTCAAGTCATTTCAAGGATTTTCTCTTCTGTTGTGATTCGAGTTCCTGGTGAACAATAGTAAGTTATCCAGTGATTTTCCCATGGTAATATTGTTCTTAATCAACCCTTAAATTGCTTGAGAACCTTGCTTAAAGTTCCCTAAATCCTGGTGGATAAATTTCTTTGAATGTCAGCATATTTCTTCAAACCCATAAGAGAACAGGTGACTGGCCTTTAATGCCAATCAACTAAAGTCACCCAGAATTTAAAATTTTCAGCATTTATACACTTACTTGTTTGTTAATTGTGGGAATATTATTATGATAACATAGACTTATATTCTTGAATGATTGAATAGCATCTTCATAGCATATTACTTGATTCCTAGTGAAAGAACCTTTGAGATTGGATTACGAATCAAATTATATACCTTTTCAAAATCCTTGGACATGTGAGGTAGAGCACGTTCTATTTTGTTTAAGTTTGAATGGTTAAATTCTCGGTTCAAAGTGTTTATTATGTATGTTTTAATTGAGGATTGAATCAGTAGGACTAGGCCACCCTACCCCTTCCTACATCATCTTGGTATTAGAGCCTAGGTTAGAATTGGCTAAAGCCACAAAGTCTCATTTCCTTAGCTCCAATGATTTTAGTTTCAAACTGAAACAGCCGTAGGATTTTGCCCAGAATAGCCCACCTATATTTTGAATTTTGGATATTTGGGAAGTTTGGTTAGGTTGACACTTGACCCTACTTTGTGTGACCAAACACCATTCCAAGGGCTTCCCAAGTGTGTCTAAATCCTTCCCCAACCCCTAGGATGTCTACTCAAGTCAGCAATCCTTACTGAGGATGTAGGATTAATGATGAAAGAAACCCACCTATGCCTCATAGAGAAAGACCTCCCCTCCTTCCACAAAGGCGAGTGAATCGTCAAGATGACTTTTCTAGGAGACCCCCACGTCATGAGCCCTATGTCAAACATTGGGATGATGAGGACTATGATGTTTATGACCTTCATGTTAGGAGATCTTACTGAAGGGACCATTGTGATCTTTACAAGGATGTAATAAGGATAGAAGCCCTCAACTATGATGGGCAGATGATCCTAAAGTCTTCCAAGATTGGTTGACTGATATGGATTTCTATTTTTATTGGTGTAAATTGACCCTCATTGAGTTAAGTTTGCAAAAATGAAGTTAACGGGGTAAGCCAAACTCCATTTGTTGAATGTCGAGAGGCAGGAAGTGAGGTTAGATCATAGACCCACTGAGCATTAGGATCTAATGAATGATAGGTTAAGGAAGAAGTATGTACCCCTTAGTTATAGAGAGCACTATATAGATCAACTTTATAGCTTGCGTCAAGGTAGCATGACTATTTAAGAATACATGAGTCAATTCGATGAGCTATCTATAAGATGTGGTGTCTATGAGACTATTAGTTAGCTGTTGACTTTTTGAGTCCGGTCCCTGTTTTGATGCTGACAATGCACATGTTTCTTATGTGCATTGAATAGGTTAGGTTTCAACTCACACATAAGGACAAGGGACATGGAAGCCATGAGGAACTTGAATACTATACTCTTGGTACATTCCATGGAAGACAGAAGATCAAAAGAAGAAGAAGAAGAAGAAGAAGGCATTTTTTTTTTTTTTTATAGTAATTGCATTTAGTTTTCATACCTAGTTTGTAATAATGCATACATCTTGCATGATATGATTTGAATGCTCAGACAGCACCACAGACTGACCGAAGGGAATCAAAGTCCATAAACTGACCATTGGGTCCAAACCTTTCACCTAAAACGTTTTCAAAAATTGCCTAAATCCTAAAAAGGTTTTAAAATAAATTTAAGGTCAAACTAAGGGTAAAATATTAAAATTTTAATGTCCTCAGTTGACTTAACTATTCATGTTTTACATCCATTAGTCGACCGACCGCACTGTTTGCCCAAAGTCAAAATTTGACTAAAGCTCAGTCGACTGACCCAATTTTGAACGTAGTGTCCATGGTCGACTAGCCTCTAAAAATTTGACCTTCCACTATCCTAGGTCAACCGGCCTCTTAGTTCAAAATTATCATGATCGACTGAACCACATGAGTAGCTGACTAATCTTTCATTTGGGTCGACCGAACCTACAAAGGGTTCGGTGTCACCTTCTGTTAGCCGAAAAAATTGTCCCTTGGTCAACCGAGCTTAGCCTGAAAGCTTAAATCTTTGGCTTGAATGGTCGATCGGCGAACCCCTTAGTCGACCGAACCTCTCCGGTTCTTCAATTTTTACTACGCTAATTAGGATTAATTTTTTAATTAAACTTTCTTAAAATATCGGCCATGTCCCTATCGATTATAATTTTTCGGAAACTTATGTATACCCCTTTCATAAGTCAGATTAGTAACTTTGATTAATTTAAAATCCACTCAAATCTTTTTCTAATCAAAGTTCCCACATATTCACTTTCACTTCAAAAATCATTTTGAGGCAAAATTTTACACTCCTCCTCTCTTTATTGTTTTTTTCAAGAAATGTTTTGAAAAAGAGAAATTTTCTTTTGAGTATTTATTTTGGGCATAAAACTTAGCATTCACTCTCACTTACATCTCCTTTTGAAAATCATTTTGTGAGAGTCATCCTAGTATTTCTCTAGGTATTTTCTTTGATAAATATTTTTTTGGAGAAATCCTTCTATTGCTTGTGAATCTTGCACATCCATTGCAAGATTCAAAGGCTCATGTGTGTTTGCTTGCAAAATTAATTTTGAGCCAAAACCCTAACCTCCCTTGAACATCATTTGAAAAATCATTTTGGGAATTTTCTTAAGGATATTGAAAGTAGAACCTTGAGCATAGTACTTTTGCTTAACAAGTTTCTTGTATTTTTGAGAAAATTATTTTTCATACACTAGGTTTTTAAATTGGAAAATATTTTAGAGAGAAAAATCACACACTCACTTGAGCTCTTACTTCATATCATGATTGAGTGCATTGTGCTTAAATTTGTACATCCCTGCTTAGTTTAGAAGCATTTCTTTGTACAAATATTTTTATTATTTATTATTGTTATATTCCCGACATGTGGTCAGAAGAGGATTGCACTGGTCTATAACGTGCACCGGATAGACTTAGACCTGGTTAAGAACATCCTGGGCTGGTTCAAACCCGGTTAAAAGAACTAGGTGCACGGTCCTATAAGGTGTATTGCTTGAGGTTAGCCCTGTAATGTGACCTGGGGTATTCCTCACCCAGTAAGGAGAGGATATTGTAAACGGTGTTGCTCCACCTGTTAAGTGAGCATTAGTGGAATCCTTGGTCTACTGGCTTAAACGTACGCAAGTTTTCCGGAACCCCAATAACATTTCTTGTGTTTTATCTTTAATTTTTTGCACTTTAATTTTTGCACTTAAATGTTTAGTTTATCCATTGTGCATGATTTGTTTATTTATATTTACATATTTTAAATGATTGTGAAATACTGAGTTTGTTATATCTTTTTATATATTTGCTCAGTTTAATATTGTTCGATGATGGTATTTGCTTAGATAGACCCTAGGTTGCAATACTGTTGTTATTGGATTTTACCTAGGAAGAAATTTTAAAATCTCCAATTCACCCCTCTCTTGAAATACACCATTCCTATTATCAGCAAAACTCCTTATTCCACCTAGGATTAAAGCCTTGACTGAGAAGAGAACTGTTTCCCTATGACATTGAGTCCCTTGAACAAGCCTATAATTTAGCTCATGACTTTGAGCAAATGACTAAAGGGCCTATGGGAAAACTATTTGATACCTCTTCAAATAAGTCATACTCTCAAAAGATACAGAGTTATGACAAGTCCTGACCCACGCAATTAAGTCAAGTTATCTCCCGAGGGAGCAATTCCACAGTCCAACAATCTATGGACAAAGGAAAAGAACCCATGACTGGATCCTCTCACCAGAGTTCTGGCAGTGTAGTGTATTTCAAGTGCCATAAACAAGGACACTTTTCCAAACAATGTCCTACCAGGAACTTGGCACTTGATAGGGAAGATGGTGAGAAAAAGAAGAATGAAAAGAAAGAAACTAGTGGTAAATCCTTGAACACCATAAGTAAAAAGTTGTGTAACAAGGAAAGTAAAGATACACAAGAAGTGAATGTGGTTTAACTAAGGAGAATGAAATACCCGTTCTTAAGAAAGAAACACCACTACAAGTAACATTCCTATCTTCTAAGTTTAAGGATGTTATATCTGAACCACCTAGTGAGTCATCTCCCATAAGAGACAATCAACATGACATTGACCTTGTTCCTTATTCATCTCTACCTCATTTACCACATCATAAAGTGAACCCGATAGAATATGAGGAGCTGAAACAAGTGAATGAATTGAAGGAACACGACTCTGTTCGAAAGAGTTTAGGTCCACTTGCCTGCCCTACTTTCTCTAATCCCAAGGAAGATAACATTTTAAGCACATGCATGAATAAGAGAGAAACCAACGAGATTGTTGACTTTATGAGTCCTATCCTGTTTTGATTATGACAAATCCAAAGTATCTCACTTGTGCATCTAGTGCGTGAATAGATTTCCTATTCGAAGGCACGTAGAGTTGAGGAGTGATCAATGCCATAAGGAGCTAAAAGTTCACTTCAAATCAACATATGGCATAGCAATCAGGAGGAAAAAAAATAGAGGATTAAAACATTTTTTATATTGTATTGTAATTGCATTTAATTTTGGGTCTATAATAATGCATTCATGCATGATGGGAATGATAGCTTAACAAAGACCTTAAACTGACCTTAGGTCCCCAAAACCTTTCATGAAAAATTCCCCTAACTAAAATAACATGCTCATACATATAAGGGTGCGTGTTTTAAGGACAAATCTTTGGCTTTCACCCAGATCAGTCGACTGGCCCTTTCCAATTCAAATCAACTCAGTCGACCAACCTTGCCTTGAGCGCAAAGTTGTAATCTTATTTAAGTTCAGTCAACTGACCTGATTTACTCTTGAAATGACCGGTCAACTGGCCACGATCTCTTAGAAAATTTTAGTGCACAATCAACCAACCAAAATGAACAAAATTAAACCTCAGTCAATCGAACTTACGAAGGCTTGAAAATTGCCTTTGGCTCATCCGACTGACACCTTCCCCAGCTGACCGAGCCTCACTCAAAATTTGAAATTTACATGGGTTAGCCGACCGACCTTCTTTGAATGGCTTAAATTTTTTGTGTGGTTAGCCGACCGATGCCTTCGTTAGTCAACCGACCCTTTCGGGTTGCCGAATTTTTCAATGCTAAAAACAATTATGTTTTTTCATTAAACATTTATAAAATTCCCACCATGTCCCTAACAATTGTAATTTTTGGGGAATCTATATATACTCTATTCCAAAGTTGGATTAGCATTTTTTATTAACAAAGAATTCCTCTAAAAATATTTTGCGCTACTCTTGCTATTTTCTCACATACAAGCTTTTATTTTACTCTCTTTCACATTATTGTTTGTATATTCTTTTAGAAAGAGAGCATAATACTCATCTTCTTCTTTTGTACATTGATTGCAACTTGAAGTTAGGTTGAGTATTCATTATGGTGAGCATTACATATTTATTTCAAAGCTTATACTCTCAACTCATTCTTGCATTGTTGAAAATTTATTTTTAGAGAGTAAGCTTAAGTTTTTCCTATTGTATTTTATTCATAAATATTTTTTGGCAAAACACTCTATTGCTTGTGAATCTTTGCATACTCATTGCAAGATTCAAAGGCTTGCATTGTGCTTTTGTTGGAAAAATATTTTGGCAAGTAAAACCCTAATATCTCTCTAACCTCATATTTGAAAGATATATTTTTTGAGATATTGCTTGGCTACTTAAAGATCTTTTGATAATATATTCAGTGAACATTTTATCTTGAATCAAAGACCTTACTCTCACATATATATATTTATACACATACTTTGAGAGTTGACATATAATCTACAAAATCTCTATTGTGCTTAATCTCCCATCATTACAGAGTGTGTTGTTCTTATTGGTGTACATCATTAGCTTATTGTAGAAGCATTCTACTTGTACAAATTTTTTTTATCATTGTTGTATTCTCGGTGTGTGATCGTCAGAAGAGGATTGCAATGTCCTCTAAAGTGCATTGGATTAGCTTAGATCTGGTTAGGAGAGCTAGGAGCACCATCCTATAAGGTGTGATGGTAGGTTGTGGCTTAGCCCCAAAATTTGAGTTGGGGAGTCTCCGTCCCGTAAGGAGAGGTTGTAAACGGCGTTGCTCCGCCCGTTAAGTGAGCATTTAGTGAGTCCTCTTTCTGGTGATCTTGAGGCCCGTAGGCACTGTTGACCAAACCTCGATAAAATCCTTGTGTCACTCTTTCCTTATACTTTTTACTTTCCTGCATTTTCTTTCTTATTTTATATGTTGATAAAACTACTTGAATATTTGAGTATTACTTTGTGTTTGATTGGGAAATACCAGAACTGTTGTACTTATGCAAATTAATTAATTGTTCATATATATGCTGAATTAATATTTGTCTAGATAGACCCTAGATTATGATATACTATTGTAGAACATTTGACCTAGAATTTTTAAAATCTCCAATTCAACCCCTCCTCTTAGAATTACACCAAAAATCAAATTTGGTATCAGAGCCTCATTGCATAGAATTAAATGTTTTTGTAAAAATATTGCATTGGCTCATACATGTGTAACCCCTTTTGGACGTCCTCCAATCTTTGTTGGTGTTAACTACACCTTCTGGAAACAAGTAATGTGCATTTTTATTCAAAATATTGATTGAAAAGTTTGGAGGACTGTCTCCAAGGGAGATTTTGTTCCAATGAAAACTGTAGAGGATAAAAGTGAACCTAAAACAAAAGATGAATACACTAATGATGATATAAAGGGAGTTAATGTAAATGCCACTACAATGAATGCCCTATACTGTGCTCTGGATGTTAATGAATTTAATAGGGTTATGGCATGTACATCAGCTAAAGAAATATGGGAAAAACTAGAAGTTACATATGAAGACACTAGAGATGTTAAGGATAGTCGTATTGACATGTTAACTAGTGAATATGAAGCATTTAAGATGAACTCTAGTGAATCCATACAAAGCATGTACACCCAGTTCACACATATCACCAACTCTTTGCATGCACTTGGTAAGACCTACCCGACTTATGAAATGATTAGGAAAATACTTAGGGGTCTACTGCCAATCTAGGAGGCAAAAATCATTGCCATAACTTAGGGAAGAAACCTAAAGGCAATAATGCTAGATGAGTTAATTGGATCACTAATCACATATGAGATGGTAGTAAATGAGAGGTTAAGCTAACACAACAAAGCAAAGAAGGTAACTACTCTAAAAGTATCCACCAGCAGCTCCAGTGAAGATAGTGACGAGGAGCCGGACGAGGACATGGCGCTGCTAACCAAGAAGTTCAGCAGGTTCTTTAAGAAAAATGGGAGACCATCCAAAAGGTTCTAGAGCTCAAAATCTGAAAAGGGAGATTCGAGTAGAAGAAAGCAAAAATCAGATCCTCTCACTTGTTACAACTGTAATGAAATCGGACATATTCGACCAGATTGCCCGCTATTGAAAAAGGACTCCGAAAAGAAGAAGAGGGCGATGAAAGATGGCACGTCTTGGGATAGACATTATACTAGCGGCTCAAACACTGAGACTAGCGACACTGAGGTGGCTAATCTGTGCTTGATGGCACACAGTGACCACGAGGTATATTCTTCTTGCTCTTTATTGTCTTTTTATTCTAGTTATAATTCTGATGTTGATAGCATGCGTACATATAAAGAATTGCAGCTTGTATATATTCATGTTTATAAATTGCTTGATAAAATGTTTAAGAAAAAATATTGATTTGAAAAAGAAATGCAAAAATTTGTCAAAATTTCTTCAAATGGGAAAAACGTTTCATTCCACTTTATAGGAAGAAAAGGATTTAAAAATTGCTGATATTGAAAGAAAATTGGAGGATAACTCCAAAATCTTTTATAAATTTACATATGATCAAAATAACTTTGAAAAACTCTTTGGCATCCAAAGAAATTCACTTGATAAAGAAGGCCTCGGTTTTAATGGAATAGAAAACAAGAGCCAGAAAATCTTTATTTGGGATATTTTTTTTGTGAGTCAAAATTGCATGTCCCATCTAAAGACTCATATAGGCATTCATCATGTTTCATATGTAAAAGAAAAGGCCATATTCAATTTGATTGTCCAATTAAAAATCGAGATGTGAAGATTAAGAAATTTTGGAGAGTCAAAGGTGAATCAAGCACTAAACCCTATGGACCTCAGAGAATTTGGGTACCAAAATTAGTTACTTGAAAACTTGTTGCAGGTGTGCTTGAGATCGTCCTCCACCAAGGACAAATGGTGCATAGATAATGGCTGCTCACGACACATGATGGGCGATAAGGCCAATTCGCTTCCATTACACCCAAAGATGGAGGATTTGTGACCTTCAGGGACAATGTAAATGGCAAGATCATCAGAGTAGGTAAGATAGGTAAGGAACCTTCTCTTGTTATAGATAGTGTCTTACTTGTAGATGGTTTGAAGCATAATCTGTTGAGCATAAGTCAATTATGTGATAGGGGATATAGAGTGTCCTTTGAGCATGATAAATGTCTAGTAGAAAACATATCAGAAAATAAAGTGCTACTTACTACTGAACAATATGAAAATGTGTATACTACTAGCTTTGGTCATTTAGCTTCTCAGCATGTGAAATGTTTTTCTACCATAAATGAGGCTAGTTGGCTTTGGCATAGGAGATTAGGGCATGCTAGCATGGATTTATTGTCAAAGTTGGTCAAAAATGAATTAATCAAAGGCTTACCAAAGATACAGTTTGTGAAAGATAAAATTTGTGATGCATGTCAATTGGGTAAGCAAACTATATCTAGCTTTAAGAAAAAGAAAATCATTTCCACTACTAGGACACTTCAAATGTTGCATCCAGATTTTATTTGGTCTTAATCGGATTTAGAGTCTATGAGGAAAATCATATGCCTTTGTAATTGTTGATGACTATTCTAGAATCACATAGGTATTATTTCTAGCACATAAAGATGAAGTATGTGAAAATCTTGCTAGATTATGTAGAAAAATCCAGAATGATAAAGGGTATAAAATCTCACATATCATGAGTGATAAAGGAGGAGAATTTAAGAATGGAGATATAGAGGAATTTTGTGATTATCATGGTATATCTCATAATTTCTCTGCACGTAGGACTCCACAATAGAATGGTGTAGTTGAGAGAGAAAATAAGTGTGGCCTAACATGGTTTTCGAATCTTATTTTGATGATAACAAATAAAGGTAAATTTAACATGTTGTGGTTTAAGTGATGATGTTTCAGGAAATCAAGTATATGAAGTTCAAAAGTTCAAGTATCATGAGTTCAAGATCACAAGTGTCATTAAATGTTCATACTCCAAAAAACAAGTGATCAAAAGGAAGCTTAAAGGGACAAAGACAAGCAAACCTTATGAAAGCTTAAAGGATATTGAAGCTCAAGAAAAAATGGACTTAAAGCAAAGATATACAAGAAGACTTCAAGTTTAGAAAGTTTTAAAGCCTTAAGGAAGTCTTGTGTAAGTACTTCATTTAAATATTGAAATGAATGCTTTGAAGCTCATTAGGGTTATCCATGGACTTAGAGACCTTATTTTGAAAACCCTTGAAAATGTATTTCTAAAGTATCAAAACAAGTTGGCAAGAGTTTTTGGAAACAAGGTTTAAAAACAGTGTTTTAACTGTTTAAGCAACTGCCCCTTGTCTGGTCAAGTGACTAACAATTTTGCTAAATTAAAATTGGAAGACAATATAGGCTCGGGCCACTGACCCCTATGAGATTAGGCAACTGACCCAGTTTTGACCTTGAAATTACGTTGTATTTAAAGATCAAGCGACTAACCCCGATGAGTTCAGGCGTCTGATTTTTGTAATGGCTAGTTTAAAACAACGTTTAAATGTTTCCAAAATGAGTTGTTTGTGCCCCAAACTTTATCAAAACTTGGGAAAACTGCAAGTAACTTGGGCAACACGAAAATATGACTTTTTAGCTCTATAAATACATGATTTCTCATATCAAATTGGATACCAAGAATTGAAAATCTGATTTCAAGCCTATATTGCTCACACTCTCTCAAAGCCTTATTGCACACATCTACTTGCTGAGATTTTCTGAGAATTACTAAGTTATTGTCCACCGATCTTTGAGCACAACTTTTGAGTTTTGAATCAATAAAAGAAAGATCCCGGTGATATACTCTTTGAGCTTCAATTCTATTCTTCATTGATATTTACATTGAAGTATTGATAAATTGTACTATATCTTCTAAGAGTAATTCTTGTACACAAGAAATTGTTCTTATTTTCTTGTATTCTTAATGATTTAGGGCTGTTGAATCATTGTACCGAGCATAGGGTATCACTTGGAGAGGAGGGCTCCAACCTATTGCAGGAGTGTTGTAATGGTTTGCTCTGCCCAAAAAGGAGGATTATAGTGGAATCCTTAGGTGGTGTGCCTAAGGCGAGGACGTAGGCAGGTATAGCCGAACCTCATAAAAACTTGGTCTCACTCTCTTCCCTTACTCTTTAATTTTCTGCATATATAAATTGTGTGGTTGTTTATTTAAGTATAGGAAACTAAATTGATATTGGAATTGATGAAACTTTAATTAAAGGGAGTACGTTGATTAATCTTTTGCGGAAACTTTAAAGGGAGTACGTTGATTAATTGTTTGTGGAAACCTTAATTAAAGGAAGTACATTGATCAAGGAACCTAATTGACAACAAAGATTGAATCTTTGAAGTACTACTGTAATTCATATATTACTTAAGTAACTTGTGGATTGTGTTGATTTATTGATTGATTGATTGGGTGTTGGTTTAAATTGCTCCAAGATCAAGTTGATACACTTTCCAATTAAGATTTAAAAGTGAATTTGATTTTCAGTTGAATATTGTAATTGAAATTCAAAACCATCCTTGTGTGATTGCTAAGAATAAAATAAATTGGGAAATAATTTATTAAAAGAATTCAAAGAAATTTTTATAAACCCAATTCACCTCTCTCTTGGGACTGCGCCTTACTTTTTAATAGGTCTCTACAAGAAATGGGTAGAACAATGCTCAATGAAAATAAATTACCTAAATATTTTTGGACTGAAGATGTTAGCACTGTATGTTATGTTATAAATAGAGTTTTAATTAGGCCCACCCTTAACAAAATCCTATACGAATTGTGGAATGGTCATAGACCTAATATTTCCTACTTTCATGTTTTTGGCTATAAATGTTTTGTTCTAAGGGATAATGAGAACCTAGGAAAATTTGATTCAAAATCTGATGAGGGAATATTTCTAAGTTATGCACTAGATAGTAAAACCTATAGGGTGTATAATAAGAGAACATTGACTGTGATAGAGTCCATCCATGTAGTGTTTGATGAGTCCAATCCATTCTTTAAAAAATCTAAGGAGGATGATATTGAAATAAGAAAGGGACTAGAAAAATTATCAATTGAAAATAACAAAGATGAGAGCATAGAAATTAAATAACCACCTACTAAGGATAATCTGGTAGAGAGTGAGGTACATGACCTACCTAGAGAGTGGAAATTTGCAAAGAACCACCCCAAAGATCAAATTATAGGTGAACCTTCACAAGGTGTAGCTACCTAATCATCCCTTCAAAACTTGTTTAGGAACTTTGCATTCTTTTCTCAAGAGGAGCCTAAGAATGTCAATGAGGCCATTGAGGATGAATCATGGGTAAGGTCCATGTAGGAAGAGTTTAATCAATTTGAGTGGAACAAAGTCTAGACATTGGCTCATAGACCTAATGATCACACTATTATTGGAACCAAATGGGTCTACAGGAACAAAAATGATGAAAATGGAATAGTGATTAGGAACAAAGTAAGACTAGTAGCCCAAGGGTATAACCAAGAGGAAGGTATAGATTTTGAGGAAACATATGCTCCTATGGCTAGGATAGAAGTCATTCATATGTTATTAGCGTATGTTGCTTTTAAGAACTTCGAATTATATCAAATGGATGTCAAAAACTCCTTTTTAAATGACTACATTGATGAGGAGGTGTATGTGGAACAACCTCTAGGATTCGAAAACCATAATTCCCCTAAATGTCTATCATTTTTCTAAAGCCTTACATGGATTAAAGTAAGCACCTTTAGTGGTTTTCTATTAGATGATGGATTTGCTAGAGGGAAAATTGACACAACACTATTTATAAGGGCTAGAAATGATAATATGCTTCTAGTACAGATCTATGTAGATGACATCATTTTAGGAGCTACAAATGATGAGTTGTGTAATGAGTTTTCCAAATGTATGCAAAATGAATTCGAAATGAGCATGATGGGTGAACTTAATTTCTTCCTAGGATTGCATATAAAATAGGCCAAACATGGAACTTTCATATGTCAATCAAAATATGTTAGAGACTTGCTCAAGAAATTTAATATGGAAGATGATAAAATTTTAGGAACGCCTATGAGCTCTTCCACAAAACTAGACAAAGATGAGTAAGGTATAATGTTAAGCTCTACCATGGCATGATTGGTAGCCTATTATATCTTACTACAAACAGGCGTGATATTATGTTTAGTGTGTGTGTGTGTATATGCTAGATTTTAGGCTGCACCTAAGAAGTCCCACTTGTTAGCTATTAAGAGGATACTTAGGTACCTTATTGGAACTGTCGAATTAGGCTTATGGTATACTAAGCACACTTATTTTGAGATTGTCAGTTATTCAGATGCTGACTTTGCCAGTAGTAAACTAGATCAAAAGAGCACTAGAAGTACTTGTCATTATTTAGGACAATCTCTGGTTTCTTGGTTCTTTAAGAAACATAACTCGGTTGCATTGTCAACAGTCGAGGCTGAATACATAGTGGCTAGGAGTTGTTGTGCTCAAACGCTTTATATGAAGCCACAACTCACAGACTATGGATTGTACTATAACACAATTCCCTTAAAATGTGATAACACTAGTGCAATTAATATCTCAAAGAACCTTACATCACATTCACGAACTAAGCACATAAAAATTCAACATCATTTTATTCGTGACTATGTGCAAAAGGAGGATATGGCACTTGAATTCATTTGCACTAATGAATAATGGACCAATATATTCACAAAACCACTTCATTAGGATAGGTATATCCAAATCAAACATGAATTAGGCCTGATGCACATTAGAGAAGTTGCCTAGAGATATGATGGAATGCATAAACTAAGGGGGAGCAACTTCACCATTAGAATTCTACGGCTCTGAAAATTTAGCTTTCTCACACTTATTTATATTCATATGCTTTATGTCTTGTGAGGAACACAATTGTTATCCATAATGAAATGCATATACATTTTACCTTAGCTCTTTTGCTGATGCCAAAAGGGGGAGAACTATACTAACAAAACTAGTATCTGGACTTCAATGAGTTTCAATGCCAAATTTAAATGCATATGTTTTTAAAATGTCTTTTGTCATGAATATGCTTGAACTATTCTAAAATTTTAATTTATGCATATTCTTAGGGGGAGCCTTTTAAGGTTGTACCCACTTTTTCTTTTGTATTTGTCATCATCAAAAAGGGGGAGATTGTTGACTTTATGAGTCCTATCCCATTTTGATTATGACAAATCCAAAGTATCTCACTTGTGCATCTAGTGCGTGAATAGAGTTCCTATTCGAAGGCACGTAGAGTCAAGGTGCGATCAATGCCATAAGGAGCTAAAATTTCACTTCTAACCAACATATGGCATGGCAATCAGTAGAAGGAAAAGAGAATGAAGACATTTTTTTATATTGTATTGTAATTGCATTTAATTTTGGGCATGTAATAATGCATTCATGCATGATGGGAATGACAGCTCAAAAAAGACCTTAGACTGACCTTAGGTTGCCAAAACCTTTCATGAAAAATTCCCCTAACTAAAATAACATCCTCATACATATAAGGGTGCATGTTTTAAGGACAAATCTTGGCTTTCACCCAGCTCAGTCGACTGGCACTTTCCAGTTTAAATTAGCTCAGTTAACCAACCTTGCCTTGAGGGCAAATTTGTAAACTTATCTAGGCTCAATCGACTGACTTGATTTACTCTTGAAATGACCCGTCGACTGGCCATGAACTCTTAGAAAATTTTAGTGCACAATCGATCGACCAAAATGAACTGAATTGAGCCTATGTCGACCGAACTCACGAAGGCTCGAAAATCGCCTTTGGCTCAGTTGACTAACACCTTGCCCAGCCGATTGAGCCTCATTGAAAAGTTGAAAATTACACGGATCAGCCGACCAACCTTCTTTGAATGGCTTAAATTTTTTGTGTGGTCAACCGACTAACGCATTCGTCAGTCGACCGACCCTTTCAAGTTGCTGAATTTTTTCAGTGCTAAACACAATTATTTTTGTCATTAAAAATTTCCAAAATTCCCACTGTGCCCCTAATGGTTATAATTTTTTTGGAATCTACGTACACTCCATTCCAAAGCTAGATTAGCACTTTTGATTAGCAAAGAAATCCTCCAAAAATATTTTGTGCTACTCTTGCTATTTTCTCATAAACAAGATTTTATTTTACTCTCTTTCACATTATTGTTTGTATATTCTTTTACAAAGAGAGCATAATACTCATATTCTTCTTTTGCACATTGATTGCAACTTGAAGTTAGGCTGAGTATCCATTATGGTGAGCATTACATATTTATTTCAAAGCTTATACTCTCAACTCATTCTTGCATTGTTGAAAATTTATTTTTAGAGAGTAAGCTTGAGTTTTTCCTATTGTATTTGATTCATAAATATTTTTTGGCAAAACACTCTATTGCTTGTGAATCTTTGCATACTCATTGCAAGATTCAAAGGCTTGCATTGTGTTTTTGTTGGAAAAATATTTTGGCAAGTAAAATCCTAATATCTCCCTAACCTCATAGTTGAAAGATATATTTTTTGAGATATTGCTTGGGTTCTTAAAGATCTTTTGATAATATATTACGTGAACATTTTATCTTGAATCAAAGACCTTACTCTCACACACATATATTTATACACATACTTTGAGAGTTGACATAAAATCTACAAAATCTCTATTGTGCTTAATCTCCCATCATTCTAGAGTGTGTTGTGCTTATTGATGTACATCATTAGCTTATTGTAGAAGCATTCTACTTGTACACAAATTTTTTATCATTGTTGTATTCCCGGTGTGTGATTGTCGGAAGAGGATTGCATTGTATTGTAAAGTGCATCGGATTAGCTCAAACCTAGTTAGGAGTGCTAGGAGTACCATCCTATAAGGTGTGGTTGTAGGTTGTAGCTCAACCCCGAAATTTTAGCTGGGGAGTCTCCGCCCCGTAAGGAGAGGTTGTAAACGGCATCGCTCTGCCCGTTAAGTGAGAATTTAGTGAGTCCTCTTGCTGGTGAGCTTGAGGCGAGGACGTAGGCACTGTTGGCCAAACCTCGATAAAATCTTTGTGTCACTATTTTCTTATACTTTTTACTTTCCTACATTTTCTTACTTATTTTATCTGTTGATTTTACTACTTGAATATTTGAGTGTTACTTTGTGTTTGATTGGGAAATACTTGAACTGTTGTACTTGTGCAAATTAATTAATTGTTCATATATCTGCTGAATTAATATTTGTCTAGGCATACCCTAGGTTATGATATAATGTTGTAGAACATTAGACCTAGAATTTTTAAAATCTTCAAGTCAGCCCCACTCTTGGGATTACACCAAAAATCACAAAGATTGCCATCAAGAATAGGTTTCTTAAAGCCATTGTTTGCAATAGAGATGTACAGCTCATAGGCTACTTCTTAAAAGCCTTGTGCACTATGCTAGGCTCATATTTTAGTGTCAATCAGTCTTTTAGTGCTTACTACCTCCAAACGAATTGGCAAGTTGAAGTAGTGAATAGGAGCCTTAGGGACCTATTGAGATGTTTTGTAGTTGAAAAGATCATAGCTTGGGATTTATGCCTTCGCGTGATCAATTTTGCATTCAGTAGTTCAGTGGATAGGACCACAAGCTCATTTCAGGTTATCTCAAGATATAGTCCTAGGAAGCCTGTAGATCTTATTCCACTACCACTTAAGTCTAGAGTGAGTGAGTCGACTGATGCTTTTGCAAAGCATATACACAATCTACACTCTGAAATAAGAATGAAGATTAATTTGAATAGTGAACAATATAAACTACTGTTGACATACATTGCAAGTTGAAAGAATTTTCAAATGGTGATATGGTTATAGTCTGTATTCATCCTGAGCAGATTCCTGTAGCAAAGGTGAGGAAGTTACATGATAACAAGATGGATCATTTCAAAATTTTAAAGAAAACTGGTTCTAATGTTTACATGCTTAATATTACTGTTGATTTTAGCATAAGCAATGTTTTCCATATTGAGGTTCTAACCCCATTTCTTGTAGCATCTTCTTTTGAAGCACCTTCAAATTCTAACCCTACATGTGACCCCACTTCATTTCCCACTCCTCTTGAACCTGAAAACCTGAAATTGTTTTTGCATATACCCTTATCCATGCCTAATAACCTTGATTTAATCTTAGATGACAAAGCAAAGTTCACACAGGCTAGATCATACCGGAATTTCATGGTCAAGTGGAAAGGTAAACCATTTCCCTAGAGGAGTTAGAATGTTAAATAAGATCTCCTTCATCTTAACCCGAAATTTTACTCCCAATACTTCACCTCTAATTCTTCAGAGAAGAATTCTTTTGGGTTCGGGAGAGATGATGGGGATCAGCATGCCCTACCTATGTCATTTTCAAATGTTGTGACACGTGGACGGCCTCCTAATTTCCACATTTCCTTTGCTGATATGCTAACACATGGATGACCTTTAGATGTCCACATTAGCTCATAATTATTTTGATAATGTTTGAAAATTTTTTAGCGTGAGAAAGACCTCAGTAGGGATGCCAAAGTAAGTTCGAGTTCAAGACCCATGTGGGCCCCCACACAGTCTTGTGGACCCCATACCATTCCATTGGGCCCCACACAGAATTGGGTCTTCCATTGACTTTTGTTTTATATTTAATTTGTAATCTTGGAAGACAACTTGCTTGTTTGCATGTGCATGTCATAGTAAGTTGTGTGTGTTGCAAGTTGTGTTAGCATTTATGGTGTCTAGTGAGTTGGAGTGTTAGTAAGTTATGTTTAGTATCTATTGTGTCTTCTAAGTTGTTTAATTTATTTTCTTTGTCTCCCATACTTGTATGGGAATTGTTAGTTATTTAATGTCCTTGTCCCCCAATGCTAGCTAAGCTTGTTAATGCTTTGTCCCCCCATGCTAGCTATATATACCCCCTTCATTGTAAGAACTATGTAGAGAGAAAAAGTATTGATATTAAATTAAAGGGTATTTCCTTTGTGAAGTTTGTTAAGCTTTGTCCAATCCTTGTGATTGTGTAGTGAGAGGCTACGTCTGTAGTAACTCGTGAAAAAATAAAATTAACTAATTAAAAATTATTAAATTAAATTAAATTAAATAATGATTATTATTAATTAAATAATATAATATTATAATATTATAATATAATAATGATAATATATATATATATATGTAAAAGTAAGGAAGTAACCCCAGATCACCTCCTCTCTGCATCTCTCACGCCCCCCCCTTTTTTTTCTCTCAAGCTCTATCACGTTCACTTTCTCTCTCCTCACGCTCTCCCACTCTCTCTCTTCATTTTTTCTCCATCCATAAGCCGAATCAAAAAACGAACACCACCATGAGGTCTCGGCTTCGATCCTTAACAAGTTAATCGGAGCAAATTTTAGGTTTGGGGATCCTAGGCACCAATCCTGGGATAAGGTAAAAGGAATAAATTATATCGGAAATTTTTATAAACTAACCGATTAAATTATAATATGAGATTACAAGAATTATATACACGTTTTTCTTAATATTCTGGCATATGAAAATTGGATTTTGGGTTATTATTATTATTATTATTATGAATTGATTAAATTGGTGTTTGTGAGCCTAGGAATTTTATAATAATAATTATTTTAAAGTTGAACCTAATGAATTAAAGTATTTAATTTCTGGACGATTATAATGAATTTTCTAAATAAATTAAATGGATGAAATTAATGGTCTTGGATTATTAAAGTATGATTTATTATTTACAAGTAGTTTAGTAAAGTATGGTTAAATACATAAATCGTGTGGCATGAGATTAATATTTTATTTTAATAAACCAATTGTGATTGTTGTGGTGTGAGTAGTTATATGTTTGTGTGATTTAATGTCCTTTATGCATATTGCAATATAACGTTGGCGGGAAAATGAGGAGTTTGTTATATTGTCCATGATATAAGTTGCGATATAACGTTGGTAGGATTTTGAGGAGTTCGTTATGTTGTAATTTATGTAAATAGGCAAAAACGTTGGTAGGTATGAGGAGTTTGTTTTTGTCGATGTGCTATGAATGGTGTTGTGTGTATTGTATCTGTGAAAGTCCTTGTGTGGGCCACGTATTGAGATCTACTCGGTACACAGTGAGAATGATGAATACTGAAGTACTTGTGCATTATCCTTGGTCGGTGTGAGTATGTGTAGGTGAATTGATTACATTATGATTTTGGATATGTTGTGTTATTATGAAAAGTACTTGTATGCGAGTTCTGTGGTATGATTGATGATAAATGTGTGTGAGTACATGAATATGAATTAAAATGCATAAATAAATTACGACGAGATAAGACTCTCCGCCCAAGGGCTTACTGAGTAAGGCGAGTGCCCTGATAGGTATCAGTTGTAGCCACACCCAAATTAAATGGACAAGGTTACATAAGGTATCAGAGCAAAGGGTTGTTACATGTATGGGCGTGTAATCTCCCCAATCCTCAGGAACTCTCGCTTATAAATGTTTGTGTGTGTGTGTGTGACTACAGTATGCATGTGTTTTCTTAGTTCATGTTGATTAATAAACAGCTATATTTCGTATACACTAAAACGCATGTTGCCACACCCTAATAATAAATTATTCCATCCTTACTTAGAAGTGTGTCACCCCATCGCTATCATATCTTTTTTTATATGTAATGAGAAGTATAGCAGTAATCAAAGTGCGCAGTGGAAGCGTGGGTGGAATAGAAGGTCCTTGGTTAGAATTGTTAGTATTTTATTTATGTTTTGATGACCTCTGAACCATATTGTGTATTGGGATTTTTATTGTGATAAAGGTTAATTTTTAGTGCTCTGGTAATTATTGTGGAGATCTTTAGTTGTTTTATTATATGGTATCATAGATTTATTTTAAAAAAACCCTCCAAGCCCCAATTTTGAGTTCGAGGCATTACAAGGTGGTATTAGAGCTTAGGAAATAGATTTTGTGGACTTTAAGAGGATTATTACCAGAGTATAGGTATGACTGGTGATGAGGATAGGAATGGGTAAATTAGGATACTGGTAGGAATTTTGAGTTTTGTTTCGCAGCTTGGAGGCAGAAATCCCTTGATGGTCTTCTGTGATTTTCTGAAGCAGTCGTGGGTTTCAGAAAACCACGGTAAATCCATCGACGGTAATGTTTCTGAGCAGAGAGATGGGAATTTGAAATTAGAACTCGATGATTTGGTTAGCTAATAGTGGGAAAAGTCTTTGAAGGAGAATCTTGGTAATTTAGGTGTTGTGATTTGAAGGTTTGTGGTCAAGTTAGGTGCTCGATGTTTTTAATTGAAGATTTGAATGTTAAGTAACGTATTTATGCATATGTGTGGAGTATATTGAATTTTTGGTATGATGATGGTCAAGTAATTTTAGGGTTACATAAAATGATTGATTAGAAAATTTCGAGGAAGAAATTTTTATGAGGGGAGAATGTAGTAACACGGGAAAAAAATTAATTAATTAATTTATTATTATTATTATTAAATTAAATTAAATTAATAAATTAATTAAATAATGATTATTATTAATTAAATAATATAATATAATATTATAATCTTATAAAACAATAATGATAATATATATGTATATATTTTTATATATGTAAAAGTAAGGAAGTATTTTACTTCCTTACTAATGAAGTAACCCCCCTAGCTCACCCCCTCTTTTTATCTCTCACGCGCCCCCCCCCCCCCCCTTTTTTTCTCTCAGGCTCTCTCACACTCACTCTCTCTCTCCTCACGCTCTCCCACTCTCTCTCTTCATTTTTTCTCCATCCGTAAGCCAAGTCAAAAAACGAACACTACCATGAGGTCCCAACTTTGATCCTTAACAAGTTAATCAGAGTAGATTTTAGGTTTAGGCTTCCTAGGCACCACTCATGGGATAAGGTAAGGGGAATAAATTATGTCAATAATTTTTATAAATTAACTGATTAAATTGTAATATGAGATTATAGGAACTATAGAAGCGTTTTTATGAATAATTTGGCATATGAAAATTGGATTTTGGATTATTATTATTGTTGACTCTATGAATCCAATCTGATTTTGATAATGACATCTGTGCCTTGAGATTGTGAATGGGAACAACATTAAGCATGCATGGAAGGATAACAAGTCATGGAAGCCATGAAGAGTAAAGCATACACAACTTGGCAAAATCCATAGAACTCAAAGAGTACAAGAATGAAGATGCAAGCAACAAGCTCAAGAGCGTCATGGGAATTGGTACTTAGAACCAATGTATTTACATTTTCATATGATTTAATTTGAGGCTCTATATATACCCTAGAATGACCTTAGGACTAATGCATTTCATGAACATCATTAGGGGACTTTCATGGACTTAGAAATATTTTTAAAACTCCAAAAAATATTTTTATAAAAAAGTCAAGAAAAAGAGCGAAGTAGTTTTTTAAAGTATAAAGAAAAAATTTAGGATTTGGGAACTTTAGTAGACCGAAGTCAATGGTTAGTCGCCTGAAATTGGCACTTCAGAAGATCGAAGTTAACCTTAGTCATCTAAAGTCTTTCTTCAGAAAACCGAAGATTAAGTTCAATTGCTTGAAGAATTTATGGTGAAACATAGAACCTGACAAAAGCACTTCAGAAGACTGAACTCAGACTTCAGTTGTCTGAACCCGACACTTCAGTCGTCTGAACCCCAAACTTTGGTCATCTGACCCTGTATCCAAGTTATTTTTTCGAAGCTCTAAGGAACTTCAATCGTCTAGGCTTTTAACCTCAGTCGTCTGAACTTGCGGGAAAACTTAAAAATCTAATTTTTAATAAAAGAACTCGCGAGATATTTCTTTGATCCAACGGTTAGGATTGATTCTAAGGGTAAGGCACCTGTATATTAAACATCTAAACCCTAATGCTAAAGCTAAGATTAACAAGAAGAAGAACAACGATAAGGCTCAACTACAAGAAGAAGACGATCAAAGCTTCGCAATACAATTGAGCATATTAGCAGAGCTTGGTAGATCACACTACTGTGGTTGTGATTGGGATTTCAAATCTTACACTACACATCTGAGCTAAGGCTACTTTCATCCTCAAAAGGTTTTCTTGTGATTACTATACAAGCTTTTGATATTGAGGTTTGGTAAATCACACTACTTTTTAAAAGTTAGTCTCATAGAGTTCTTCATGTATACATATGTACTGATCTACTTGTTGATATCCATTTTTCAAAGAGCTTGTCATTGGAAAATTCATTTTTGAATATTTGATAAAAGGTTGATCTTGAGTGTGCATATATATTGAATCATTTTGAAAAGATTACCACTTGAGAAAAGCTTTTATTATTGATTAGACATTTTTTATTCAAGTGAGTTTTTCATTCAAATACTTGATATTTTTAATATTCCAAAATCCACTTGATTGAAAAGTCTAAAGGTTGTCTATATACACTTGAGAGAAATATTGTTTTGACAAAGTGTGTTTCAAATCTTTGCAATCTTCAAATTTGTTTGTGTATTCAAAGATTTAACCTAAGTTCTCCAAAGCATTGATTTATATAAATATTTTTGGGAGATTTGATAAAATTGATAGTTAGTGAATCATATTTTTGCATATAATGATTATATTGTTACATTCATTCTGAACTTCAAGTTTCATCATATTATCATGTATTAGGAATTTCAATTGTACTCACTAACTTTGTTAGAAGTAACATTGAGTGTTTTATAGATTTCATATTGTATTGTAATCACGGTTCGGGTTGTGAACCAGGTTTGAGGAGAGAGTTATATCTCTTGTAAGCAGCGGATTAGGAGGAAGTTGTACCTCTTGTAAGTAGTGGATTGTAAGGGAAGCTCCGTCCCAATTTAAGGAATAGGGACTATAGTGGAATCTTTGAGTGGGTTGATCAAGGCGAGGACGTAGGCTGGTTTGGCTGAACCTCGTGAAATCACGCTTGCCTTCTCTTTTCCCTTATCTTTTTAATTTCCGCAACGCACTTCATTACTTACATTGCATGTATGTTTATTGAATAATCTCACTTGAACTAGATAAGTAATTGGTTAAATTTAGATATAAGGACTATGTGGTGAATAAGTTTCAAAGAATTTTCAAAATACCCAATTCACCCCCCCCCCCCTCTTGGGATTACACCTAAATCAACATTTGGTATCAAAGCGGATTTACTTAGACTTAATAGTTTATTTGTAAAAAAATCACATGGCACATATCGGTGTAACTCCATTCTATGAGGGACACTCATCCACTAGACCACCAATTTTCTGTGGTGTAAATTACACCTATTAGAAACGTAGGATGAGCATATATCTGTTAAATGTAGATTGGAAGGTATGAAAAATAGTTACTAAGGGAAACCATGTTCCCATGAAAGTAATTGATAAGGTAAATGTACCTAAATATGAAGATGAGTATACTGAAGAGGACTGGAAATCAGTGCAAATAAATGCTACTACGATGAACTTGTTTTTCTATGCATTAGATGCAAATGAATTTAATAGGGTAATGGCATGTAACTCTACAAAAGAAATTTGGAAAAAATTAGAAGTTACACATGAAGACACTAAGGAAGTAAAAGATAGTAGGATAGATATGCTCACCAGTGAATATGAAGCATTTAAAATGACTACTGAGGAATCTATTCAATCCATGTACACTAGATTCACACACATCATAAATTATTTAAAAGCACTTGGAAAAACTTACCCTACTTATGAGTTGATCAGGAAAATACTCAAGGGACTACCTCCAATTTGAGAAGTGAAAGCTACAGAAATAGCATAAGGGAGAAATCTCAAGGAGATGTCTATTGATGAACTCATTGGATCGCTCATCACCTATGAACTGGCAATAAATGAGAGGAAGAATTAGCAAAGCAAAGCAAAGAAAGCCACAATGCTTAAGGCATCATCTCACTGCTCCAATGAGGGAAGTGATTCAGAGTCAGATGATGACATGGCCTTGCTAACAAAGAAGTTCGGAAAGTTCTTGAAGAAGAATAAGAAGTTTAACAGAAAATTCTGGAACTCAAAATCAAAACGAGGAGAGTCAAGCACGAAGAAAAAGAAGGAAGATCCACCAACATGCTACAAATGCAGAGAGTGTTGGCCTTACAAGGGTTAACATCTTATTTTGATGCTAACAAATAAGTGGAACTTAACATATTTGGTTAAGTGATGTTATTTCAGGATTCAATGATGAATGCAAGGTCAAGTGTTTAGAAGGATTCATGAAAGCTTATATTTCAAAGAAGGATGGTCAATATGAAGCTTAAAGCATGGATTCAAAAATGAATTTAAAGATAAAGCTTGAAGATCATGAGAGCATAAGAATTAAAGGGAACTTGATGAAAGCTTAAAGAAATATGAAGCAAGCATAAAGACCTCAAGGAATTCAAGAATTGAAAATTTGAAAGAGTCTATAGGAAATTTCATATAAGTACTTCAAATAATTTCAATATGGATACATGAAACTCTTAGGTCAATTTATTAGGCCTAGATACCTTTTAACATACTTGTAAAATATTTTTATAAAGTCAAAAATTATTTCGAAAAGGTTAGAATCATTTTTGGAATGAAAAGCACCAAAAAGAGGATTTTTCAAATGCTGTGAATTTTTCTACATCCGAATTAAGGTGTATTTTTATCCATATAAAACTCCTTATTTTAAAAAGTATTCAACATTAAATTTTTAGGATTTTCTCTTAACTTTCTTTTGACACCAAGCACATCAAATTTGGAGTTACACAGAAAATTTTATGATCACAATACTGAAGGGTGCTCGAAATTGACAGCAGCCTTGTGTTCTACCAATAGACTGCCTGAACCATGATAGGCGCCTGGGTGGTCAAGCCAGGTGACTGCCTTTGTCCTAGCAAGCAATTGCCACCCGACTGCCCCTTTAAAAATAGCTAGGCAGGCGACTGACAAAACAGCCAGTCTACTGCCACGTAGTAGTTTTTAAATTTCTATAACGGATAATTTTTTTTAAATGAGATTGCTTGGGGCTCAAACTTTGTGAAAATTTAGGGTATGCTCCAAGTAACTTAGGGATCAAGTTACATACTTTTTCAAGTCTATAAATAAGTCTCAAATATCATTGAATTAATTAACCAAGAACTAAGAATTAAATTTAGCATCTCTCTCAATTGCTCTCAACTCTCAAAGGCTCTTTCACTCTCATCTTGTCTACGAAATTTGTTGAGGTCTTGTTGATTCAATCACCAATCTTGTGCTACAAATTCTAAATCTTTCAATCATTTTAAAAATCATACGGTGAAAAATTCCTTGAGCTTCAAGTTAAATTTCATATTGTTATTTACTTTGAAGTATATTATAGTGCTGAATTATTGTACTAATCAGCTCTTTGTGTGAGCATTATTTGTACATGTCTATTTGATTTGTATCTTGTAGATTAACGATTTCAAGGATTGTTTGGATTGTTGGCTAAGAAAAGGGATATTGCTTAGAGAGGCGGGCTCTAACCTAATTAAAGGAGTAACCGAATGTGGGTACATCATTTGGAGAGGCGGACTCTAACCTACTGAAGGAGTGTGTAAATGGTATTGTTCCGCTCGGCAAAGGAACTGAATTTAGTAATCCTTTGGTGGTTTTCCAAAGGTGAGGACATAGGCTGGGTATAAGCCGAACCTCGTAAAAATCCCGATCTCACTCTCTCTTTCCCTTACTCTTTAATTTCAGCAAATTTAAATTGTGTGGATGGTTTAATTGGTAATCATACAAACTACATAATTTGGAAGTTAAATAAACTTAAGGTTTAATTTTTGATTTGGGATTGCGGAAACCAAAAGGGAGTACGTTGGTTAAACCATTCTTTGCGGAAACCATACGAGAGTACATTACTTGGTTAAACACCCAAAGACAAATTAACTAAAGAGTTTATTTAAATTCTGAGTTGTTTGGAAATTAAGTTGAGGTTTGCATTAAAGGAACGATTTCACATTCACTACAGAGATTGGTTCAAATTCTATCCATAGGGCTTATATAAACAAACCAACCATCTCAAGTTCTTACATTACCAAAGTGCGGTATATTTTAATTTTGGTTTGGTTGTTTGCTTTCAAATTTTGGTTGATTGGTTTGGTTGATTGATTACTTGAATGATTGAATGTTTGTGTGGTTGTGGATTAAATAAAGAAATAAGTTTTTTCTAAAAGTTTGAAGAATCAACAATAAGTTAAGAATTCCTAAAAGGATTTAAAAGAAAATTTGTAAAACCCAATTCACCCCCCCCCCCTCTTGGGACTACACCTTTATTTTCAGAGAGGTTTGACACATCAAGCCTGAGTGTCCCAAACGAGTGAAAGCCTCAAAGAAAAAGAAGAAGACGCTAAAATTCAGTTGGGATACGCACACCACAAGCTGTTTAGAATCTGAATCTAGTGATGACGAGATAACCAATCTGTGTCTAATGGCACATAATGACCTTGAGGTACAATCATCATTCTCATCATCTTTTTATTATTCTAGTGATTCTGAAAATGAGAATGACATGCTTTCATGTGATGAATTGAAACAAGAATACTTGTACTCTATTAAAATGCTTGAGAAGAAAACAAAGAAAATTTCTTATTTGAAAAGGAAAGTCAAAGAACTTTCAAGTTTAGTTGAACACCAAAATGAATCTCATGCATCCCTCATGAAAGACAGAATTGAAAAATGAGGAAGAAAAGGATTTGAAAGATAAATCTGAAATTATTTGTAAATTTACTAAAGAACAAAATAATTTTGAAAAACTCCTAGGAGCTCAAAGAAATTCCCTAGAAAAGGAAGGTGTTGGTTTTAATGGGATATTTTATAAGAGAGTCAAAATCATATGTTCCAACTAAAGATTATTATAGAAATATTACATGTTTTAAATGTAAGAGGTTGGGTCACATAAAATTTGACTGTCTTTTCAAAAATAAAGATGTTAAAATTAAGAAATTATGGAAGGTAAAAGGAGAATCTAGTACTACCCCCCCCCCCCCAGACCCAAGAAAATCTGGGTACCAAAGATAGTTGTCTAATTGTGTCTTGTAGATATGCATAAGATCATCATCCTCAAAAGACAGATGGTATATGGATATCGGATGTTCACATCACATGACCGAGGATAAAGCGAAGTTCACATCCATCACACCCAAGGATGAAGGATTTGTCACTTTTGGAGATAATGCTAAGGGAAGTATCACAGGTGTAGGCAAAGTTAGTAATGATTCGTCATTAATTATAGATGATATTTTACTGGTTGATGGTTTAAAGTACAACTTATGAAGTATAAGCCAACTGTGTGATAAAGGTTACAAAGTGTCTTTTGAACATGACAAGTGCATAGTTGAACACAAAACTGATAATAAGATACTATTCACAACTAAGCGTCATAAAAATGTTTATGCCACCAATTTTGATAACTTAACCTCACAGAGTGTGACATGTTTTTCTGTTATGAATGAAATTAGTTGGATTTGGCATAGGAGACTAGGACATGCAAACATGTACTTAATATCTAAACTAGTTAAGGGAGACTTAGTTAAGGGATTGCCTAAGACAAAATTTGTCAAAGATAAAATTTGTGAGGCTTGTCAACTAGGAAAACAAGCAAGAACAAGCTTTAAAAAGAAGAAAGAAACCTCCACTACTAGGCCACTTCAAATGCTACACTTAGATCTATTTGATCCTAACCCAATTCAGAGTTTAGGAGGAAAATCATACGCATTCGTCACAGTTAATGATTTTTCAAGATTACATGGGTACTATTCTTAGGTCACAAAGATGAAGCATGTGAACAATTTTTAAACCTATGCAAGAAAATCCAAAATGAAAAGGGATATACTATCACTAAAATTCGAAGTGATAAGGGTAAAGAATTTAAAAATCAAGGCATAAAAGACTACTATAATTGATTAGGAATTGCTCATAATTTTTCGGCTCCTAGAACACCAAAACAAAATGGTGTAGTTGAAAGGAAGAATAGTTCTATACAAGAAATGGCCTAAACTATGCTTAATGAACACAAATTACCTAAGTATTTCTGGGCTGAGGCAGTGAATATCGCCTGCTATGTTCTAAATAAAGTTTTGATTATACCATCTCTTAATAAGACTTCGTATGAATTATGGAATGGTCATAGACCAAACATATCATATTTTCATGTCTTTGGCTATAAATGTTTTGTGCTTACAGATAATGAACATTTAGGAAAATTTGATGTGAAATCAGATGAAGGTATCTTCCTAGGGTATGCCCTAGATAGTAAAGCCTATAGAGTATATAACAAACGAACATTGACGGTTATAGAATCTATTCATGTAGAGTTCAATGAGTCAAATCCTTTCTCCAAAAGAACTAATGAAGATGAAATTGAGATAAACAAGGAACTTGAGAAACTATCCATTGAGAATGATTCATAAAAGAAAAATGAAATTAAGGAACCATCCATTGAAACTAATCAAATTGAAAATAAGGTTAATGAACCACCTAGAGAATGGAAGTATATAAAGAATCATCTCATTGATCAAATAATAGGTGAACCATTATGTGGAGTAGCCACACGATCCTCACTTAGGAATATGATTAGTCATTTTGTCTTTCTATTGCAAGAAGAACTTAAGAATGTGAATGAAACAATTGAGGATGAATCGTGGGTGTTGTCTATGCAAGAAGAGTTAAACCAGTTTGAGAGAAACAAAGTATGGAAATTAGTTCCTAAACCTGAGGATAAGTCAATCATTGATACAAAATGGATATATAAGAACAAGAAAGATGAACATGGGATAGTTGTTAGAAATAAGGTTAGACTAGTTGCTCAGGGATATAACCATGAAGGTGGTATAGATTTTGAAGAAACCTTTGCACCTGTAGCTAGAATGGAAGCCATTCGAATGTTTTTAGCCTATACAGCTTTTAAGGATTTCAAGTTATATCAAGTGGATGTCAAAAGCATATTTTTAAATGGCTACATAAGTGAAGAAGTATATGCAGAACAACCCCCAGGTTTTGAAAACCATAAGAATCCAGACCACGTGTATAGATTGACAAAAGCCTTGTACGGTTTAAAGCAAGCTTCTAGAGCTTGGTATGAAAGGCTAAGCAGTTTTCTACTAGAAAATGGATTTATCAGAGGAAAGATAGATACAACTTTGTTCATAAAGTCTAAGAAAGATGACATTATCCTAGTTCAAGTATATGTAGATGATATCATATTTGGAGCTACAAATAAAGAATTATGTAATGAATTTGTTAGTACTATGCAAAATGAATTTGTGATGAGCATGATGTGTGAACTAAATTTCTTCCTAGGACTTCAGATCAAACAAGCAAAACATGGAATCTTTATAAATCAATCAAAGTACATTAGAGATCTGCTTAAAAAGTTTAATATAGAAGATGGAAAAATACTAGGTACACCTATGAGTGCTTCATTGAAATTAGACAAAGATGAACAAGGTATACTAGTAGACGTCAAGTTATACCGTGGAATGATTGATAGCTTACTATATCTGACTGCCAGTAGACCTGATATAATGTTTAGCGTATGTTTGTGCACAAAATTTCAGGCTGCACCAAAAGAGTCACACTTGCTAGCTATTAAACAAATACTTAGATACCTGATAGGAACCGTTGAACTTGGATTATGGTATTCTAAGTATACATCTTTTGAGATTATCAGTTATTCAAATGCTGATTTTGCAGGTAGCAAAGTGGATAGGAAGAGCACAAGTGGTACTAGTAACTTCTTAAAACATTCGTTAGTCTCTTGGTTTTCCAAGAAGTAAAATTCAGTTGCTCTTTCCACAGCTGAGGCTGAATACATAGCGACAGGTAGTTGTTGTGCCCAAATGCTATACATGAAGCAACAACTGACGAATTTTGGATTAAGGTATGAAACAATTCCTATAAGATGCGAAAATTTGAGTGCAATAAGCATCTCAAAGAATCTCATATTACATTCACGAACTAAGCATATAGAAATACGACATCACTTTCTTCGTGATCATGTGCAAAAATGAGATATGACACTTGAATTTTGTATGCACGGATGAACAATGGGTAGACATATTCACGAAACCACTTGCAGAGGATAGGTTTATCCAAATTAGGTGAGAATTAGGCTTGATGCATAGTCAAGAGGTTGCCTAGAATTATATTAAATGACATAATTCAGGGGAAGCAACGTCAGTTAATATTCACAAATTTGTCAAAAGTTTCATATTTATCTCACTTGTTCCCACTCGGTATCACATTAATCAACATTTGGTATCCTCACATTAATCAATTTGAAATTTGGCACACTGTGTTTGTTCACAATGCAATTTACATTCCACAACATAGATTTATGCATTAGCAAGGGGGTGGTTGATGTCAAAAGGGGGAGAAGTAAAATTTTTCAAGTCTGATGGTTGAATAAGTTATAAACTTTAAGATTTAAAAGGGGAGAAAAATATAAGACTATGTCCACTCATGCGTTAATATTATCCACCTTTTTGTTGATGTCAAAAGGGGGAGAAGAATCTGGCTTTAGGCAAAAATAAGAATCTGGCTTTAGCCAAAAATGGGCAAAAATTGTTGACAACACTAATTGTGTAAAGGGGGAGAAGAATTAGGTTATGAGAAAAATCAAGCTATAGGAGAAGAATAAGGCTAAACAACTTGTGTATGAATATGAGCATATTTCATCATATTTCATTCGGGATCAGAACATGAGCATATTTCATTTGGCATGAACATATTTCACTTACTGAATATTTGATGCATTAATTGAGGAGGAGCCTTGTTAAGCGTAATGATCGGTGCAGACTGCAAGTGCACAGTATTGTAGTTTTCTAATATAATGATGTGTAGAGTATCGTCCTCAGGGATTGATGTCTTAATTTTACCAAGTACCGAAATTTTATGAACCTTGATTTTATTTAGAAATATTAATAACTTTAGACTACAAAATTTAAATAAAGCTACTTTAAATAAACTATTCAAGAGAATTTAAAACTGGATGCCACATATCAAATTACTAATGGTGAAAACTTCTAGGAAACCGATTTCACCTAGTTTCTCACTACACTTTACTCATCTAGCCAATTCGAATTCGTAATCTCTACTTGTTAGAAAATCTCCAATTTTTCCAAAAGCCTCTTTCGATAGTCAATAAGAACCTATTCTTGTTCATTATTTAACATAAGATTATGCAAATTAATAATGCAAAAACGCAACAAGACCCTTGATTTTTAATGCTACATAGGTTCAAACAAGTCTTTCAATCTCTATATTTACCTACGCTGAATTATCCAAGATCTATCCTATGATCCCCCCTTTCGGTAGCAAATCAAAAAACTAATATCATTTAATTAATGGCTAGTTAATTAAAAGCATTAAGTGCAGAATAACTCAAACAAACATAAAGGAAAACTACTTCAGATTAGCATCAACGAGCAAGCATAGTTTAAAATCGGGCTACATCATTTTCCTAGAATACAAAAATTAGTTCATTATGAAAATTAAATCCAACATAACAAATTTCATCATATTTTCTTCTATTTGGAGCGTACGGAAAAAATCAACACTCGCAGCACTGCTATCACTCGCTGAACACCCCAAGCACCGCCATTGTCTGCCGCCTTTCGTTTCCGAAAAGATTTTAATTTTTTGCACACCACCACTTCTCCTTTGCTAGTCGTGTGTTCTATCTGTGCAGCATGCCAAAAGAAACAAAAAAATATCTCCAAGGAGCTGCTGTTGCGCCCCTGTTTGGCCTCCAATCTGTGCACCCCCAAAATAATTCCAACTCTCAATCCTTTTTTTTTTTTTTCTGCGGCCTCCCCTGTGTGTCTCACAAAAAAAAAATTATCTTTCCTCCTGTGTGGTGCGGCCTCCAACCTTCAGCCCCAACGCATGCCTCTCACCCCCCAGCTCCCCCAAAGAAACCCTACCAAAATATCTCTCCTTACTCTTTCCTTTTGTTTCCCAAAATCCTCCCTTTTCTTTTGACTTTTCTTCCCTTTTCTTTTGACTTTTCTTTCTTTTCTTTGTGTCTTTCCTTTCTTTGCATTTCTTCCCTCCTATCCATGTGCATCTCACCCAGGACACCACAAAGAGGACTCAGCCGCATGGTCGGGTCACATCTCACTTTTTTTTTTAATTTTTTTTTTTCTTTTCTTTCTTCAAAGGCACATGGTCTACCCTCCACCTTCAAGCCCAATTTTGACCCACCCATAGCACGTAACTCTTAAAACTCAAAAAAAAAAAAAATTTGTAGAGCTCTTTCACAACTTTCTCTAGAATTTTGAATCATCTTGATCGAAGCTTGAACGAGAAAGTTGCACCCAGATTACAAAGAATTGTTGAAATAGTCCATAAAACAGCGTATGGTAAATTCACATTTGATTTAGACCTTGATGCAGCCAGTATTTCACAAAACGTAAAACATGAAAAATTGTAGAGTGTTTTCTTATCTTTCTATGGCATTCTAAGTCATCTAAATCGGAGGTCATATGAGAGAGTTACGCAAAGATTATGAAGTGGTATCGAAAATGGCCTCTCTATTGACCTTATAGGTCACGCCCGGTTTTGATAATGACAAATACTCCTGTATTTAACAAATATCTAGTTCATTTGCAGGTCTATATTAGCAGATGCATTGATGGCATGTGAAAGCTCAAATTTTGAAGACAAATTTATGTTCTCAATTGTAATATTCAGTAGTGAAATTTGTTTGTAATAGTAAATAGGTCTTTGGTTTGTAATAAGCTCACACACAACACATGCATGGTTTATTTTGTATGCTCAAACCAAATATGGACTAAAAGTGATCGTAGAAAGACCTTAGGGTTTACCCTTCAGTCGACCAACACCGGACTTTTTCGGTGTCTTAATTTTGGACATAAATGACCCTAGGACACACACATTTGCACATATGTTTGTTAAGACACTTCATTCGGATTTGTGTGTATTGTTCGGTCGACCGAACCAGGCCTGAGTCAACAGTTGACCAAGGCACTGGTCGACCAAACCAGGTAGTTCAAAAAGCCCCGGTCGACCGAAACCTCCCTAGGTCAACATTTTGACCATCTAGTCGACCGAACCAATTTTGTACTCCAACTTCCTGGTCGACCGAGGGTCCTCGAGAAAAATCCCAGCGGTCTGGTCGACCGAACCAGCCAGTTCAAAATGGCCTGGTCGACTGAACCTCGAAAAAATGAAAAATCGCCTTTGGAAAAGGCCTTTCGGTTGACCGACCACTCAGTTCAAAAATGCCCTAGTCAATCGAAGCATATGAGTCCTGGTCGACCGAACTTATTCTGGTCGACCGGACCTCTCGGGTTGCACCTAAATTTTTACCGCAGTTAATATTTTTAAACAGGGTTAAAATGTTTTAAATGTCATTAAACTTTTCTAACAATCCCTAATAGATCCCCAACGGTCAAAAATTCTAGTATGTCTATATATACTCTTTCATTTGGGGGAATTAAGCATCGATTAGCAAAAACAAAAATTCAATTTCTCTCTCAAGTTAAAGACTCCCTACTGCTCATACTATTTCTAAAGCCACTCAAACTTACCTTCTTACTTCTTTGTATCTTTTGTAAGTGTATTGAGTGTATTCTTTTAGAGGTTTGCTCTCTTATTTCGTGAGTGCTTGAATCGATTTTTACGAGAGCATAACCTAAGCATTCTTAGGAGGCTTTGCTAATAAGCCTACCCTAAGAAGGCTTGTGGTGAACTTTCGAGTATTGCATTCTTATTGCAATATCTTTGGAAGTTTGTATTGTTTTTGGTTTGCAAAAAAAATTTCAAACTTACTCAAATATCTTGTGGAATCTTTATTGAACTATTTGTGAAAAGATATTTGTGTATGTTACCTTAATCTTTGTGGCAATATTTATTCAAGTATATATCATTTGCTGAATACAAAGATTATCTATTTTGCAATCCAAGCATATACATATTCATGTGATTGAGATATTCTTCAGATTGATATTTTTTAGGCTTGCTTGATATTCTGTGTGAACACACTTGATTGAAATATTTTGAAATACACAGATTGTTATTGATACTCTCACGTACTCACTACAATGATAGAAAACATATTTGAGAGTTGAAATATCTAGACCACACAGAGCTTATATTTTAAATCATCTGTTCTGTTTATGATTGTGCACATTTGGGGTACAATTCTGCTTTACGTGAAAGCACACTTATATTGTACTATTTGATTATATATCTAAGAGATTCCAGGCGTAGCCTGAGGGGTCGGTAATCCAGCCCTGTAAGGATTGGTATAAAGGTTGAGGTCAGCCTTGTGCTAATTGACCTGGTTTGTATAGGTGCCGCTCCACCCGTTTAAGTGAGCAAGTTATTGTGATAATCCTTGTGTTGGTTAGCCAAGGCGGGGACGTAGGCAGTTGGCCGAACCTCGATAACATATTTGTGTGTCACCCTTCTATTTATTGCTTTTCTGGTGCTTGTGTAATTGATTAAACTACTTTATTTAATTTTTTATATTACTTGCACTAGATTGACCATAAGATTGTGAACATACTGCTATTAGGAAGAATACCTAGGGGATAGATTTTAAAAATACCAATTCACCCACCCTCTTGGGATCGCGATAAAGCTAACACTCTCTTTGCTTGCATGACTCGGCTTCTGAAAATTATCCTTTAAATGTTCATGAAACGGTCTTGATTTGGACTCTGCCTCATATACACGACACATCTTCATGCTCATGACCCATGTACATTCTAATTTAAAATTTAATGTTAAAAAAAAAAAAAACTATCCTACAATAATGAAACACAAGTATCCATAAATGTTCGGCAAAAAATAAGGTAATTATCTTAAAATTATCGGGTGAGCTCAATGATTAAACTATTAGACAAAATTGGGCATTTTAATTGAAATTATGATCTTGAATGCATGAAATTAAATGCATAATTACGCAACTGTGGCGCGTAATCACGTAACCTATTTTATTCTATATTTTTGCTCGTTTATTTGTCATCATCAAAAAGGGGGAGATTGTTGACTCTATGAGTCCAATCCGGTTTTGATAATGATAAATCACTTGGTATTTGATATGTGCATTGAGATTGTGAACAGGAACTATATTAAGCATGCATGGAAGGATAACAAGTCATAGAAGCCATGAAGAGTAGAGCATACACAACTTGGAAAAGTCCATGGAACTGAAAGAGTACAAGAATAAAGATGCAAGCAACAAGTTCAAGAGCGCCATGGGAATGAGTACTTAGAACCAATGTATTTATATTTTCATATGATTTAATTTGAGACTCTATATATACCCTAAAATGACCTTAGGACTCATGCATTTCATGAACATCATTAGGGGACTTTCATGGACTAAGAAATATTTTTTAAACCCCAGATAATATTTTTATAAAAGAGCCAAGAAAGAAAGCAAAGTAGTTTTTCAAAGTATAAAGAAAAAATTCAGGACTTGGGAACTTCAGTAGACCAAAGTCAACGGTCAGTCGCCTGAAGTTGCCACTTCAGAAGACCGAACTTAACCTCAATCATCCAAAAAATTTCTTTAGAAAACTGAAGATTAAGTTCAGTCACCTGAAGAATTTATGGTGAAACACAGAATCTGGCAGAAGCACCACAAAAGATTGAACTCGTACTTCAATCGTCTGAACCCGACACTTCAGTCATCTAAACCTCAAAAGTTAGTCGACTGACTCTGTATCCAGGTTATTTTTTCAAAACTCTAAGGAACTTCAGTCATCTAAGCTTTTAACCTCAGTCGTCTAAACTTGTGAGAAAACTTAAAAATCTAATTTTTAATAAGAGAACTTGTGCGATATTTCTTTCATCCAACGGTTAGGATTGGTTCTAAGGGTAAGGCACCTATATATTGAACATCTAAACCCTAGTGCTAAAGCTAAGATCAACAAGAACAAGAACAACGATAAGACTCAACTACAAGAAGAAGAAAATTTGTTGGCCTTACAAGGCTTAAAATCTTGTTATCTTGTTTTGATGCTAACAAATAAGTGGAATTTAACATATTTGTGTGAGTAATGTTATTTCAGGGTTCATATATGAAAAATTAAGGTGAAAGTGCTCACAAGGATCAAATGAAGCTTAAATGAGTCAAACATGGACTTAAAGATGATATATGAAACCTTGAAGAATATGAGGACTTGAATGAGTTATTGAAAGCCAAGGCATATTAAAGTCCAAAGAGCCAAAGAAAGGCAAAGTGAGAAAGCTCAAAGAATATGGAAGCTTGAAGTAAAGATGGACTCAATCCAAGGACAAAGCATGAAGACTCAAGGACCTACAATGTTAATGTCTTTCAAGTCTCATGTAAGTGCTTTAATGTTTAAAATATCGTTTGAAATATTTTGAAACTCTTAGGTTAACTTCTTAGACCTAGATACCTTTTAAAATACCAGTAAAATATTTTTATAAAGTCAAAAATTATTTTTAAAAGGTTCGAATCATTTTTGGAATGAAAAGCATCAAAAAGAGTTTTTTCCAAATGCTGTCAGTTTTTATACATCCGCATTGATGTAAATATTTCTCTATCAAAAACTCCTTATTTTAAAATTTATTCAATACTAAAGTTGTAATATTTTCTCTTAGCTTTCTTTTGACACCAAGAACACCTAATTTTAAGTTATACAGAAAAGGTTATGGCCAAAACACTAAAGCGGGGTCACTGTTGTCAGACTCTGAACACTGTTCACGGGAGGGACTTCAGCTGTCTGAACAGCACACAGAACCACCTCAAATGTTTGAACTCATCACTTCAGACGTCTGAAGATTTTTTGGATAGAATTGAAAAAGGCAGTAGCTGTTCAGATGTCTGAACCCGGCACTTCAGACATCTGAACCCTACACCTCAAACATCTGAACCCTCTCTTCAGACATCTGACCCTCTGTCCAATACATTTTTAAAGGGGTTTCAGGAACTTCAGATGACTAAACTTGAACCTTCAGACATCTGAACACTATTCAACGGGAAAATTTTTTAAAATCTAATATTTTAAAAAATAGCCGTTTGAGCTCCAAACTTTCTAAAATTTTGGGAAACACTTAAAGGAAACTTTTGCAACATGGAAACAAGTTTGAAAGCCTATAAATACATGGTTTTGCAAATCAAAATACATCTAAGAATTGAAAATTCTATTTTGAGAAGCTTAAAGCACTCTTGTTCTTCCAAAGTTCTCTTGCTCACTCATTGAAAAATTCTTTTGCTAAGATATTCTGAAGTGCTAATCCTTCCTCCTCTGAATTCCTACTGTTAATCCTCATCTACTAAGGATATTGGTGAATTCTATACTTGAGTTTCATTTTATTTCCTATTGATATTTTACATTGAAGTATATAGTGCTGAAATTGTACTAACTTGCTCTTTGAGAGAGTATACTTGTACGCAGATTTTATCTAGTGTTTCTTGTAGTTCATTAATGTTCCAAGGTGTTTGGATTGTTGGCTAAGCAAGGGGATATTGCTTAGAGAGGCGGGCTCTAGCCTATGTAAGGAGTGACCAAACGAGAGAATATCGTTTGGAGAAGGCGGACTCTAACCTTAACCAAGGAGTGTTGTAAAGGTTTGTTCCACTCGTCAACAGAACAGGTTTAGTGAATCCTTTGGTGGTTTTGCCAATGGCGAGGACGTAGGCTATGTTGAAGCCAAACCTCGTAAAAATATCTGTCTCACTCTCTCTTTCCCTTTTTTTTTTATTTTCAGTGCATATTTAAATTGCGTGGATGGTTTAAATTTGAAAATCATATAAACTACGTTTATTTGGAAATCAAGTAAACTTTAAGTTTGATTTTGATTTGGGTTGTGGAAACCGAAAGGGAGTACGTTGGTTGAGCCATTCTTTACGGAAACCATACGGGAGTACGTTACTTGGTTAAACACCCAAAATAGATTAATAGAAAGTTTATTTGAATTCTAAGTATTTGGGAAGAGTGTGAATGTGTTGTTGAAAAACATATTGAAGAAGAAAATCTATATCAGCGAAGTGTAAATTATAATTCAACTACAGGGCTTACAATTTCATATACAGGGCTAACAACAAAAGATATATTGTGATTGAATGGTATAAAGCTTGAGATTGATTGGATAGTGTTTATATTCCAAGACTGCTAAGTCTTGAATGATTTCATCAATCTAATAATGCAGCAGTGAACTTATATTTGATAAATAAATTGTGGTTGTGTTGGTTGGAGATTGTGATTTATTGTTTGAATGTTTTATTGGCTGTGTGGTTGATTAAAGAGATTAAGTTGTTGTGTGATTAGTGAAATTAAACAAACAAGTTAAAGAATTGGTTAAGTGTTTAAAGAAGTTAAGGATTCTTAAAAGAAGTTAAAATAAAGTTTTAAAAGCCAATTCACCCCCCCCCCCCCTCTGGGGAAGCTATTCCTAATTTCAATTGGCATCCGAGCGGGGTTTTAGCAAATCTTAAATGGTAGCTATAAAAAGATCTAGATGGCTAACTTAGGCGTAGCTCCCTTTGGAGAGGGACAATCTTCACTTAGGCCACCAATCTTTTGTGGTTTGAACTATACCTTCGGGAAAAAGAGAACACAAATATATCTTCAAACTATGAATTGGAAAGTATGAAAAGTTGTCATGGAAGGTGACCAAATTCCCACTAAGATAGTTGATGGAAAACAAGTTCCCAAAGAGAAAAATGATATGACCGACCTAGACTATAAGATACTACAAGTGAATGCTAGTGCTATGAATGTGTTATATTGTGCTTTAGATGCTAATGAATTTAATCGAGTAATGGCTTGTAAATCAGCTAAGGAAATATGTGATAAGCTAGAAGTTACTTATGAAGGAACAACGGATGTTAGGGATAATAGGGCTGATATGCTCACAAGCGAGTATGAAGCCTTTAAGATGAACTCGGATGAACCAATTACAAATATGTTTATTAGGTTCACTCATATAATAAATTCCCTAAATGTCTTAGGAAAAACTTACACTACTTATGAGATGATAAGAAAAATTCTAAGAGGCCTTCCCTTCATGTGGGAACCAAATGCTATGGCTATCACGGAAGATAGAAATCTGAAAAATACATCCTTAGATGAGCTTATAGGTTCTCTCCTCACATACGAAATGGTAATGAATGAAAAGAGTGGGAAAACCAAAGCCCAAGAAAAAATAGCCTTTAAAGCCTTAAAAGAAAACTCAAGTAGTGAAATGGATGAAGATGAAGAAGTCTTCATATCTAAAAAGCTAGCAAGGATACTAAGAAGGAGAAACAAATTCAAGTGAAGAAATCAAAAATATGAATCAGAAGAAGAAATCAGCAAAAAGAAATCTAAAAATAAAACTCCTACATGCTATAATTGCAATAAAGCTGGACATTTAAAATCGAAATGTCCACTATTAAAGAAAGGGTCTAAAAGGAAAAACAAGAAGGCTATGAAAGCCACTACTTGGGATAGTACAAGTAGTTCAGAGAATGAAATAAGTGATCAAGAGGTTGCTTACACATGCTTTATGGCATGGGATAACGAGGAAAACTCTTCAACTAAATCTTCAAATAACTCTTGTAGTGATGAATCAAGTGATGAGGGTATGCCATCTTATGATGAACTTCAAAATGATCTATTCAAAGTACATAAGATACTGATGAAAGCAAATAAACAAAACACCTCATTGAAGAATAAAAATGAAAGTTTAATGAAAGAGTTAGAATTCCTAAAGAATGTTGAAAGAGATAAAGACTCAAAATTCAAGCAATTAGAACATAAGTATGAATCAGCAGTGAAAGAAATAGAATCCAAAAATCTTGCTGAAAAAGAAACAACTTGAAAATTGAGAAACTAGAAAGCAAGAATGAACAAATGATAGAAGACCTTTGATCCCTATCCTCTACCGTATAGGAGAAAGATATGTATATTTCTGAATTAGAGGATAGATAAGAAAATTATCTCTAGAGTTAGAGAAATCACAAAAGAAGGTTGATAACAAGAAAGAGAAAAAAAAATCTAAAAAGTCAGATTGAAGATAAAGATAAGATCATTCATAACTTCACTAAAGGAAAATAAAATCTTGATAAGATGATTGGCTTACAAAGAATGTCTTTAAATAAAGAAGGCATTGGTTTCAATGGAATTGAAAATAAAAAGAAAAAGAATTCCTATATGGGATATTTCTCGAAAGAATCCAAAAACTATACTTGCACATCTTCTAATGCCTACACTAACACCATATGCTATCAATGTAAGAAAAAGGGGCATATAAAGTTTGAATGTCCGTTTAAGAGGAAAGGTGTTAAAACCAAACAAGCATGGAAAATAAAAGAAACCTCCCTTGAAAAATCCTCCGGACCCAAGAAAATATGGGTACAAAAAATGAAATAATGACTTCACACATATATAAAATAGAAAATGGCATTGTTGGCCAAATCATAGGATGACTTTTTACAAGGCTTAACTTAAGAAAATATAAAGAAAATATCAAATCTAAGCTTGTTATATAAGCGCCTTGATGTTACATACTACATGCTTACTTGCCTACATGTGATGTATTGATATGCTACATGTGTATTAATTAACTTGACTTGATTTATATTGAAAAGTATGACTCACAATGTTGAAAATTGAGAATGAGATTATTGAGCTTAAGCATAAATTTTTTATATAAGGATAATTCTTGAACATGCATGATTTTAAATGAATCACATGGATAAACATACTATTTTTTATCTATGAGCTATGAAAGATATAGTAGTTATATTGGTATCCATGAACTATACATTATGTGATATTAAGCTTTGGTATCTATAAAGTATTTTTGGTTTCACATGTCAAAAATTTCAATAGATATCAAATCTAAAAGCTCACTTGGTATCACAAAGTCAAATTATTTATGAGCATGATGTGACATTGATGATCTTAGCATGATATTGATATTTGATACATGATATGATTCAATATTTTACATGGGGTGATAAAAGCAATATTAATAATAAAACTGAATACATTGAATTCAGGGAGAGTGTCATGAATCATTAATCAATTGATATCATGAATTAATTTTTAAATTTTAAATTGGTATCATAAAAACCATCAAATTAATATCAGCTGGTATCTTGAATAAATGTTGTGAGCTACACACTACCCATGCTATATTGAAAAACAATAACTTGAGTGTGTACATATGTTTGGAATACATGGTTATTGATATGTTTAAAATGATTTGTATTTGAATTTAAATCATTTTTTTTCTTTTTGATTGATGTCAAAAGGGGGAGAAGTTGTGAAGCAAAAATTGAGCATGAACATAATATCTATTCAAAAGAAGTATTTAAGTATTTAATATTGATTAAAAAAGCTTGTAAAACCAAAAGAAAGTGATGATCATGATTGATGAAATTAATATTGATTTCATTAAGATGAAGCTTATTGAAAGGGAGAGTCAGGCTTACTCAAATTTTTGCTCCTTGTTTGTCATCATCAAAAAGGGGAGATTGTTGGTATTACAAGACTTAAAATCTTGTTATCTTATTTTGATGCTAACAAACAAGTGGAATTTAACATATTTGTATGAGTACTGTTATTTCAGGGCTCATATATGAAAAAGTAAGATGAAAGTGCTCACAAGGATCAAATGAAGCTTAAATGAGTCAAAACATGGATTTAAAGATGATATATGAAACCTTGAAGAATATGAGGACATGAATGAGTTGCTGAAAGTCAAGGCATATTAAAGTCCAAAGAGCCAAAGAAAGGCAAAGTGAGAAAGCTCAAAGAATATGGAAGCTTGAAGAAAAGATGGACTCAATCCAAGAACAAAGTATGAAGACTCAAGAACCTAGAATGTTAATGTCTTAGAAGTCTCATATAAGTGCTTTAATATTTAAAATATCATTTGAAATATTTTGAAGCTCTTAGGTTAACTTCTTGGACCTAGATACCTTTTAAAAATACCTGTAAAATATTTTTATAGAGTCAAAAATTATTCTAAAAAGGTTAGAATCATTTTTGGAATGAAAAGCATAAAAAAGAGTTTTTCCAAATGCTGTCAGTTTTTATACATCTGCAATTATGTGAATATTTATCTATCAAAAACACCTTGCTTTAAAATGTGTTCAACATGAAAGTTGTAGTATTTTCTCTTCTATTCTTTTTTACACTAAGAACACCTAATTTGGAGTTATACAGAAAAAGTTATGGCCAAAACACTGAAGCAGGACCACTACTGTCAGACATCTAAACAATGTTCACAAAAGGGACTTCAGCTGTCTGAATAGCACACAGACCTCAGACGTCTGAACTCGTCACTTCAGATGTCTGAAGATTTTTTGGATAGAATTGAAAGAGGCAGTAGCTATTCAGACGTCTGAACCCGGCACTTCAAACATCTAAACCCTACACCTCAGACGTCTGAACCCTCTCTTCAGACATCTGACCCTATGTCCAGTACATTTTTAAAGGGGTTTCAAGAACTTCAGATGACTGAACTTGAACCTTCAGACATCTGAACACTGTTCAACGAGAAAATTTTAAAATATAATATTTTAAAAAATAGCCGTTTGAGCTCCAAACTTTCTAAAATTTTGGGAAACACTTAAAGGAAAATTTTGCAACAAGGAAACAAGTTTGAAAGCCTATAAATACATGGTTTTGCAAACCAAAATACATCTAAGAATTGAAATTTCTTTTTTGAGAAGCTTAAAGCACTCTTGTTCTTTCAAAGTTCTCTTGCTCACTCATTGAAAAATTCTTTTGCTGAGATATTCTAAAGTGCTAATTCTTCCTCCTCTGAATTCCTACTGTTAATCCTCATCTAAGAAGGATATTGGTGAATTCTACACTTGAGCTTCATTCTATTTCCTATTGATATTTTACATTGAAGTATATAGTGCTGAAATTGTACTAACTTGCTCTTTAAGAGAGTATACTTGTACGCAGATTTTATCTAGTGTTTCTTGTAGTTCATTGACGTTCCAAGGTGTTTGGATTATTGGCTAAGTAAGGGGATATTGTTTGGAGAGGTAGGCTCTAGCCTATGTAAGGAGTGACCGAACGAGGGAATATCATTTGGAGAAGGCGGGCTCTAGCCTTGACCAAGGAGTGTTGTAAAGGTTTGTTCCACCCATCAACGGAACAGGTTTGGTGAATCCTTTGGTGGTTTTGCCAAAGGCGAGGATGTAGGCTGTGTTGAAGCCAAACCTCATAAAAATCTCCATCTCACTCTCTTTTTCCCTATTCTTTATTTTCAGTGCATATTTAAATTGCGTGGATGGTTTAAATTTGAAAATCATATAAACTATGTATATTTGGAAATCAAGTAAACTTTAAGTTTGATTTTGATTTGAGTTGCGAAAACCAAAAGGGAGTACATTGGTCGAACCATTCTTTATGGAAACCATACGGGAGTACGTTACTTGGTTAAACACCCAAAGATAGATTAACAGAAAGTTTATTTGAATTCTAAGTATTTGGGAAGCGTGTGAATGTGTTGTTGAAAAACATATTGAAGAAGCAAATCTATATCAGCGAAGTATAAATTATAATTCAACTACAAGGCTTACAATTTCATATCCAGAGCTGACAACAAAAGATATATTGTGATTGAATGGTATAAAGCTTGAGATTGATTGGATAGTGTTTGTATTCCAAGAGTGCTAAATCTTGAATGATTTCATCAATCCAATAATGCAGCAGTGAACTTATATTGATAAATAAATTGTGGTTGTGTCGGTTTGGAGATTGTGATTTATTATTTGAATGTTTTAATAGCTGCGTGGTTGATTAAAGAGATTAAGTTGTTGTGTGATTGGTGAAATTAAACAAACAAGTTAAAGAATTGGTTAAGTGTTTAAAGAAGTTAAGGATTCTTAAAAGAAGTTAAAAGAAAGTTTTAAAAGCCAATTCATCCCCCCCCCCCTTCTCTTGGGAAGCTATTCCGAATTTCAAAATCAAAGCTTTGCAATACGATTGAGCATATTAGCACTAGATCACACTACTGAGGTTGTGATTGGGATTTCAAATCTTACACTACACATCTAAGCCAAGGCTACTTTCATCCTCAAAAGGTTTTCTTGTGATTATTGTACAAGCTTTTGATATTGAGGTTTGGTAAATAACACTACTTTTTAAAAGTTAGTCTCATAGAGTTCTTCATGTATATATATATATACTGAACTACTTGTTGATATCCATTTTTCAAAGAGCTTGTCATTGCAAAATTCATTTTTGAATATTTGATAAGAGGTTGATCTTGAGTGTGCATATATATTAAATCATTTTGATAAGATTACCACTTGAGAAAAGCTTTTATTATTGATTAGACATTTTTTATTCAAGTGAGTTTTTCATTCAAAGACTTGATATTTTTAATATTCCAAAATCCACTTGATTGAAAAGTCTAAAAGTTGTCTATATACACTTGAGAGAAATATTGTTTTGACAAAGTGTGTTTCAAATCTTTGCAATCTTCAAAGTTGTTTGTGTATTCAAAGATTTAACCTAAGTTCTCCAAAGCATTGATTTATATAAATATTTTTGGGAGATTTGATAAAATTGAGAGTTAGTGAATCATATTTTTGCATATAACGATTATATCATTACTTTCATTCTGAGCTTCAAGTTTCATCATATTATCATGTATTTGGAATTTCAATTGTACTCACTAGCTTTGTTAGAAGCAACATTCAGTGTTTTGCAGATTTCATATTGTATTGTAATCAAGGTTCGGGTTGCGAACCGGTTTTGAGGAGAGAGTTGTATCTCTTGTAAGCAGCGGATTAGGAAGAAGTTGTACCTCTTGTAAGCAGCGGATTGTAAGGGAAGCTCCGTCCCAATTTAAGGAGCGAGGATTATAGTTGAATCCTTGAGTGGGTCGCTCAAGGAGAGGACGTAGGGCGGGTGGGCTGAACCTCGTAAAATCGCATTTGCCTTCTCTCTTCCCTTATCTTTTTAATTTCTGCAACGCACTTCATTACTTACATTGCATGTATGTTTGTTGAATAATCTCACACGAACTAGATAAGTAATTGGTTAAATTTAGACATAGGGACTAATTGGTGAATAAATTTCAAAGAATTTTTAAAATATCGCCCCTTTTGGGATTACACCTAAATCAACAATTATTATTATGAATTTATTAAATTGGTGTTTGTGAGCTTAGGGATTTTAAAATATTAATTATTTTAAAGTTGAATCGATTGAATTAAAGTATTTGATTTATGGATGATTATAACGGATTTTCTGAATAAATTAAATGGATGAAATTAATGGTCTTGGATTATTAAAGTATGATTTATTATTTACAGGCAGTTTAGTAAAGTATGGTTAAATACATAAATCTTGTGGCATGAGATTAATATTTTATTTTAATAAACCGGTTGTGATTGTTGTGGTGTGAGTACTTATATGTTTGTGTGATTTAATGTCCTTGATGCATATCACAATATAACATTGGTAGGCAAATGAGGAGTTCATTATATTGTCCATGATATAAGTTGCGATATAATGTTGGTAGGATTATAAGGAGTTCGTTATATTGTCATTTATATAAATGGGCAAAAATGTTGGCAGGATGGATGAGGAGTTTGTTTTTGTCAATGTGCTATAAATGGTGTTGTGTGTATTGTATCTGTGAAAGTCCCTACGTGGGCCATGTATTGAGATCTGCTCGGTACACAATGAGAATGATGAATACTGAAGTACTTGTGCATTATCCTTGGTGGGTGTGAGTATGTGTAGGTGAATTGATTACATTATGATTTTGGATATGCTGTGTTATTATGGAAAGTACGTGTATGCATACTCTGTGGTATGATTGATGATGAATGTGTGTGAGTACATGTATGTGAATTAAAATGCATAAACAAATTACAGAGAGGTAAGATTCTCCGCCCAAGGGCTTGCTGAGTAAGGCGAGTGCCCTGATAGATATCAGTTCACCTAAACTAAATGAGCAAGGTTACATAAAGTATTAAAGCAAAGAGGCATTGCATGTATGGGTGTGTAATCTCCCCAATCCTTGGGAACTCTCATTTATAAATGTTTATGTGTGTGTGTGTGTGTGTGTGTGTGAGTATAGTCTGCATATGTTTTCTCAGTTAAAGTTGATTAACAAATAACTATATTTTTTATACACTAAATTTCATGTTGCCACACCTTAATAATAATTTATTCCATCCTTACTGAAAAGTGTCTCACCCCATCACTATCATATCATTTTTTAGATGTCATGAGAAGTATAGTAGTAATCAAAGTGCGCAGTGGAAATGTGGGTGGAATAGAAGATCCTTGGTTAGAATTTTTAGTATTTTATTTATGTTTTGATGACCTCTAAACCACATTGTGTATTGGGATTTTATTGTGACAAAGGTTAATTTTTAGTGTTCTAGTAATTGTTATGGAGATCTTTTGCTGTTTTATTATATGGTGTCAAAGATTTATTTCAAAATAACACTCCAGACCCCAGTTTTGGGTTCGAGGCGTTACAACGTCGTTCTCCTCGGAGATCAAGTGGTGAGAGACCACTATTCTATCCAGCAACTCCATCCCTATCCCACTTTCACGACTTCTCTCCATCACCCACATAGCCACCACCAAGTTACACCTAAGGCCAACAATCCACCATTCCAATGCAGCATACATATTACATTTCAAATTTTGCACAAAGGACTTCACGAGAGTTCTATCTTGTGTAGAATACCGTTAAGTCAACCATCATTTGATTGGCAAATTCAACATTCATTTGGATCATTACATACTTACAGCAGTTCCACTTCCCCTCCATTGCATTGCTACGATTGTCTCGGTGTTTAAAGTTTGTTCCAAGGAATTTTCTAGCGTGGTCTAAGACTTGTGTTGAACAGCGTCAAGTCATCCAAACAATTCTCTTGGTAATCTCAGAACTTATTTGAACCTTTATTTTGTACTGTAAGCCTTTGCTAGAAATATGAAATTCCATATTTGATCAGCCCTTTGAATCCATAGATTTCATTATTGATACTTGCTAGCTTTTAAATCAATTATGGGAACATTGTTGTGCTAATCATAGGACTTTTATTCTTGAAATATTGAAATAGCATCTTTATGCATTTAACTTGATTCCTTTGTGAAATAACTCATGGGACTTATTTTCTGGACAACATCGTACACCCTTTCAAAATCCCAAAACATATGAAATGTCTTTTGATTTATGGTGTTTATGTTCGAATAATTGAATTCTTAATTTGAAGTGTATTGAGTGCATATGCTTATGTGAGGGTTGAAACCGTAGGACTAGGCCACCCTATCCCATCCTACATCAAAGTATATATAAAAGAGAAATGACCCTTTTTGGTCCTCTAATGTTGTTATCACTGTTAGAACACTTCAACATGAATTTGACGAGCCTAGAGCAATGCTCTAAAAGGAGTTGGCTTCAAAACCCTATATAAAATATAATGGTGAGGGATGATGGAAACAGTTGATTTGAAAATGTAGGGCCTATATTACCTTCTTGAAAACCAACGTTTGATAATAATAATAATAATAATAATAATAATAATAATAATAATAATAATAATAATAAAATAACCCTAGGCTTGTATCACTGGTATTTGAGAATGGTGAGTGAAAATAGTGAGTTTGGAAAAAGGAGTTTAAGGTTGAAAAGCATGATGAAAGACATAAGTTTTTATAAAAGTTAGGGTTTCATTATCGGCATTTCAAAATCAAGAAACAACACTAGGAAAACAAACTTTTTTTTTTTTTTTTTTTTGGAAACATTTTTAGAAAAAAAAAGCTCCAACTTTAAGTGAACATGGCTGGTTTGGTCTAACTTTGTTGGTCAAACTCATAATCCTTCTCAAATCATGCAACTTTCGAAGGTCAAAAACTCTTACCATGCCTAGGGATAAGGGGAAGAAGACACTATATAGTAAAATCTTCCTCTTTATCCCATAATAAGCCAAAATTATATTTTGGAAAACAAGAGACAACAACTCCTCTTTTAGGATTTTTCACCTTTTTTTATTTTTATTTTTATTTTATTTTTTTTATTTTTGGATTTTCAATAATGACAATATTAAATCATAATAATTGAGGCAATTTTTTGGGTTCTAATTCAAAATATCCATATAGTCTCCAAGCATTCATAGATTTTCAAAAAAAAAAACACAGAAGATGCACTAGCAGAAAGTAGAACCCCTACTTGTTTGATCAGGAAATTCTATTAAGCCCTCACAATTTGGCACAGCTAAAGGAATCGGTAATACATGGGTAATGATGAGGTTTCAAGCAGTGGCTGATGACTCTCTTGGGTAGCATTGTACGTTTTTTTTTCTTAACCTTTGTTTCATTATATCCTTTATGCTACGCAATATTCATATTATTTTAGGTCAATTCAATGTCTCCAAATCCTTGAGATCTATTGTTTTATGGGCAAGTCAATTTAAAGTCATCTAATTATTGAGAAGTATCTTCTTCCTTTTAGGGATATGTCAGTTCTAGGTCATCATATCTTGGAGATCTGTCATTTACCTTTTTAATTAGGAAAGTCAATTTAGATTCATCCCATCTTTGAGGTCTATCACCTTCCTTTTAGGAGTATGTCTATTCTAGGTCACCAAATCTTGGAGGTCTGCAATTTACCCTTTCAAGTGGGAAAGTCAAAGTCATCAAATCTTTGAGATTTTTTCTTTTATCCTTTTTAGGAAAGCTAGTTCAAATCTCTAAAGTATCCCCTTTTTAAATAGACAAGTTAGTTTAGAGTCCTTCAAATGTTTGAGATCCATCATCATTCCTACATAAGGAGAGGTAAGTTCTAGGTCATCTAACCCTAGAGGTCCATCTTTTTGTCTTTCATAATTCAAGGTCGCCATACCCTTGAGGATGAGTTAATTCAAGGTTTTCAAACTCTTGAAGACAAGTCAGTTTAAGGTCACCAAACGCTTACCAATTCAAGGTCATCAAACCCTTGAGGACGAGTTAGTTCAAGGTTTTCAAACCCTTGAGGACAAGTCAATTCAAGTTCTCCGACGCATGTAATGGCTCCCGACTTCAATTTTCTTATTCTAGGTCTTGCCCTAGTGCATGCAATGGATGCTAGCTTCAAAATCTTTTTGTGTGGGTCTTACCTTAGCACATGTAATGGTTCCCAATTTCACATTTTTTGCATTTTGGGTCTTGCCCTCGTGCATATAACGGCTCCCATTTTCAATTTTTTCATTCTAGGTTTTTCCTTAGCGCATGTAATGGCTCCTAGGTTCAAACATTTTTAGCACAAGTCTTTGCCCTAGTGCATGTAATGGCTCCCAATTTCACTCACTTTTTGTACTTCAAGTCTTGCCCTGGCACATATATTTGCTCCCAACTTCAATATTTTCATTCTAGGTCTTGCCCTAGCACATGTAATGGCTCCTAGCTTCAAAAAATTTTCATGTAGGTCTTGCCTTAGAGCATGTAATGGCTCCTGATTTCACACACTTTTAGCACTTCAAATCTTGCCTTGGCACATGTATTTGCTCCCAACTTCAATATTTTCATTCTAGGTCTCGGCTTAGCACATGTAATGGCTTTTGGCTTCAAACATTTTTCACTTGGATCTTGCCTTAGCATATGCAATGGCTCCTGATTTCACACTTTTTGTACTTCAGGCCTTACCGTGGGCACGGGAAATGGCTTCTAACTTCAATATTTTCATTCTAGTTCTTGCCATAGTGCATGTAATGGCTCTTGACTTCAAACATTTTTCATACATGTCTTGCCTTAGTGCATGTAATGGCTCCCGATTTTACACAATTTTTGCACTTCAAGTCTTACCCTGGTGTATGTAATGGCTCTCAACTTCAATTTTTTTTCATTCTATGTCTTGCAATAACGCATGTAATGGCATCTGGCTTCCAAATTTTTCTATGTAGGTCTTGCCTTAGTGCATGTAATGGCTCTCAATTTCACACTTTTTTGCATTTCGAGCCTTGCCCTAGCGCATGTAATGGCTCCCAACTTCAATATTTTCATTCCAAGTCTTGCCCTAGTGCATGTAATGGCTCCCAATTTCACACGCTTTTGCATGTGGTTTTTGCCTTAGTGCATGTAATGACTCTCGATTTCACAAACATTTAGCATTTCATATCTTACCCTCGTCTTCATTACTTTATTCTTATATACATCATTTTCATTTGAGGTGGGTGGCTAATCCCTATGAGTGACCTATCCTCCCTTGCTTGTGGTTCTATTTGGCTTTGGATGCTCATTCAAAATGAGGCATCTCTTTCTTTGTCTAATGCCTTCATATGAAGACATTGGTCAAAGAGGAGTAGTTGGCAATACCCAGATTTGACCTAGGGGCTTATTTGCATTGATTAGAGGGCAAACCATGGTTTTCAACCTTATTGTTTTAGCTCTTAGATGGTGATATTTCACTGAATGACCAAAAAGGGAAATCTTACTTCTTTCTCTTTTTCTTTTAGCTAAAGCACACACATACAGAGTGGTAACTATTCTTATAACGGGTGTCGATAAGGGTAGTGGTTGACTAATCCCCTTATAATGGTTAGTTAATCACCTTATCTACACACAAATGTACTTCTGAACCTAGTTCTCTATGTCGTAGACTTCTTAGGGTTTTTTTCTTTGTTTTCCCTTAAAAAATAATAAAGGTGGCGACTCTGATTTTTCAATATTTTGTATATTCCTAGGGTCTTTATCCATCCTTTTTACTTTATTGTTTGGAGAAATAGCCATACATCCCATTCATTGGCACATCCCCCAACCAGAATCCGATGTCGACAAGAATGAATCATTCATTTATTTATCAAGTATATTCTCTTAAAGAATTTTTTTACCACATAAAGCATACTTTACTACACCCTTGTTGTAGCAAATAATGTTACTCCATACTTGGGTCTGTTGTGGAAGCAAACAAAACTCAACTAACAGGGGAAAACCTAGTATAGTATGGTTCTAAATTGACTCTATGTCTTATTCAAACTCCAAGGCATCCCTTACACCAAACAAAACAAATCAAAAAGGTTTCCCCTTAATAAATATCCCATCATCTCATCGCCATTAGTGCTAATTTTAACACTAACAATCTTTTTAAAGGCTCTAAGCTGCTAAATCTATTGCATTTAGATTTTAGACTTTAGATTTAGCACAAGAAAATATTAAAATCAAATAGCCATATTACTTTTTGATAATAAATTATAGTTATGTGCAACTAACACATAACTATATCACAATTAATTGACAACTACACATTGAATTATTATTATTTTTCTTTTGGTGTCGCTAAATAGTAGAGTTTGTGGTAGTATATATAAGCTTGTATTGTTGTATCCATGCAGTCCATAGTGAAAGAATTTTGATTATTTATACAGGTGCATGTGTTGATGAGTCAAGTAGTTAGTCAGGATGCTTGTCCATCTCCAAGCTTAGGTGTTCTTAGGAATGTAATCATTTGTTAAATAAAATTACAAAAAGAAAAATCATTTTTATTATTTTTTTTTAATACATTAGTTTGCTAATATATGTTTGTAAATTTTTTTTCAGGTGCAAATAAATCCTTCTCCCGAATCATAAGTTTAGGCAATCAAGCTAGTCATGACTTTGAGAGAATGGCAATTTCAATATATAAGTCGTATTTCATTATTGAAAAAAAAAATTTCATGTTACTTTGAGAATTTAATGTTCCGTGCCTTAATTTTATTTTTGTTGTGATATGGATCGAAAAATAAAGATGCACAGTGGAATAAACAACAAACAAGTAAATAACACACAACCAGAATAAGAACAACACAAAGATTTACGTGGTTCGGCAAAACCTACATCCACGGAAGCAATGGCACACAAATTTCACCATGGAAATCACAATATACACAATACACTTCTCAAAATAATCATTATCTCTTCAATATATTCCTAGAATAACATATATAGAAGTTCCTCGGAGGTTTCCCCCCGTTTACCCAACCACCCAACGTTCAAAAATTCAAAATTCAGAAAAACTGCTCGCAGCCCAGGCATCTTTCGTCAACGAGTACAGGACTTCGTCGACGATCCACAGAAGACACTTCGTAGATGAGAACAAGCTTTCTTCAATGAATCTAGAACTTTGAAATTTCCTACTCTCGGTATTTTCTCGTCAATGAATTTCAGTGCCTTCGTTGACGAACCGTTGTTGTCCCCTTATGGACGAATATTGGGCATTCATCGACGATCTCTATTGTGCTTCCCCTTCATGTTTTTCTCTCTTCCTTCTTTGCTTACAAAAACAAAGTATAAGAGCAACAAACAACAATCTCCACCTTGGCGATTACACGCCCCTTAGGAGAATCCTAAAAAACATGAGCTGCTCCATCTTGAACTTGAAAACGCTTGGTTGGGTATGTCTCCCTTCTATCACTTGGAGACATGGAGTAAGTCCAAGTAATGCTTGAACTTTTCATAAGTAACTGATTTTGTCAGAATATCCGCTACATTTTCAAACGTGTGAACTTTCCCCAACACATGTTCACCCGAAGCAATCAATTCCCAAACCCTGTGGAACCTCACATCAATGTGCATGGTTCTAGCATGGTATATCTGATTCTTTGCCAAATAAATGAAACTTTGACTATCACAATGCAGCACCATACAATCTTACTGTAGCCCCAGCTCTCTAACTAAACTAGTAAGCCATAAGGCTTCCTTTGCAGCTTCGGCAACTGCCATATATTCCGCCTCAATCGTGGATAATGCTACCAGAGATTGTACCATGGATCTCCAACATACTGGTCCTCCTACAAGGGTAAACACATATCCCGTTGTAGACCTTTTGTCATTCATATCTCTAACATAATCTGCATCAACAAATCCTATAATTGAAAAACAACCCTATTGCTTGCCGAATATGATGTCATATCCCGATGTACCCCATAAATATCTAAGTATCCATTTGATGGCTTCCCAATGTTGCCTTCCTGGATTAGAAAGAAACTTACTTACCATGCTCACCGCATGAGCCAAATCTGGCATCGTACATACCATGGCATACATCAAACTCCCCGCAGCACTAGCATAGGGGACCTTTGACATGTCCTAAATTTCCTCATTCGAACTTGGGCAATCTGCAGTAGACAACTTAAAATGATTCGCTAGAGGTGTACTCACCAGTCTCGCATCAGCCATGCTAAACCTCTCTAACACCTTATGGACATAACCGCCCTGAGATAGCCATAATCTCCCTGTAGTCCTCTCTCGGCAAATCTCTATCCCAAGTATTTTCTTGGCTAAACCAAGATCCTTCATGTCAAATTCCTCATACAACAGGTCCTTTACCTGATTCACCTCAGTTAAATCTTTTACAGCTATCAACATGTCATCGACATACAATAACAAGAAAATAAGAGAACCATCCTCATGCTTATTCACATATATACAGCAATCATACTAACACCTTTTGTAGCCAATATTAATCATGTAAGAATCAAATCGTTTATACCATTTCCTTGGAGACTGTTTTAGTCCATAAAGAGATTTCTTCAACCTGAAAACAAAATTTTCTTTTACTGGTTCAATGAATCCCTCCTGCTATACCATGCAGATTTGTTCCTCCAAGTCATCATGAAGAAACGCTATATTCACATCCATTTGTTCTAAATGAAGACCATAATAAGCTACCAACCCCAATACAATTCTAACAGAAGTATGTCAGACCACTGGAGAAAAAATCTTATCATAATATATCCCCTTCTTCTATGAGTATCCTTTTGCCACCAACCGTGTCTTGAATTTCTCTCCTTCCTTTTCTGAAATTGCATCATTCTTCATATATACCCATTTGCAACCTATCAGTCTCTTGCGCCATCTGGAAGCTCAACCAAATCCTGAGTTTGGTTCTTATGTAGTGATTTCATCTCCTCAATCATCACTCCCATCCACCTATCTTTATCCTCGTCATGCACTGCCACTTAAAATGTAGTTGGATCATTGCAACAAGTAAGGAAAGCATAAGATACTAACTCATCAAAACCATACCTTGATGGAGGCCTGACAGTGCATCTAGATCTCTGTATAGGAATATTGGCATCTTGCTGGTTTCTTAAGTTAGAGCTCCCTATAACTATAGGACCATGATCATTTTTGTTGCCCTGAGCTTCCAACTCCACCTGCACAACATGTTCATCACGGCCCCAACTTCCTGGCTCTTGTTTTTATTCATCAAACTTTTGAGTGCGCTTCACCATAGCCTTCTCATCAAAGACTACATCCCTACTAATCACCATCTTGTTTGCCATTGGGTCCCATTGCTTGTACCCCTTTACACCTTCTGGATATCCTAAAAAGATGCAACGACGAGACTTCGGGTCAAGCTTAGACCTCTCCTCACTAAACACGTGGACATAGGCTGGACACCCGAATACCTTCAATCTGGAGTAATCTATTGCATTTCCCTTCCAAACATCTTCCACCACTTTACCTGCTAGTGATGCCCTTGGTGATTGGTTTACCAGAAAACAAGTCATACTAACTGCCTCGGCCCAGAAGTTCTTCGGTAGCCTTGTATTCAATCTGAGACATCGAGCCCTATCAGCAAGAGTCTGGTTCATCTGTTCTGTCATATCATTTTGTTGAGGTGTCCGGCGAACTGTAAAATGCCTCTTAATGCCCTACTCTGCACAAAACTCCATAAACCGAGAATCAGCGTACTCGGTCCCATTATTCGACCTTAAATATTTGATTCTCCTCCCTGTTAGGTTTTCCACTTCAGCCTTCCAAATCTTAAACTTGACAAATGTACTATATTTATGACGCATGAAGTAAACCCAAACCTTCCATGAGTAATCATCAATGAAACTCACATTATACACATGTCCACCCTTTGATGCAACTCTTACCAGGCCCCAAACATTTGAATGCACATAGTCAAGAATTTCTTTCGTTTTGTGAGTAACTGATCTAAACTTTGCCCTATTCTATTTTCTAAGAACACAAAACCTACAAAATTCCAACTTATATAATTTTAAACCTTTTACAAATTTTCTCTTGTGTAGTTCTTTCATGCCATGTTCTCCGATATGCCTAAGATGCATATACCACAAGACGATCTCATCTGATTCAGCATCCACAGTTGCAACTCCACCTACAACGGTAGTTCCCTGCAACATGTAACTATTCCCATCCAGTTTCTACCCTTTCATTACAATCATATTACCTTTCCATATAGTCAAGACTCCACCTTTGGACTTGTGATTGAAGTCATTACAATTCAAAGTGCCAAGAGATATCAAAATCTTTCTTAACTCAGGTATATGTCTTACATTACACAATGTTCTTACAGCACCATCAAATATTTTTATCTTTACATTTCCTATGCCAACGATCTTGTAAGAAGCATCATTATGCATAAGAACTGATCTAGAATTCACTAACCTATAAGTTCTAAACCACCCCTTATTTGGAGTCATGTTACAAGAACATACCGAGTCAAGTATCCAAGAGTCCGTTAGATTATTCGACTTCAATGAAACTGATAGAACATCACCATCCGCTAAATCTTCTTCTTGAACAACATTCACAGATTTTGAAATCCTCTTATGTTTTTCGACATTTCCCTTCTTCCAATCTGGACACTCATATTTCATATGCCCTTTTTTACCGCATTTATAACACCGAATTTCCTTCTTCTTCTTGGATTGATTTCGGGCTAATTTCTGACTAGATCCATTCTTAAAATTTCCTTTTCCTTGTTCATTACTACCCTTTGCCACAAGTCCTTCTCCTTCATCACATATCTTCAACCTATGATGAAAATTTAACAAGACACTTGTTACCTCTTCCAGATCAAGAGTTTCTTTTCCCCACGTAAAATTGGTCACAAGATTTTCATAGGTATGAGTCGAGGGAAAAGAATTTAACAACATCAAAGTCTTATCATCCTCATCAAACTTCACATCAACCCTCATCAAATCACTTATGATTTGGTTAAAATCATTGATGTGTTGATCTAGACTTGATCCTTCAATCATCTTAAGCCAATATAAACTCTACTTAAGAAAAAGTTTGTTATTGAGGGATTTAGACATGTACCGACTTTCTAACTTTCGCCAGATAGCCACTGGAGAATCCTCCTCCATGACCCAATAGAGAACTTCGTCAGCTAAATACAAGCGTATTGTAGACGTTGCCTTTGCTTTCAAATCTACCTATGTGGTCTCATCCATTCCTTCCAGTTGAGTATCAAGCAAAGCCTTAGTCATTCCTTGTTGCACAAGAATATCCTTCACTCTCCTCTGCTATAAACCGAAGTTTCCGATTCCATCGAATTTGACAATGTCAAATCTTACAGAAGACGATCCCGATGCCATAACAACAATCGCTCTGATACCAATTTGTTGTGATATGGATTGAATAATAAAATGCATAATGGGATAAACAACAACAAGTAAATAACACACAACCAAAACAAAAACAACACAAAGATTTATGTGGTTCGGCAAAGCCTACATCCACGAAAGCAATGACACACAAATTTCACTATGAAAATCACAATATACACAATACACTTCTCAAAATGATCACTCTCTCTTCAATATATGCCCAGAATAATATATATAGAAGTTCCTCGGAGGTTTCCCCCCCGTTTATCCAACCACCCAACATTCAAAAATTCAAAATTCAGAAAAATTGCTTGCAACCCAGGCGTCTTTCGTTGACGTGTACAGGGCTTCGTTGACGATCCACAGAAGACACTTTGTAGATGAGAACAGGCTTTTGTCAACAAATCCAGAACTCTGAAATTTCCTACTTTCAATATTTTCTCATCAACGAATTTTAGTGCCTTTGTTGACGAACCATTGATGTCCCCTCGTCTACGAACAGAGGGCATTCGTTGATGATCTCTGATGTGCTGGCCCTTCATGTTTTTCCCTCTTTTTTCATTGCTTACAAAAACAAAGTATAAGAGCCACAAACAATAATTTTATTTTTTTTAATTAAAGTAGGATGATATTGAACATATATCGGATACTTTAAGAAGGTTCAATGACTTGTATTTTGGATATTTTATGAAATGACTTCTATTTTGGATACGTTATGAAATGACTTGTATTTAGATTAACTTTATGAAATGACTTGTATTTGGATTAAGTAGGTTCGCTAAATTGTATTTTGAATACTTTAAATGGATGCAATGTATAATTTTTTTTTTTTTGGAAAATAAGCTCACAATTAGAATAGTATTTAAAAAACATTCATTTTTCACAAAGTCAAAACGTTGATGTTGCCAATTACCATTTTTAGGAGCACTTACTACTTTTTTTTGGTAGCATTAGACTAATTTTGCTAAAAAAAAGCTACATTTTCTGCAACATCTAATGTTGTCATCAATAAAGATAATTTTTTGCATCATCAGAAAATCGATGTTGCTAAAAACTATTTTTAACAGTGTTAGATTAGCGTTGCCAAAAATTCATTTGATGTATCTGTTGAATTTGTGTGTGGCTCTTATTATTATTTCAATGTGTATTGTTTAAGAGGAGTTATTTCACAACTGTTTCCATATTTCTTGCCATTCTTGTCTCTATCATTGCAAAATGATATATTTACGGCAACATCACACTAATGTTGCTAAAACATTTCCTGATGTTACTATAACTTACACTACATAGTTATAGGCAACATTAGTGATGTCATTGCCGAAACATTTAGCAATGTCTGCCTCATTTTTGGCAATGTCAAATCAACATAGCCAAAACCCATTTTTTAATAACGATCATTCCAATTCCTAAGAAGGATGGAAAAGTAAGATTGCGTGTTGATTATCAGGATCCAAACAAGGCTAGCCCAAAAGATGATTTTTCACTACCCCACAATGACATTTTGGTGGAAAATACATAGGGACATAAGTTGTTTTCATTCATAGATAGTTTCTTTGAATACACTTAGATAAAAATGGCAAAAAAGGACAAAGCTAAAATCACATTTATTACTCAATGAGGCGCATTATGCTACAAAGTCATGCCTTTTGGTTTAAAAAGACTAGGATTACTTTCAAAGAGTCATGGTGACATTATTCCATGATATGGTGCACAAGGAAATTGAAGTATGTAGAGATGTCATGATTGCTAAGTCAAAGATTGATGAAGACATCCCTAGGTTTTTAAAAAAGCTATTTGAAAGGTTGAGAAAATATAAGTTGAGGTCAAATCTAGATAAATGCACCTATGAGACAACAACAAATAAATTTTTAGGATTTGTTTTAAGTCAAAAAGGAATTGAGGTGGATCCAGCTAAAACCTCAACTATAGAGAAGTTGCAGCCTCCCTTTACTCAAAAGCAAGTACAAGGATTTTTGGGAAGATTGAATTACATTACTCGATCCATATCCTAGTTAATTGTTATATATGAACAAATCTTTAGATTTCTAACCTTCCTAGCAAGGTCTAGTATTTTAGTGCGACTTTTGACTTATTTAATCCTTTAGGAGGAAATCTATGTTCCTTAGCTTTGGGAATCCAGTGGTGACCAAGGCTATGAAGTAGCTAAAGGCATTTTTCTCTTTTGATTGTAGAACTAGTCTTATTCAAGCCAATCTTTCTACTATTCTTATGTATTTTTTTCTCTCTTTTTAGGACTCCTAGAAAGGTTGCTAAAAAGCTTGAGAGAAGTTTATAAGGGATTTTATGTTGTCAAGTGTGGAGGAGAAGAGAGATATTTGGTTAATTAGGAGGTGGTGTAGGTAGAAATAAAATCAAGGATTGGGTTTTGGTAATGTAGTGTCTAAAGACACTACCTTTTACATAAATGGTTATGATTGTTTTCTCCAAAGGTGATTTCCCTAAGGTACAAAGTAATAAAAAGTAAATAGGACATTCAAGAAAATAGTTGGGATGCTAAGTTGGGTTTAGAAATTCTTCTAAGAGTCTTTAGAGGTGTTTATTTTCTTTCCTTCAACAAAGTTTCAATTAAATAGAAGCAATTGTAGTAAGTTTGAAAATATGTTCATATTAGGGAAGTCCCATTATCTTATTCCTCTACTTGTTTGTAGTGTCTCTTTCTCATCTCAATGATGTGATTCCTCAATTTTCAATTTTGAAAAGGGACATGAACAATAAAGAAGAAGATCGGTTGTCTTCTTTGCTTTATGTGCTAAAAGATTATCATATCTCGAATAGGAGTAATGGTAGGGTCTAGCCTTTGGATTAATTAGGGGATTATTCTAATAAATCCTTCTTTTTCTCACCTTTTAAGGTTGATGTTGTATTTTCCCACTCTCGAGTTATATAGGAAGCTCCCTCTAGAATAAAGGCACTTGCTTAGTGGTGGTTAATAGTAAACACCAACAATTTGCTGCAAAGTATGAGACATTTTTAAAGCATTGTCTCCCTCATATGTATTTTATGCATGGGAAAACTCTAGAAATGCATTTTCTTATTCACTGTTCTTTTGCTTATAGGATTGGAATTTACTCTTTGGAGTTCTTGGTAAAGTTGACTTTTCCAAAGTTGATGGAGGAGTTTTTTTTTTTTTTTTCTTATTTCTTTTACTAGTTTCAAAAAGGGTAAGGATACTATGAGGCTATGAAGGCGTGCTAAATGCACCATGCTCTCTGATTTTTTGCTAGACAAATGCTAAAATTCGTTTGGGAAGAAATTGTCATTGAGACTTCTTTGTGATATTTGGCTTCACTATTAAATTTGGTCGCTCTATTATGTTGATGTATTTTACTATCTCCCACCCCCCCCCCCCCAAAAAAAGTTGATGGAGGAGATTTTTTTTTCTTATTTCTTTTACTAGTTTTTAAAAGGGTGAGAATACTATGAGGCTATGAAGGTGGTAAATGCACCATGCTCTCGGAATTTTTGCTAGACAAATGCTAAAATTCATTTGGGAAGAAATTGTCATTGAGACTTCTTTGTGATATTTGGCTTCACTATTAAATTTGGTCGCTCTATTATATTGATGTATTTTACTTTCCCCCCCCCCCCCCTATTCCCTTGGTGAGGAGTTGTTCTCTACTATTGAATTTGTTTCAAAAATAAATTAATATCGTTTGATAGGCAAAAGTGTTATATGATGTTTGGTAATTAGGAATCAATTTTAGGAATGGGAATCAAAATGATTGATTCTCATTCTTAACGTTAGTTTTATGGTGATCATATTTCAATTCTCATTCTCATTCCATCCATGAATGAGATTCACCATTTTACTCATATTTTGATTCCCAACTTTTATTTTAGAATCCTAGAAACACAATATTTATTATAATATAATAATTTATATAATATAATATAATGTAATATAATAATATAAAAATATTAGATGTTAAAATATTACAATATACTTATGGTATGATTATTTATTTATTGTACTATTATTTATAATCTTAAAAATAAAGTACAATAAAATGAAATATATATTATTATTATCAATTATAAATATATAATAATAAAATTTAATGATGATACAGTATACAAAAAATATAATACTATTGTATATTTAATATACACAAGCGCACATATATTATAATATAAAAGTATATATAATATAATAAATTATATTTTATATAAATATAAAAAATAATATTAATATAATACTATATATAATACAATAAAATATATATTACGTAAATCTAAAAAATAATATTAATATTATGACGTCCTTAAATATAAATATATAATAATATATTATACACTATAATATAAAATATTGTAACCATTATTATTCATATTTACAATATAATAATATTATAACACAATAAATAATAATATATTTAAAACAAAATAATAATAATAATAATAATAATAATAATAATAATAATAATAATAATAATAATAATAATAATAATAATAATAATAATGAGAGTTATGGTGTGACCCCAAGAGGGGGGTGAATTGGGATTTAAAATATATTTTACTAATTTGAACTTTACCAATTCACCACATTAAATCTCATTTAAAAATTAAATTAAAGCGTGTATGAAAAATAAGAATGACAATAAATAAACATTTATACACACGCGAAAATTAAAGTGTAGAATTTAAATGAGAGAGAGAGAGAGAGAGAGAGAGAGAGAGAGAGAGAGAGAGAGAGAGAGAGAGACACACACACACACACACACACACAATTTGTTATCGAGGTTTGGCCAACCCTGCCTATGTCTCCACCTTGGGCAAACCCCCAAGGATTCTACTAACCTGCTCACTTAACCAAACGGAGCAGAAGCCGTTTACATTCTCCTTATGAGGTGGAGACTCCCCAACTCAAATTATGGAGCTGAGTCACAACCAATTCTCCTTACGAGGCAGAGAGACCTCAGTTCACTTTCCAAGAGAAACCACACCGTACACCCTTTAATAGGAAGGTGCACCTCCTAGATTTTCTAACCGGATCTGAATCAATTCGAGACTTTCCTAATCGGGTCTAAGCCAATCCGAGACTCTTGACAGGACAAGTCTCCCTCTTCAGGCCACACCTGGAATACAACAATAAAAATATTTGTACAGACAACAATGGTTCTCAGAAATCAGAAATATACACAATGAAGATCTTATATGCACTCTCATATGATTTAAACATGTAGTTCAGTGGAGTATTTAAAAATTTCACTCAAAAACATTTTTCAATAAAAATTAAGAGAGTATGGAAAATGATTTCTCTTTTCAAAATGACCTTTTGAAAATAATTACTAAAAGGCTTCCAAGTAAAGCATATGAAATTAAATACATGTTCTAGCCTTTCTCAATGAGCTTCTCAATCCAATATATACGAGTGAGATATATGCTCAAAGCTACCTTATATAACCTAATGTTTTCTCTAAAAAATATATCCAAATCAAGGAATAGGAGAAACAATGTTTTTCTATAAAATAATTGACCTTCAAATAAGAGACGTCTTCCAAGCAAAAATATATGAATTAAATATGTTGCTCAAGGCTCTCAAACATTTACTTAAAAAATATTTTCTCCAAAAATTATTTTTCAACTAGAAGTGTAGGAGAAATTTTTACATTCAAAATATATATATATATATATATATATATATATATATATATATATGAATATATATGCTCAAACCCCTTTTCAAAATAAATTTAATTTCTCCAGAAATGATTTTCTATAAAAGAGTGGGAGAAATTTAGACTTTAAAACCCTTTTGAAAATCAAGGCATTCAACCAAAATACATATGAAGGATTATACATGTTTGAGCCCATTCAAAATAAAACCCCAAAAATATTTTCAAGGAGTAGGAGAAATAAAAAATTAAAACATATCAGGGTGTAAAAATAGAGGAAGAATCAAAAAATAATTTCTCATTTTTCAAGTGTTTTGGGGTTGTACTTATAGACAAAAATTACATATAGTCGTTATGTAGCCACTTGGGGGGTTAAAATATTATAATATTTCAAAAACTAGCTATTTTCGGCAGCTAGGACGCTTTCCCGAGACAGTAAGTCAGTTGAGGCTTGAAAATCACGAGGTTCGGTCAGTCATAGTGAAGATCCAGTCGGTCGGCCTTAGGTTTTCTATACGGACATGCTTTAGTGTTTTGGCCATAACTTTTCTATACAACTCCAAATTGGTCGTTCTTGGTATCAACAGAAAGTTAAGAGAAAATCTTACAACTTTCATTTTGAACATTTTTTAAGATAAAAAGTTATTAATTATACGCTTAAACTACGTAATTAGACGTTTTAATTCATGCATTGAGGTTTATATTTTTAAATTAAATACCTAATTACTCTCTATATTTTAACATTGTTTCCTATTTGTAATATTTGGGTTTTATTGAGTAATTTATGAATTTTTGGTATTTTTTATCGTAGAAAATTATTGGAAGCTAAAACTAGCACCACTTCATAATTCGTGCATAATTTTTTCGTCCAAGCTCCGATCAAGATAATTCAAAATTTTGGAGAATATGAGAAGATTATCTACAACTTTTGTGTTTTAAGCATTGAGAGATACTGACCCTAGGACGATAAAATTCGCCACTATTCGCTAAGAAAATAAAAAAAATAATAATAATAAGGAAAAGAAAAAGAAAAGGCAAATATATATATATATATATATATATATATATATATATATAAATGATCACTTGATGTGACTTGGCCATGCAACCGGGTCCAGGTCTCTCTCAATCGTGTGCTAGGTAGGTCTCTTCCCCACCTCCCTTATATTTCCTCTTTTCTTCCCTCACAGAGAGCAGCCCTGACCCTTTCTTCCTTTCTCTTTTCTCCCTCATTCTCTTATGCCTTCTCTCTTCAACCCTCTCGAATACTCCAGTGCTCCCTCTTTATTTGCTCACTCTCATTCTCCTTCCTTCTCAAGTCTTCTCTCTCTCTTTGCTTCCTTTCTTCTCTCTTCCCTTTCCTCTAATCTCTCTTCTCTCCTCTGTCCCCTATGTTGCTTCTCCATTGCTGCAACCCGAAGCCTCTCCTACCTACTGCTATTGCTTGTGAGAAGACCCAAACTCCAGCCCTACTGTCGTGCCGCTGTAGCTGCTCCAGAACAGCCGAGAGCCTCCTCCAGCTGCTGTGTGTGCTGCTCCTCTGTTGTGAACTCCCCTGCATTCCTTCCTGTGCTAGGTTCCCTTAACCGCTTTCTGCAACTCCTCTAACGGCCAGTCATTATTTTTTTGAAGGATTGATATATATATATATATATATATATATATATATATATATTTCTTCTTCTTCTTCTTTCTCAATCTTTCTCTCTTCTTTCTTCTTGTTTTATTTAGTTATGTTTTAGCTTTTATTTAATTGAATATTTGTTATATTTCTTTTGAAGAATTTTAATTGACTTGTCAATTTTTAAATTTTGTTGGGTGTTATCATTAGAATATATTTCTTTCCTTTACCTTTTAATTATCATTCGCATCAGTTTGGTTCTAAAAAAAAAAGAATATAATATATAAGGAAAAAAATTATTTTTAGGATTTAAATTTGCTGTTTTTGTTTTAAGATTAAATTATGTTGGGTCTTCTTTAAGTTAAGGGCAATTTAGCTAAAGTTTGAATTTTTATTATGCTTCCAGTTATTGTTAATTGTTAGGAAGTTAAATTTTGTTCTTTCTTGCGTTAAAATTTATTTCTTTTTGTGTTCGATTGAGTTTTTTTCGAATTGCATACTTAATTTAAATAGGAAAGTTATTATCTTTAGTTGTTAATGTAGGATTTCTATTTCTCGTTTTAAATTCAATGCATGTTAGGATTAGGATTTAATTTGCATGTTCGTTTAATTTATCAAAAGAAATCTCAAACAATCCTAAAAACCCCGAATCTGAATTGAGTTCAGTATCCTTTTATTTTCGATTAGAAATACGTAAAATTTGAGATTAAACTACATTCCCTGAGGAGACGATCTAGCCTTTGGGTTGAATATTACACAACAGAGCTCCTATACTTGGGATAACTTCTGAGCTGCTCATTTTTCGAGTGAGTCAAGTTTTTGACGTTGTTTCCGGGGAATGTCGATCTTAGTCTCAAATTAGTGTTTTCGTCATTTTAATTATTCTCATGAAAAAAATTTTGATTTTTGAAACAAAAATATATATATAAATAAATAAATATGACTGCACCTACACCATGCACACTTATGGATTTTTTGCAACTTCAATACACCAGTGCACCATCTGACACTGCTTTACCTAATGACAAACTTAATTTCATGATGCAGCGCGGGAGGAAGTCGTTGCTACCTCAGTTCTACGGGACAGAATCTGAGTGCCCTTATCAGCACCTAACGGAGTTCGAGTTGACTTGCATTACTTTTTCTCTCATGCTAGAACTAATAAATCTACTAGACTGTGTTTATTTCTTGCCTCTTTGAAGGATAGGGCTCCGATGTTGTTTAATTCTTTGAGACCTCACTCTATCTCTAATTGAGTTGATATGGAGTGTGAATTTCTGCATAGGTTTTGTCTCTCACAGAGAAACTCAAATTTTGTAGGAACAGATTATTCAGCTTATGCAGAAGGGCGACGAGACTTTTCAAGCTTACTGAGAAAGATTCAAGGATCTGCTAAGTACTTACCCACATCACGGGTTTGAATCATGGAGGTTAGTTAATTGTTTCTATACAACTCTTACTCCTGATTGTAAGCATTTTGTCCAGACCATGTGTAATAGAGAACTCTTCAGCAAGGAACCGGATCAAGCACTATCATTCTTTGATTACCTAACTGAAAATGTACAACAATGGAATACATGATATAATCAGGCACCCATGACAGTACAACCTCTTAGCACAATATGTGGTGGAGATAAATATGAGCCAACATATTATCCAGACACTCTTTTGCCTCAATATTAACCACAACAGAACCCTCAGAGCTATGCACCGTCAAGATTTCAATCTAATGCAGCACCTACTCCACCGGGGATGTCTCTTAAGGATGTCTTCCAGCAGTTCATGCAAATTCAAATCAATTAGTATACTCGGGATATCAATGAATTTTGGGACACCGTTAATGCGATAAGCACGCAGTTGGATATCTTAGAAAAGGGGAATATCCAGTGGAACCTAAGCCCAGTCCTAAAGAATACCAGTGATGTAGGATGGGAATGATCGACCTATGTCCTACGTTCAACCCTCACACAAGCACATACTCTTAAACACTTTAATTTAAGAATTTAATTATCCGAACATAAACACAATAAATCATACTTTATTTCACATGTTCAAGGATTTTCAAAAGGTGTATAACTTGTCTAGCAATTAAGTCCCAATTGATTCTTTCACAAAGGAATCAAGTTATATGCTGAAAAGTTGTTATTTCAAAGATTCAAGAATAAAAGTTCTATGTGAGCAAACTAATATTCACACGATTGATTTTAACTAGCAAGTACCAATATTGCAATCTATGGATCAAATGGGCTATTCAAAGATGTGATTTTAATCTACTAGCAAGGGTTTACAAAATATAATAAAGGATTCAAACACAAGTCCTGAAGTTACCAAGAGATTGGTTTGGATGACTTGACGTTGTTCCACACATAGTTAGATCACACCATAGGTCCTTCGTACAAGATTTGAATCACAAGATGAACGCAGCAATGAAGTGTAGAAGATGATCATCGTGTGGGTGTATAAAGATGTTGGTCGTGTGGTGTTGATGGGGGTTGTGAGAGTATTAGATGGAGGAGGGTTTAATGGAGTCGTTGGATAGTTTAGTGGTCTCTCACCACTTGATCTCCGAAGAGAACGTCGTAGCCTCACACTACTTACTCACGAGGAGAGGAACAAGCTTTACAAGCTCAAGCAAAGAGATGCTTCTTCAATATTCAACTTCAACTTCATGTATCTTGTTCTTAAAATAAGAAGGCTATTTATAGGCATAGCCTGAGAGACAAAGCACTAAATACTCAACAATTCTCAACAACTCTCAACAACTTTCAACAACTATTAACCTAACACAATTAATACTTACTAAAAAATAAGAAACTCCAACTTATAAGCACACAAGTCAAGCTTAGTTGTCTTGCATTATTACAATTCAAATTTGAAATTTAAACATATTCCAAAAGGAAGACCAAAACTGTGTGGGACCCATTGGAGCCATGTGGGGCCCACATGGGTTTTGAGTTGAACTTTGCTTCAATACTTCACTTGGGTCTTCAAGCACCTAATAATCTTGAAATAACATATCCACGAAAAATATAAATTAACACAATAGCAAAGTCTTCACATAAAAATAGTCTTCCATCAAAGAAGTAGAAGATCTTCAATTAATCTCATGTGTTCGTGCAAAATAGCTATAAACAATAGTGGACATATGGAGGTTGTCCACATGTCACCATGTCAGCAAAGGAGTGGACATCGGGAGGTCGTCCATGTGTCATCATATTAGTAAAAGGGATATATAAGGTATGTTGATCCCCATCAACTAGCAACAGCAACAACAAATACATAATGTTTCCCTTGAGACAGCAGATGCCGTCATTACTTTGAGAAGCGGGAAAGAAGTTCCCCAACCTGAGATGCTTATTGATAGACAACCAGTTATCCTAGCACCTGAAGTTACAGCTGAGATAGATGAAGTCAAAGAAAAACCAGAGGAAGCGGGCCTAGAAGTGAAGCAGTCAGTTAATGAGGAGGCTGATACTAATAAGGAGTGCCAACCTATGGTATCTTATCCTCAGAGCTTGGCAGCCATGAAACCGTCACTCTCGATTAGAATAAATGGCAAGGAGTCCAATATTGAAGCAAATCTCTGCAATGGTAAGATAATTGGTATACCCGATAAAAAGGGTGAGCAGAATGGTAAATGTTTAACTTTCAAGGAACTAGGTAAAACTTTTAATGCTAATGCTTCTGAAGAACTAAAAGTAACTGTTCCAACAATTTTTCCTCAAAAACCAGTTTATAAAGAAGTAAATTTCCTGAAAAGTATGCTGAATAAAGATCATTTCTTGTTAAAACAAGAAAGTCAATCTGAACATGTTTTGTCTGGTATTTTGAAGCGTATTAATTCAATTGAGGTTGACTTTCGTGTAGGTAAGCAGACTGATTCATTATAGCGGCTCAAATTTGGAGACCCGTTAGTTCAATTTATAGACCTGTACCCAACAAACAAAATTCCGCCAGACCCTCTGCCAGACAGCTGTGATGCTTTTCTTCCCCTTCTTTTCATTCTATTTTACCTTATTTTATTTTTAGTTAATTTTCAAGTACATTTTTCTATAGTTTCAATTTTTCTTTTCCATTACTTCTTCACCCAGGTATGTCATACTTCTCCCGTGCACATCTTTTCTATCTCCCTTATGCTTTCACATTGAGGATAATGTTCTATTTTAGTTGGGGGGTGAGCATTTGCATGTGACACTGTGCACGTATACTTGATGGGTTTTATATTAAAAAAATAAAAAAATAAAAAAATAAAAGAGTATTAAGGAATTACACTAACTTATGTCATGATTAACACTGACTTATACCCTTCACATACTTGCATATAACCTAAGAATTACACACTCGAGTCATTTGTTTCTCTTTATATGATTTTGTAACCCCATGAAGAATTGATTAGTAGTACACTCGTATTAATCTGGTTATATAAACTCTTGTATTTACACAGCATTTTATGAGGCTGAAAATACACGTTCACATGACTTGTAGTACTTAGGGTTCCTTGTGAGCACTGAGAGAACACCTGTGGTAACTATGACACCTTGTGAGATATCCTTGAATTATTTATCATCCTTTTGAGTGTTAACATCAAATCAGACTTCACGAAACTCCGTTCTTTTTTCTTCTGGACAATTTTTTGTACACTGGTCTCTGTTTTTTACTTTCTAGCCTATAGGTGACATCTAGTGGAGAGATAAAAACCTAAATCTTGTAGCCTACTCAAGATGTGAAGGCTGAACCACCCCTAGAGATAGACTTAGTTCATGGACTACTTTTCAAGCTTAACTCATATGAGTGATATGAAGATAATGAAAGAAGTGTAATGATTGTCTTAATTGACAAAGAAAAGACTGAAAATTGAAGAATGAGCAAAAGAAGGAATAAGAAATAGGAATGCACATGAAATAAAATGCTAATGACTGCTCCATAGAAATACCACAAAAAGTCAAGGACACGACACATGTTCTCCATGTATGAAGATTCTTCAACCGTTTAATACCTCTTATGTACTTACACCAAGTTTGTGAATAAGTTGATCTAGGGTGGTCTCGGTTGGATATGGCGAGTAGGTGAGAAGATGCTAAGGTGAAAGACCCGACACCTCACAAATAGCCTAGATTTTTCTCAAACTAGTCCACTCCATATACTTAACGTTTGTTCATTGCAATGTATGGGATGTTTGATCGCGACATTTCTCCTCACATATGACGAGTGAACCCATTCATTTTGAGTGTTTTGGGGGTATACCAGTAAGGCCGAGTCAAAATGACTATTCTGTAGATATCCCCTGGTATCCTAGGTGTAATAAGTCACACACATCACACACTCCTCAAGATTTCACCTGTTTATATTCGAACTTATATGACCGCATTAATTCTAAATTGTACTGCTAGTTAACTTCATGTAAGTATACTGTTCTTAAATGTTATATAATGATGAAACTTGCATGAGCGATGTACTTCGGAGTTGTGTGCATTGAATATGAACAAGCTTGTGTGAAATTCAATTATATCCTTGTATGTGAAATGGTATGATTGTGCTGCATGGCCATTAATTTCATGTTTGCTGGAGTTAGTATTTGTGAATACCGCCCTTGAAATCATTCACGTTATTTGCTAGAGACTAGCAAAACGTTAGTTGGGGGGTGTGATTGCGCACTTAAATTGCGTAATTAGGCGTTTTAATTTATGCATTGAGGTTTATATTTTTAAATTAAATACTTAATTACTCTCAATATTTTAACATTGTGTCCTATTTGTAATATTGGGATTTTATTTTTTATCGTAGGAAATTATTGGAAGCTAAAACCGGCACCACTTCATAATTTGCACATAGTTTTCTCGTCTGAGCTCTGATCAATACGATTCAAAATTTTGAAAAAATATGAGAAGATTATCTACAACTTTCGTGTTTTAAGTTTCGAGAGATACAGACCCTAAGACTATCAAAGTCGCCACCATTCGCTAAAAAATAAAAAGAAGAAGAAAGAAGAAATAAGGAAATGAAAAAGAAAAATAATATATATATATATATATATATATATATATATAAATGATCACTTGATATGACCTGGCCATGCAGCCAGGTCCGGGTCTCTCTCAACCGTGTGCTGGGTAGGTCTTTTCCCCGTCTCCTCCCTTATATTTCCTCTTTTCTCCCTTCACAAAGAGCAGCTCCCAGCCCTTTCTTCCTTCCTTCCTTTCTCTCTTCTCCTCATTCTCTTCTCCCTTCTCTATTCAACCCTCTCGAATACTCTAGCACTTCCTCTCTCCTTGCTCTCTCTCGTTCTCCTTCCTTCTCAACTCTTCTCTCTCTCTTTGCTTCCCTTCTTCCGTCTTCCCTCTCCCCTAATCTCTCTCCTCTCCTCTGTCCCCTGTGCTGCTCCTCCATTGCTGCAACCTGAAGCCTCTCCTACCTGCTGCTACTGCTCGTGAGGAGACCCAAACTTCAGCCCTGCAGTCGTGCCATTGTAGCTACTCAAGAACAACCGAGAAGCCTCCTCTAGTTGTCGTGTGTGTTGCTCCTCTTTCATGAACTCCCCTGCATTCCTACCTGTGTTAGGTTCCCTTAATTGCTATTACTACAACTCCTCTAATGGCTAGTCAATTTTTTTGATAGATTTATATATATATCTTTCTTCTTCTTCTTCTTTCTCAATCTTTCTCTCTTCTTTCTTCTTGTTTTTATTTAGTTATGTTTTAGCTTTTATTTAATTGAATAATTGTTATTTTTCTTTTGAAGAATTTTAATTGACATGTTAATTTTTAAATTTTGTTGGGTGTTGTCATTAGAATATATTTCTTTCCTTTGTCTTTTAATTATCATTCGCATAAGTTTGGTTCTAAAAAAAATAAAATATAAAAAGAAAAAATAAATTTTTAGGATTAAAATTTGCTGTTTTTGTTTTAAGATTAAACTGTGTGTTGGGTCTTTTTAAAGTTAAGGGCAGTTTAGTTAAAGTTCGAATTTTTATTATGCTTCTGGTTATCGTTAATTGTTAGAAAGTTAATTTTTGTTCTTACTTGCGTTAAAATTTATTTCTTTTTGTGTTTGATTGAGATTTTTCTAATTGCATGTTTAATTTAAATAGGAAAGTTATTATCTTTAGTTTTTATTCCGAAATTCAACACGTATTCCAATTCTTGTTTGGTTGTTAATGTAGGATTTTCATTTCTCGTTTTAAATTCAGTGCATGTTAAGATTAGGATTTAATTTGCACACGTTCATTTAATTTATCAAAAGAAATCTCTAACAATCCTGAAACCCCCGAATCTGAACCGAGTTCAATAACTTTTTATTTTAGATTGAAAATACGTAAAATTTGAGATTAAACTGCATTCCCTGAGGAGACGATCTAGCATTTGGACTGAATATTACACGACAAAACTCCTATACTTAGGATAGTTTATGAGCTGCTCATTTTTTGAGTGTGTCAGTTATGGATTGAGAAAAACGACCATCAATGAGACGGGAATAAACATGAAGGGAGTTTTTCTCTTATGGACACCTTTCAATGTTTTAGCCATAGCATTTTCTGTGTAACTCCAATTTCGACATTTTTGGTATCAAAAGAAAGTTAAGGAAAAATGCGCCACGATTTTCATGTTGAACATATTTTGAGATTAAATCAAATTGAGTGAGAAAATTGCTTATTTCTGCTGTTCGGTCAACTGGCCGATCGATCGACCTCTTTAAAAAATTTAAATTTAGTTTTTGCCTTCTTTTAACTTTAAAACCATTTTAAAACCTCTGTATAAGTCAGGCATTTTATGAAAAAAGTTTTTCATTTTACTTGGAGATCCTATTGTCAATCTAAGGTCATTTGAGTTTCAATATAAATCACATGAACATGCATACACATACAACCCTAAGTTACCATTACAATCAAAAAATAAAACAAAGTCTTCATGCTTTGTTCCTCTGCAATCCCACAAAATATGCTGAGGTATGATCGTTTACGTCTTTTTATGGCTTCATATTGCATCTGTCACTAGACACACACGTTAGATGCTGTGAATTGTCATAATCAAAACATGATGCAGATTCAAAAAGTCAACAAATAATAAATATGATAAAACATAATACATAAAGTATCATCAAGTACATGATTGTTAAAATGAGTTTATTGTAAAAAAATGATTTACTACATAGCTTAAAAAATAATATTATATACTAATTTTATTTATAATATTATTATTTTTTATTAAATTAATTGAATAAATTTTATATACTAACTAAACTCATTTTTTATTCCTATGTTTATATATACCAAACACTTTAGTAAAATTTTGATTCTAATTATGTATCGAATCAAACATGAAAGAGAAATCTGACATTCCCTTTTCAATTCCAAGTAATTCTGATTCCAATTCCAACTTCAAATCAAACGCTATCTTATTGCTTAATAAAATAAAAATTTAAAAATATTTACGATGACTCAAGCTCAAATTCAACAATTATAAAATTAATCAAGTTTAACTATCACACTACATCAATTTTTAGCTTGATTCACCTAGAACTTAGTTTTGTTTAATACTTCATTTTGACAAATACACAAGTTCTAAATTAAAATTGCATGTAGTGTTACCTCAAAGTATAGTTACCTCCTGCTTGGGAAAATCTTTGGAGTTTATCACTAACAAATCAAGCATCATTTCTATGCATCAGCCAATGAGGTCACCGATCAATGAAGAAACGTGAGACCACACTCAAAAGGTATGCACTCACTTAACTCTAAAAACAGTTTTCATTTTTCATTTTAATTTTTGTTAAAAAATTATTAAAAGTTAGCTAATTTGTCTAATTCTGCAACATTTATATTAAAACAACAAAAATTTTTACAGCGTGCTTGTGAAAATAATTTTATCTTACATTTTGAATTATTCATATAATTACAGAATTACCATCTTATTTTCTAATTTTCTAAATTTATATCGCAAAAAATAAAAAAAACGTCATTTTATAAATTTCTAAAACTTTTTTCTCTTAACTTATGAGAACATAGAATTTAAATTCTTTGATTTGTATGAATTATGTCACATAAACTCAAATCCACACCCCAAAATGCATGGTATCAATTACTACCTTTTATAATTTTAAAATATTAAAAATAAATATATTATTTTTTATAATTATATTAAATTTGGAAAATAAAAATAAAAAATTATTTTGCATAGCTAAACAAACTTTTCATTTTCTATATTCATATTGCAAAATTTTGCAAAAGTAAAATTAAACTAATTTTTTATAATTCTTAAAGAAATTTTAAAATTATTTTCAACAATTAAATGGATCCTAAAGTTTTCGATCCTAAAATGTCCCATCCCTCGTTCAATTGTAGCACATTATATCCATCACATATTTAAAGGGAATTTGCAGACTTTGATGTCCAATTTCTTTTTCTTAAAATATCTTGTAAAGAATTCAAAGTAATCAACTAAAACAAAACTAATGACAAAATAGAAAAAATATCATGAAACCTAAAATTTATATCTAAAAATTAAAATTTAGGACAAAAGCCACTAACTTCCCCCAAGATTCAACAGAAAATACAGAACCTCCTCTGAAATGTCAAAAATGTCACAAACCTTCTCTCTAAAGTATAAAAAATATCACAAACCTTTCCTGAGATTTGCCAAAAACATACAGACATCTTTTAAAAAAATTTTATCTTTTTACAAAATACAATAAAAGGTTTTTATACTTTTGACAAATCTCAAAGGAAATCTCTGAAATTTTTAAAATCTGAGTCTCTAAAATTTTAAAATCTTAGAAGAGCTCATTATCTTTTTGTCAAACCCCAAGAGAGGATAATGTCTTTTGCCCTAAAATTTATAATGAAACACAGTTAATTCATAGCTACCTACGTAACTCTTTTTGTTTACTTCTAATCATTTTCAAAACACAAAAGAATTTTAACTAAGCTATAAAAATAAACAAAATATATCAACTAAATAAAACCCACATTACAAACATGGTGTTTTTGATGTCTATATAGAATACAACAGTTATTCTAAAAGAAGAAAAGCACTAAAATCATACAGTCTGCAGCAAATTGACAAAAGTAGCTATGCGAAGGAGAAACAATAAAGAGATGAGGTCTGGAGGGCTGTGCAACAAGCAAACGGATCCCCAATTTTCACAAAACAAAGCCAGTGGTGGGCTTCATAAATCCATACAATCAAGTAAACCAATCCAAATGCAAACTTATCTTTACCCAGATGAGCAACATACTAGACGTATATCTTTGCGCCAAATAGAAAAACATCCAAATAGAAAAACATACTGATGCCATTAAAAACATTAACCCTGCATTGGGAACATTAATTCCGGGACTCGAATTTAGTTTTGTACGGATTTAAACAAAATATAGCATAAAATTGTATTGAATTTCTTCTATATGCACACAAGTCTATATTCAAGACTCAAAATTCATGCTCTCAAACAATACCTAAAAGTAATCTTGAAGTCGAGAACAACATTTTCTTCAGCAATAAGCACAATCAACTGATCATGTAACCTAAAAGACCAAGGCATTAGACTGCATGACATGCAAAATTGTGTGATAATTTGGAGATTACCAATAAGCTCTTAACTTCATCCAATTGTGAAAAGGGTAAATGAGATAATCCCTTAGAAACATAAAAAGTATATTTGCCTTCCTTCTCTTTCCATTCATATAATGTGCTACTCTCTTGCAGCTTATCACCTTTCTTCTGTAATTTTTGCAAGAATTTCAAAGGATGCAAGCTAATCCACTATGCATTCTCTTAAATATCATATTTATCCATGTATAAATCAAAATTTTTCAGCAAAGGGACAAACCTACACTAAATCAGCCATTCTGCTTATAATGGAGTCTACATCTGGGACCAAAATGACACGCTTGTTCAGCTCGCCTATTGAACAACAATGCTTCTGTTCTGTATTAATAGCTACAACATCTTGGGCAAATACACAATCCAAACCTGAGGAAACCTGCACCCGCTCTCAAAAAAATTAGATACCTCAAAAGAAATAAAATTTGCTCTCATTTTCTTGCAATTGATTGACTACTTGAATTTTTAAAGTCTCTATGCAATAATATGAATAAATATATCTTGCAACATTAGAAGTTTAGAACCTCGAAAGTTTTTTCAGAGAAAATTATTGCAGAGTTGCACAAGTTTATATAAGCATTTTATATCACTTTCACTTTTCTGTATAGAAGAAAGATGAAGACCATTATATTCATTTTCTAATCTAGATTTTTTTCTTGTAATTTTAGAATCAGTCCAATATGGATTAAAACAAGCCATTGGAACATAAATCAGGAAATCAAATATACAGCTCCAATCATATAATTACGGTGTGCACTTACATCATAAAGGGTATCCCCAAGCTTAAGCTTGACTGCACCACTTCTGTACACAAGCATCTTACCCATGAAACCTCCTGGCAAATCATCCAGACTGCAGGTTTTCTGTAGGTTGCCCGCACCACTTGGTTGCTTCAAGCTGCCAGTTGTATCCTGCCCCTCTGCACTAGCTGATCGCTTTTTCACAGGCATAGATTCAGGCAACTGAAGAAAGAACATTCCTGGTTCCAGGTCCTCTTCCTGCCCATCATCCTCGAGAAGTATAAGAAAGGATTTTCATGTGCACATATAAACATTGTTGATATTTATTTATTAGACACCAACCATTAGCCCAAGCTCTATTGCTGGCTTTATCAAATTTTCATCATAAGCAGTGCTTTCTGAAACCTCTGCAAATTCCTCCTCATCTAGAAGTTCTACAGGCACAAAAAAGCAAGTTACATACAATCTATGATTAAGGTGCTAACACACCCCTGCAAAATAATGGTGCATGAATCCTCAACTCTAAATGAAAAAAGAAAGTAAACGACTTGATCCACCGTAATAAGATGTCAGTTTTTTTCTGGGCTAATAAGATGTCAGCTAGGTAAATGGTGGTGGCCTGCCAAATTATGTGAACATAATAACAGTTTGCCACGGTTTACTAAAGTATCCTACTTTTTCCATGTAACACAGCGATTCATTTTGAGATGCATCTCAAAGCATACCTGGATTTCCCGAATATGGCCTTCTTAAAGGAAGAGTTACAGGATAATAACTGTAATAATCCTGCAGTGGCATGAGGCGAGAAAAATAAGAGGTGGGGAGAAGGCAGAGGGCGGAAAGGAAGGGCAGAAACCAGGAAAACAATAACTAGTGCAGAGTTCTATGGCTGCACAGGATGGTAGAATTGAGTTTTCACATACCCATGGTTCTTTGTATTCTTTATCCTCCCGTAAGCCCAAGTTGTCGATACTACCACCTGTAAAAACACCATCACAAGTGTAATATTCATCTGGTTAACAACTAATTAAACCAATGCTGATGAAAATAAAGGGGAGGGGGAAATTTTGTTACCATCAGAAGTTGGGCCTTGGTATCTGTTATTATGGCTGCCACCCTTGGGGGCACCATATGATTTTATGAAAGTTGATTGACCTCCATATCCAAAGGCAACTTGGGAAGGCGTAGCTGAAAATCAGAAAAGGGAAAAAAAAAAATGATATACTTAATATATGATATAATTAATTAAAGAATCAAGACTAGTGTCGAAAATCTGATAAGCAACATTTGCTTCCCCAATAAATGGAAACCATCAATCCAAAATCCCATCATCTTTGACAAAAAGAATAATACAACACAGCCTTGTCAACAAGTCATTGATAGAACCACATAATTGACAAACATTTTACTGGAATTTGTAGATAGACTGAAGAAGATGTTGACTTTTTGAGTCCGATCCCTATTTTGATTATGACAGGCAACAAGCATCTCATTTGTGCATTGAATGTAAACAAGCTTACATCTCGGGAAGCACAAGTGACAGATGACTAATGAAAGCCGTAAGAGCGCCAAAACGAGCAAACCCTAGCATATTCCATGGTGTATTCGAGGAGCAAAAGCATGAAGACTTGTCCAATTTTTGGGTTGTAATAGTAATTAGGAATTAATTGTGCATGCATTACTTAGTCGACGAGTGCATGGACTAGTCAACGAGTCCAACAGGAAGAACTACTCCAACGGGTGGAAAACGACTAGTTTATAAAATAAAATATCTTTTCTTCCTCCCAACGGCTATATAACGGCTACAAACCCTTTTTGCCTATAAATATAAGCCAAATACACTTGAAAAATGCGGGAGAAACATCTTGGGAGCATATTTACAAATTTTTGTTTCTCTTCATTTTTATACCCCAGTATGCTTCAATTTCTTTATTTCTCCTACTCCTAGAAAAATACTTTTGGGGAAAATCTTTTGGGGTTTTTATTTGAATGGGCTCAAGCATATATCATCTCTTATATATATTTTTCTTGAATGCCTTGTTTTTTCAAATGTTCTTTGAAGATCAAAATTTCTCCCATACTCATTTATTTTGAAAAATATTTTTAGAGAAATTTCCTTTTGTTTATATAAGAAAGTCTTGAGCTTGAGCTTATATATCCTTCATATATATTTAGCTTGAAGGCCCTTTATTATTGTTGTTCTTCAAAGATTAAACTTCTCCTACTCTTCTTGAAAATTCTTTTGGAGGTATTATTTTTTGTTATTCAAGTAAAGGCTTGAGCATATATATAATCTCATATATATTTTTGCTTGAAAGCATACTTGTTTTTTAGGTCATCATTTAGAAAGAAATCCCTAGCTTCTCCTACTCTTTTTCATGACAATATTTTCTTCGAGAAAATCTATGGGTAAAAAATCATGACAAGATAGCTTTGAGCATGTATTTATTGATACACGCTTTGCTTGAAAAGCTTTTTGTGAAAAGCCTTGAACACATATTCAATTATATATGTTTATGTTTGAAAGGCTTGACTATTTTTTAAGGTCATTGTTTTTGAAGAGAGAATCATTTACCATACTCTCATCGATTTACTTGAAAAATATTTTTGAGAGAAAAATCATGACTCTATTGAACTTCATGTTTAAATCATATGAAAGTGCATTTAATTTTTAATGTGTACAAATCAGCTTTTTAGAAGCATTTTTATTGTATGAAAAGTTATTTTATAAACAAGCCCTTCGCGGTTCAGGTTGTGAACCATGGGTCACGTGAGGGTACATCACTTTGATAGGCAGCTACACCTAAGAGCAGCGGATTATAAAGAGCTAGTTATGCCTTGTGTAAGCAACGGATTGTAAAGGGAAGTTTCGCCCTGATAAGAAGCAGATTGTAACGGAAAGCTCCACTCGGTTTTAAGGAGTAGATAGTGTAATCTTTGGGTGATTTTCCCAAGGTGAGAACGTAGGCGGGATTTGCCGAACTTCGTTAAAATGCTTCTCTCTCTCTCTCTCATTTAAATTTCCGCACTTTAATTTTCGCACATGTATGAATATTTATTTGTTATATTTAATTTTTCATACATGCCTTTAAATTTTAAATGATATATTTGTTGGTGAATCGGCGAATATTAAATTAACCAAATCTTTTTTAAATCCCAATTCACCCCCCTTGGGATCACACCATAAAATCAAAGAAGAAATCATTACATGAAGTCTTGGACAATGAACCAAAACCTAATTTTAAACGAAGACTCCTGTCAATCCAGTTTTATGGGCAATGGCGTGGCTTGAGGCACTAAGAGAGGTATTGATAGTTGCATTCAACTAACACAGTAACACTTGGAAGCAGCTCAGAAAAGAGCATTTTTTCTAGCTAGGCAAGCTGAGAGAGAGAGAGAGAGAGTACATAAAATTGCTTAGATGAGGGCTGCATGACGCAAGTAATAAAAAATAACAGAAGAAAATGAAAATGTTAAAATTCAACAATTATTTAGGACATCTAGAAGCTTAGACTTCCACGTCTTTGCAGTAAAGGAGAACTTCCCTAATAGAATCCTAAACATCCTGCTTTGTAAGACTCGCAGAACTATTTCTTACCATGAACATGTTCAATAAATTCAGTGTCAGCAATGAAACATAACACTACATCTCTATCGATTCAGAAAAAGCAAATGCAAATTATAATACGCGAACATAAAAACAATACAGCAAAAGTGTAGAGCAATAAAGGGATCCTACCTTTCTTTTCAATTTTTGGCTTTCCCATTGACGAACCCTCCTGTGTGAATGAACATGAGTGAGCAAAATTGTAGCATAAAAATCTCTGTGTGCGGGTGGGTGTGCGTTTGTGTGTGTGTGTGTGTGTGTGTGTGTGTGTGTGTGTGTGTGTGTGTGAGAGACAGAGAGAGAGAGCAGGGATTCCAATAACAAAAGTGTAAGAATTTTTTGATCTTACACCATCGACCACTCTATAGCTTTTAAACTGTTTGTGTTTCATTAAATCAACCATTAGAAATGAGATTCAATTAGTGTAGATTATCTAGAAAAAAGTTCCAAATTGATTGAATATGGTTATTTATGTATATCTATAGTGTACATATATACACACATGATGTTCTTTTCATTAACAACTAATGTGAAACTCAATCAAAAATCCCTAAAACAAACCACAATACCTTGAAACGTCGCAACAGATCATTGGCCTGCACGGCATCAGCATCTTCAACTTGCTCACTGCAAACAACAACCAGGCTAACATAAGTTAAAAATTAAATCGGATTTAAATCAATATATGAGTTAACAACAAAAGCTGCTAATCGAGACAACGCTTTGGGTACGGCCGCCTTTGGTACTTTGCGTGGAGGAATTTTCGGAGCAAATCTCATCTGAAACCGAAGAAAAAAAAATTAACATTCTAGTAGAATGTTGAAAGGAAAGAGAGTGTTTTTATTTTTCCATCTACAGAGAGATTAGGGTAACTTCGAAACAAAATTAAAAAATCGAACCTTCTTGGGGGCATTCGTAGGATTTTGAAGAGATCCAGCTTCCATTAGAATTGCCTTTATGAATTTCTACTGAGAAATAAAACAAAATAATAAATTAACCTTCAGACGAACAATAAGATAGATGATGGCACCAGAGCAGAAGTGTATCCGTTCAAAGAACAAAATGTGGTGGTTTGGAATCAATCTTCAGACGAATAAGCAGCAGCAGCAGCAGAGAAAGGATAATAAGGAAGAAGTGAAGGTGTTCACTGTTGAGTGCTCCCCGGTGGGAGGGAGATTTCACAGGGAATCTGTTGAAGAAGACGAGCGACTATGAGCGGTAAAGAAAAGAAAGCCGCTAACCTTTGTCTGCCCTTACTAATCCAAGCTCTATGATCTCTGCCCAAGCAGCAACACTATTGGTCTCATCAAAGCGGCCCAGAGTTCTTCACAAAGCATTTTAGGAAAATATTAAAAAATAAAAAATAAAAAATAAAAATAAACACAATTATAGAGCAGGTGGGAGAATTATTATAGAATTGACCGACTTTCAGTTGATTTTAATATGAAAAAAATGTAAAAAAGTAAAATATGGTGGAACCGAGTTTTCAAAAATCAATTATGTCTGATACCCCCTACCCTACTCCTCTGCCCTCGTGGCACAAATAAAAATAATATTAAAAAAAAAAACCTGTAAGTTAGAATCGATTTTTTAAAAGTCTATTCTGCCACGGCCAACCCTGCACCCCCTTCCTGAGGCCACTGTGCAAAAAATAAAAATAAAAAAAAAACAAAACAAAACAAAACAAAAAAGTGAAATCATAACCAACTTTCCAAAAGTCGATTCTAGTATGCAACTACGTGGCCTCCCACACGCACTCCCTTCCCTCGGCACTCCCCCCTACATGCCTTGACCCCCTGCGCCCCACTCCCTCCTCACGTGCCCCCTCTCCCCCCACCCCAGTATTCTATTTATTTTCCTTCCCTCTCCTTCTCCCTCCCACTTGCAATTCGTCTCTTCTCCTTTCTTCTTCCTTTTCCTTCTTTTTCCTTTCTCCTCCACCCTCCCTCACCACCTTCAACTGCTGAGTGAACATTTTCAGCGATTTACTCTTCTAACTACTCTCTATCAAGGATTAGTGAGCACACTGTCAGTGAACATTTTCACTAATATAATTTCATTTAATATTAAGGTATGTTTATGATTATGGTATATTTATATTAATATATTTTTTTGAGATAACGGCTTATATATATATATATATATATATATATATATATGAAATAATGGCTTATATATATAAAATAAGATTTTTTCAATATTATTGTAATTTAATCATAATATTTATTATTTGTCTAACATTTTTTCATATTGTAGTTAAAATCTATTTTTGCAAGAAAATAATAATTACATGAGGTCAATTTAATATTTCATTTTATTAAGAAAAGAAATATTAGTTTAGTTGAAAATTTAAATATCTTAATTTGTGTTAAAAATTTAGAGTGACGTCAAGTTCCTCTAACAAAATTATGGTTTTATTATACGTTGACGGTGAGATTATGCATAGGTCGACCGATATTGAGTATAGCACAAGGGCAACGAAAGTGATTCAAGTTAGAATGAGGATGAAGTTAGAAAGTTTCAAACCGAAAATATATTAAGGATTAGACATTTATCCGAATAATTATATTACAATTGAGTTCAAGATATCCGCAATGAGGGGATAGTGGAAATATAGTGTATGTGTTGACTTTGGTGTATTCCCAAGAGGGAAGTGAATTAGAAATTTAAAATTATATCTTCTTAGGTATAATTAATCCAATAGCAGTATACCACAACCTAAGGTCTGTCTAAAACACATACCAATTCAACAGATAAACTACTGAGCAGATATATAAGCAATTAAAGCAATCTCAATATATCGAACATTTAGAACAATAAATATTAACATGCAGGTGCAGAAAGTAAATAGCAAAAAATAAAATTGACACCAAATATGTTTTCAGAGTTCGACCAATACTGCCTACGTCCTTGCGTTAAGCCACAGCTCAAGGATTCCACTAGTTGCTCACTTCACGGGTGGAGCGACACTGTTTACAACACCTTACCAAGATGGTGCACGTAGTTCTCTTAACCGGGTCTGAACCAATACGGTGGTCTCCTAACCAAGTCAGAGCAATTCGTGACTATTCACAAGACTAGTCTCCCTCTTCCGACAACTCCTCGAGAATACAACAGATAATCAATAAATTTTAGCTACAAACAAATGTGCTTCTAAATTAAGTAGATGTGTGCAACAATTAAAGCACGATGCCCTCACGTGTGATATGAAATGAAGCTCAATGTGAGTATGGATAATTTCTCAAAATATATTTGCAATCTTTGAAAATGATGTATATGATAATTGCTTCAAAGATTCAACCCCTAATAGAAATTTTCTCCAATTTTTTTTTTTCAAATGAAGTAAAGAGAACATAGGGTTTTTGATTTCAAACAATTTTTCACAAACAAATATATATGATCTTTGATTTAACTGGAGCAAACAATAAGTACTTCAAAGATCTTAACCCAAAGGAATATCTCCAAATGAAAATTTATACAAAGGATAAATCACAGGAGATCTTAGGGTTTAATGCTCAAAAAGTATTTTTGCGATATAGCACAAATAAGCTTTTGAACACTTGCAATAAATGTGCAAGATTCACAAGCTATTCAAAGTAAGCTCCCAAAGATATTTATCAAATAAAATATATGGGAGAAACCTTGGATTTACTCTCTAAAGATGATGTGAAAAATGTATAAACAATTGAGAGTAAATGGTTTATGAAATCAAAGATATGAAATATATGCCTTAAACAAATGCTCTCTTACAAGATGATTTTGCAAAAGAATGATGAAGAGAGTAAGAGATTTTTGCTTGAAAGTGTAAAAATGGGAGAAAGAATTTTAGAGAATTTTTATACTAATCTCTTTTTTAATTTAGACCAATGAGGGAGTATATATAGATATCCACAAAAAATATAACCATTGAGGACATAAAAGGCATTTTGGGAATTGTTTAATTATGTTTAATAAAAATTAACCTTGCTTAACTGTAGTAAAAATTTGACCAACCTGAGAGGTTCGGTCAACCAAGGACAAGGTTCGATCGACCAAGGCAAATTTTAACTACAAGTTTGGTCGACCATCTTAGGGCGATTCTGAACCCTTTGTGGGTTTAGTCGACTAAGACAAAGGTCTGGTTGGCCACTCATCTAGGTTCGGTTGACCAAGGCTAACTTGAACTACATATTTGGTCGACCAAGTAGTTGGGGTGTCAGTGGTTAATGATTCAATCGACTGAGGACAGTGTGTTCAATTCAATATGGTCAACCGAGTGAAGTCAACATGTTGACTTCTGACCTTTTCGGTCAACCGAAGCATTTATAACGTAAATCGGTCAGTTAATCGAGGCTTAGTCAAACTTTTGACTTTCTTGCCTACAATATGTTCGGTCAACTGAGCTAATTAATACTGGAAGGGTTCAGTCGACTAGGCTTTTAAATTAGGCCCAAAAACCCAATGTCGGTCGACCAAGTCTTTGTAAAATTCATTTTGGCCCGGTTTTTCACCTTAAGTTATTTTGAAAACCTTCGTATGAGTACATCTTTTAAGAGAAAGGTTTTTCTTGAAAATTTATTGGTCTCTAAGGTTGGTCTATGGCCCTTGTTTGGTTCCCTACAGTTTATGTACGATCATCTGAACTTAGCAATTCATATCATGCATGTCATGCATTATTACTGAACAAATTAAAAAAAAATGCATTTACAAAAAAAATAAATATATGTCTTCTTCAGTGCTCTTCACTTCATTGACTACGCCAAATGTATGTGTTCTTTGAGTTCCTTCTGGCTTCCATTTCCCTTCGCCTTAAGTGTGTACCAAGATATAAACTTGTTCAAGCACTTAAAAACACACATAAGATTCTTGTGCTTTGTCAACATCAAAACAAGAATCGAACTCAAAAAGTCAACAGTATGTCGAAGTCCCAATAAAGGATGATGCAAATGTGCTAATTACATTGGACCCACAAAGTTCTTGTCTTGATGTGTATATAGTTAAACTTTTTGTTAAACGCATCCCTCGAAGCAAGAGTATGGGTGGAGCTTCAACTATGCAAAAGGAAACATTTTTTCATCCTCCATCGTATAATGAATACGACACTGCTAACACGAATACGTTGTTCAATCACCTTTCACAAGTGATGACAACTTTGGATTTGAATCATGCCAGGTATAAAGGTGTCTTGATGGTGATGAAGGGATAAAGGTTAGCCAGGAATCTCTATGCACTATTGGATAACATAGTTGTAAGTGGAGCTACAGAAAATTCTACGTCAAATAAGACCATTTTGCATAAAACAACCACACACAAAATGGAGGGCATTCTTAACTACATTGTTTTGGATGTTTGGGGATTGGTGAGGGTAGCAGCACAGGTTGGACATGGGTACTTCGTGAGTTTATCATGAAAGGTCTGGGGGTATCTCATGCGACACAAGTTGGTGATGTTTGCCAGGTTTAACTTGTGGTTGAGGTGGAGTACCAGATCGGGAGAAAGTTCCTTAAGTCAAACATTAGAGTTGAGTATGCTGGTATTCAAGGAGTTTTGTGAGCATAACATGTTGTATACAGGGCTTGCAAGGAACTTCTTGGTAAAGTCAATGAGTATAGTGTGTTTCTTGATTAATCGATCGCCAAGGGTGTCACTAGATGGGAGAGTTGTAGGAGATGCTCAGACAGGTTATGCGGTGGACCACTTTGGTTTGAGAATATTCGGAGGTCCAGTCATGCATGTTTATAGTGAGGTGAAATCTAATCTTGGTGTAATGTCTATACGACATATCTTTATGGGGTATAAGAAAGATAGGTTCAAGCTTTGTGATCTAATGGCAAATAGGGTGGTGATCGATGGATACATGCTTTTTGTTGTTAAAGTCATGGTGCAACGTACTCAGGTAGGTGAAGAGAAACGGCTATCGGAAAGCTACAACAATAACGTGCATGTTGTGCTGGTGGACTTAGAGACTTAGGGGAGAAGTGTAGGGAGCTTCAGCTCAAGAGACCAACAATATCATAGTATAAACTTGAACAGAAAGGAGATTATGATGCAGGTGGAGTTACAGACTCAGGGCAGAGATGGCATCGATCATAATGCAGGGAGTTCAAGCTCAGAAAACCAGCAGGATCACAATGGGCTCAGATGCACTATCAGGCCACCACCTAAGCATAAATTTGATGATCTAATGTCTTATGCATTCATTACTACTAGGAAGGATCCTACTAACTTTGAGGAGGTAGTGCATAGCCTAGAGAAGGGTAGGTATATAGGTGCCATGGTAGAGGAGATGGAGTTACTGTATAAGAATCAAATTGGGGGGGGGGGGTTAGTGGAGCTACTAGAGGGGGAGATGGAGATAGGATGCAAGTGGACAATTATTCTGTTGTTTTATGCAAGTAACAGACCAATTACTAGAAAGATTTTAACTGAGGTAAATCAATCAGAGACTCTGTTAAGAAAGGAATTTGACATGGAGGCTTTGGGTGTGACCAAAAGGATTCTTAGGTTGGAGATTCGCAAGTATAAAGCTACAGGGAGATTGGGATTATCTTAGGGTGGCTCTGTGGTCACAACCGCATGGAGATGGTGGTTATCTCAAGGTGGTACACTAGTAGCGAATCAATGTAAAATATCTGCCTCTCAATACTCAAAGATGGATAGTGATGAGTCCAATCTTGTTTTGATAATGACAAATCACTTGGTATTTGACCTGTGTACTTGAGTTTTTGAATAGAATTATGATTTAAAAGACACGAATGGTGAACTTATATGGAAGCCACGAGGAACCTAAAGTACATATCACTTGGTGCAATCCATGGAACTAGAGGGATGAAAGGATGATGAAGCAAGCTTCAAGTTCAAGATCTTCAATGAAGTGGGTATTTAGAATTGAATGTATTTACATATGTCATATGATATAACTCAAAGCTCAAATATACCCTAGACAGACCTTAGCACTGATGCATTTCATGAAAAATACATTTACATTAGTTCTAAGTTGAAAGAAATGTTTCGAGGTAAATTTTGGATGCCTCGTCAATGAACGTATGAAGGCCACTCGGCGACAAATGTTGTTGTCTTGTCGACGAAAAAATACCAAGAGCCCAAAAAGTTCAGACAATGCTCTCATTGACGAGCTCATGACCTCATCAACGAATGAGTGTTATACACTCGTCGACGAACTTACCCATTTGTTGACGAAAGTGATTTACATTTTAGCGTGGACACAAGTTGAAACTCTTATTTTTAAATAATCGAACAGCCAGGATTTAATCTAGGGCCGAGAACACTTATAAAAACAATCTCTAAACCCTAGAGCACCACCTTTTTGCCTATCTCTTGAGAGCCTTGAGCTTATTGCATCAATCTTTGGCATACCTTTAAGAAGCTTTGAACATATTGCTAAGAATTGTTGCCTGCACTACAAAGAAGTCACATTTGTCTAGGCATTCGCATATTCAAGATTTGACCAAATACACGCACAACTTCTGCTAAATCTGGTTTGATCTTTAGGTTTGGAAATATATTTAGTTGAACTTTCAAATTTTTTATTAATTAGTCATCTTCTCCATTATTCGTTTATTGAAAAATCTTTTTGGGAGCAAGAAACTAATTTTTCCATAGCTATTTATTTGAAAAATCTTATGGGAATAGTATTATAAAGTTTTGAATCCTTGTGATAATCAAAGTTATATTTTTATCCAAAGATATCTATCTTATTGATGCAAAAAGTATTTGAAAAATAGTGTCTTAAATCTTTTAAAAATATTCAAAGTTATATTCTTATTTAAGGATTTAATCTTACGAGTTATTTGATAGCAAGAACTTAGATCTGCTTAATATTCAAGGCTATTTTTTTTTAAAGATCTTATTGGTATTTTTGCATAAAGTGATTTGATTTCAAACCCTAAGTTCTCCAGAACATTTATTTATAAAAATTATTTTTGAGAGATATTGATAAAAAGGTAGATTGTTGAAGCATATCATTCTTCTTATGAAGATCATTTTATTACATACATACTGAGCTTCAAGTATTTATCATATGATTATGTGCTAGGATTTATCTTGTACTCACTATCTTCGTTAGAAGCATTTTGAGTTGTTGCAGAAATTGTAATCTTTATTTTATATACATGATTCGGGCTGTGTATACAAAATATAGTAGGATAGATATGCTGACTAGTGAATATGAAGCATTTAAAATGATTGCTAATGAGTTTATTGAATCGATGTACACTAGATTCACACACATCACGAATTCATTAAATGCTCTTGGTAAATCTTACCCTACTTATAAGTTGATCAGGAAAATCCTTGGGGGACTACCGCCAGTTTGGGAAGCTAAAGCTACTGCTATAGTGGAAGGAGGGAATCTGAAAGTGATGTCGGTTGATGAATTGATTGGTTCACTCATCACGCATGAGCTAGTAATAAACGAGAGGAAAAATGAGTAGAATAAAGAAAAGAGAGTTACAGCTATAAGGCATCATCTAGCAGCTCTAATGAAGGAAGTGACTCAGAATCAGAAGATGACATGGTCATGCTAACAAAGAAGTTTAGAAAGTTCTTAAAGAAGAATAAGAAGCTTAACAGAAAATTCTGAAACTCAAAATCAGAAAGAGGCGAGTCTAGCAAGAGGAAACAGAAGGAAGAGCCACCAACTTGTTACAACTGCCGAGAGGTTGGACACATCAAGCCTGAATGTCCTAAACTAATGAAAGTCTCAAAGAAAAAAGAAGAAGGCACTAAAAGTTGGTTGGGACACCCAAAGCACAAGCAGTTTTGACATTGAGTCCAGTGATGATCTAGTAGCCAATCTATGTCTAATGACACATGATGATATTAAGGTACAATCGTCTTTCTCGGCATCTTCTTATTATTCCAATGATTTCGAAAATGAAAATAGCATGTTTTCTTATAATGAACTGCAGCAAGAATACTTGTACACTCTTAAAATGCTTGAGAAGAAAATAAAGAAAATTTTGATTTGAAATGTTAAGTAAAAGAACTCTCAAAGCATATTGAAAAAACAGAATGAGTTCCATGCAATTGTGATAAAAGAAAAGGATTTAGAAATCGAGCAATTGGAAAAAAATTTGAAAGAAAATTCTAAAATTATTTATGAATTCACAGAGGGCCAGAGTAATTTTGAAAGACTTCTTGGGGCACCAAGAAATCACCTAGATAAAGAAGGACTTGGTTTTAATGGAAAGGAAAGTTTGAAACAAAAAGATCTTTACATTAGTTATTTTGTAAGAGAATCAAAAGCTTATGCTCTATCAAAAGACTCTTATAAATATACCACATGCTTTAAATGTAAAGGATGGATCATATAAAATTTGATTACCCTTTTAAGAAGATAGATGTTAAGATGAAAAAGGTATGGAGAATTAAAGGAGATTCAAGCACTAACCTCCATGGACCCAAGAAAAAATGGGTACCAAAAACAATTACTTAAATGTCTATTGCAGGTATGCTTGAGATCATCCCCCTCGAAAGATAGATGGTATATGGACAGCAGATGTTCATGTCATATGACTTGGGATAAAGCTAAAATTTGCATCCATCACACCAAAGGACGAAGGATTTGTCACTTTTGGGGATAATGCAAAAGGAAAGATCATAGGTGTAGGTAAAGTTGGTAATGATTCTTCACTCTTTATAGATGATGTTTTACTGGTTGATATTTTAAAACATAACTTATTAAGCATAAGTCAACTGTGCAATAAAGGTTATAAAGTATCTGTTAAACATGACAAGTGCATTGTTGGGCATAAAACTGGTAACAAAATTCTATTCACTGTTGTGCGTCATGAAAATGTATATACCACCAGCTTTGATAACTTAACTTCCTAACGTGTGACATGTTTCTCTTCTATGAATGAAATTAGTTGGATTTGGCATAAGAGACTAAGACACGCAAACATGGACTTAATATCTAAAGTAGTTAAGGGAGACTTAGTTAAGGGATTGCCTAAGACAAAATTCATGAAAGACAAAATCTGTGATGCATGTCAACTAGGAAAACAAGCAAGATCTAGTTTTAAGAAGAAGAAAATAATCTCTACTACTAGGCCACTCCAAATGTTATATTTAGATCTATTTGATCAAAACTCAATTCAAAGTTTAAGAGAAAAATCATACGCATTTGTTGTTATTGATGATTATTCTAGATTTACATGGGTACTATTTTTAGGTCACAAAAATGAAGCATGTGGACAATTTATTAAATTGTGCAAGAAAATTCAAAATGAAAAGGGATACACTATCACTAAAATCAGAAATGATAGGGGTAGAGAATTTAAAAATCAAGGTATGGAAGAATACTGTGATTCATTAAGAATATCTCATAATTTTTCAGCTACTAGAACACCGCAACAGAATAGTGTTGTTGAAAGAAAGAATAGGTATGTACAAGAAATGACCAGAACTATGCTTAACGAACATAAACTACCTAAGTACTTTTGGGCTGAGGCAATAAATACCACTTGTTATGTTCTAAATAGAGTCCTGATTAGACCATCTCTAATAATAAGACTCCATATGAATTATGGAATGGCCATATACCAAACATCTCATATTTCTATGTCTTTGGTTGCAAATGCTTTGTACTTAGAGACAATGAACATTTAGAAAAGTTTAATGTGAAATCTGACGAATTTTTTTTTTCTAGGATATGCCTTATATAGTAAAGCCTACAAGGTTTATAATAAATGAACCTTAACTGTTGTAGAATCCATTCACATTGTATTCAATGAATCTAATCCATTTGCTCAAAAGACTGATGAGGATGAATTTGAGATTAATAAGGAATTTGAAAAATTATCTATTGAAGATAATTCAAATAAGATTACTGAAGTTAAGGAAACATCCACTGAAGATATTCAAGTAGAAAAATAGATTAATGAACCACCTAGAGAATGGAAGTACATAAAGAATCATCCTATGGATCAAATTATAGGAGAACCATCTCGTGGAGTAACTACACGATCTTTAATTAGAAATATGATTAGTCATTTTGCCTTCTTATCACAAGAAGTACCAAAAAATGTGAGTGAAGCAATTGAGGATGAGTCATGGATTATATCTATACAAGAAGAATTAAATCATTTTGAGAGAAATAAAGTCTAGACATTAGTTCCTAAACCTGAGCATAAGACAGTCATTGGAACAAAATGGATATATAAGAACAAGAAAGATGAACATGGAGTAGTTGTTAGAAATAAGGCTAGACAAGTAGCTCAGGGATATAACCAGGAGGAAGTAATAGATTTTGAGGAAACCTTCACACCTGTAGCTAGAATGGAAGTCATTCAAATGCTGTAAGCTTATGCTACTTTTAAGGATTTCAAGCTGCATTAAATGGATGTCAAAAACGCATTTTTAAATGGCTACACAAGTGAAGAAGTATATGTAGAACAAACCTCGGGTTTTGAAAACCATAAGCATTCAAATCACGTTTATAGACTAACTAAAGCCTTGTATGGTTCGAAGCAAGCTCCTAGAGCTTGGTATGAAAGGTTAAGCAGTTTTCTATAAGAAAATGCATTTACTAGAGGAAAGATTGATACAACACTCTTCATAAAAGCTAAAAATGAAAATTTGCTCCTAGTACAAGCATACGTAGATGATATCATATTTGGAGCAAAAAATGAAGAGTTGTGCAATGATTTTACAAAGTGTATGCAAAAGGAATTTGAGATGAGCATAACAGGAGAACTTAACTTCTTCTTAGGACTTCAAATCAAACAAGGAAAACGTGGAATATTTATAAATCAATTGAAATATATTAGAGACTTGCTCAAAAGGTTTAATATGGAAGATGGTAAAATTCTAGGAACACCTATGAGCTCTTCTTTGAAATTAAACAAATACGAACAAGGTATACCAGTAGATGTCAAGCTCTATCGAGGGATGATTGGCAGCTTACTATATTTGACTGCCAGCAAGCTTGACATAATGTTTAGCGTATGTTTATATGCAAGATTTCAGGCTGCACCTAAAGAGTCCCATCTATTAGTTGTTAAAAGTATACTTAGATATCTGATTGGAACCATTGAAGTTAGATTATGGTATCCTAAGTATACCTCCTTTGTGATTATTAGCTATTTGGATGTTGATTTTGCCGATAGTAAAGTGGTTAGAAAAAGTACGAGCAGAACATGTCATTTCCTAGGACATTCATTAGTATCTTAGTTTTCAAAGAAGCAAAATTTAGTTGCACTATCCACAGTTGAGGCTGAATACATAGCCGCTGGAAGTTGTTGTGCTCAAACACTATACATGAAGCAACAACTTATGGATTTTGGATTACACTATGACATAGTTCTTATAAGATGCGACAATACTAGTGTAATAAACATCTCAAAGAATCCTATATCACATTCACGAACTAAACACATAGAAATAAGACATCATTTTCTTTGGGATCATGTGCAAAAAGGATATGTGACACTTGAATTTGTATGTACAAATGAACAATGGGTAGACATATTCACGAAAAACCACTTACAGAGGATAGGTTTATCCAAATTAGACGTGAACTAGTTCTAATGCATAGTCGAGAAGTTGCTTAGAATTACATTAGACTATCTAATTAAGGGGGAGCAACTTACATTAACATTAATATTTGGTTAAATATTTCACATTTGGCAAAAATTTTCTTACATTTGGTATTGAGTTTAAAGCAAGGTTATTGCATGTTAAATTTTTTTATACATGAAAAACGTTGATGCAAAGATATACATTAGAAAGGGGGAAAAGTAAATTACGTAACACAGTAAAATATTTTTTTTGATTGCTAAGATGAGATATATTTATGTCAGAACATTTTTTTTTATATGCCTTTTTGTTGATGCCAAAAAGGGGGAGAAATTTGTAAGCAAAAATGATAAAATGGTTTTTAGCAGAAGTTAGTGATTTTATGGGAGTACAGTATAGACATATATACTAGCAAAAATATTGTCTATTTTATGTCGTATATGAACTTTATTGTGTGTATTTTATATTGCTAAATTCTAAATTATGCATTATCTTAGGGGGAGCTTTGTTAGGCATAACCCATTTTTGCTCGTGTATTTGTCATCATCAAAAAGGGGGAGATTGTTGACTCTATGAGTCAAATCCTATTTTGATAATGATAAATCACTTGGTATTTGACCTCTGCAATTGAGTTTGTGAACAGGATTATGATTTAGAATGCATGAATGGTGAACTTGTATGGAAGCCACGAGGAACCTAACGTACATATCACTTGGCCCAATCCATGGAACTAGAGGGATGAAAGGATGATGCAGCAACCTTCAAGTTCAAGATCTTCAATGAAATGGGTATTTAGAATTGAATGTATTTACATATGTTATATGATATAACTCGAAGCTCAAATATACCCTCGACATACCTTAGGACTCATGCATTTCATGAAAAATACATTTACATTAGTTCTAAATTGAAAGAAATTTTTTGACGCAAATTTTAAAGATCTCGTTGATGAAACCAATGGCCTCATCGATGAACATATGAAGGCCACTCGGCGATGAATAGTGTTGTCTCATCGACGAACAAATACCGAGAACCCAAAAAGTTCAGACAATGCTCTTGTCAATGAATTCATGGCCTCGTCAATAAACGAGTGTCATACACTCGTTGACAAACTTACCCATTCGTCGATGAAGGTTAGGGCGCTGATTCACGTTTCAGCGCGGACACGGACTAAAACTCTTATTTTTAAATGATCAAATGGCCAAGATTTAATCTAGGGTCGAGAACACTTATAAAAACAATCTTTAAACCCTAGAACACACATTTTTGCCTATCTCTTGAGAGCCTTGAGCTTATTGCATCAATCTTTGGCATGCCTTTGAGAAGCTTTGAACATATTGCTAAGAATCGTTGCTTGCACTACAAAGAAGTCACATTTGTCTGGGCATTAGCATATTCAATATTTGAGCAAATACACGCACAACTTCTGCTGAATCTTGTTTGATCTTGAGGTTTGGAAAAATATTTTATTGAACTTTCAAATTTTTTATTAATCAGTCATCTTCTCCATTATTCGTTTATTGAAAAATATTTTTAGGAGCAAGAAACTAATTTTCCCATAGCTATTTATTTGGAAAATCTTTTGGAAATAGTATTCTAAAGTTTTGAAACCTTGTGATATTCAAAGTTATTTTTTTATCCAAAGAGATCTATCTTATTAGTACAAAAAGTATTTGAAAAATAATGTTTTAAATATTTGAAATATTCAAAGTTAATTTTTATTCAAGGATTTAATTTTACGAGTTATTTGATAGCAAGAACTTAGATCTGCATAATATTCAATACTATTTTTATAAGATCTTATTTGGTATTTTTGTATAAAGTGATTTGAACTCAAACCCTAAGTTCTCCAAAGCATTTATTTATAAAAATTATTTTTGAGAGATATTGATAAAAAAGGAAGATTTGTGAAGCATATCATTCTTCTTATAAAGATCATATTATTACATAAATACTGAGTTTCAAGTATTTATCATATGATTATATGCTTGAATTTATCTTGTACTCACTAGTTTGGTTAGAAGCATTTTGAATTGTTGCAGAAATTGTAATCTTTATTTTGTATACACAGTTTGGGCTATGAACCAGGATTGAGGAAGAAGCTACTTAGACTTCTCAACGGATGTTCGGCCAATCGGAAAATGGAAGGTACCGTTGGGTTCCTAACTTCACCACCGACATTTCTATTAGAGTGGATTTATCGTGGGAGCAGCATAGGCATCACTCCTGGGGAAAGGTATATTTCCTCTAAATCCTTAATTTCTCCTTAAATCTGCCATTAAATTGACAATCAGGCACCACCACGTGGTCTTAGCCGCGATTGTCGTCATTTTGGCCGGAGTATATTTCTAATTGGGGTTTTCTAGACCCCACTCTAAAGCGAGAGTGGAATTTGGAAAATTAGGTGAATTGGTTATATTTGAGGGTATAACTATTTATTTGGAATTTATGGCCCTAAGAAATATTAAAATAATATTTTATTTAGGATTAATTTAATAGAATTAGGATTTTTGATTCAGGACTAGGGTAAGCGCCGCAGGTATTTTTTAGGGTACCTATTGGCGTAATTCAAGAAACTAGGTAAGAGCGAAAATATATATTAAATCTAATTTTTATGAATTTAATGAAAAACAAATTGTGTTATATATACGTGTATATGTTTCGGTATGGATTTAAAATGCTAACCATTTAAATTATATTTTTTCGAGTTTAGGGCTGTTTATTGGATATGTATATGCGAAAATGGACTGATGAAAAATATTTTCAAGATAATTATGTAAGAAATGAAAGGTATTTTCAGTATATAAACATTAAATGTTGGTTGATTTATTTTACAGACAATTTATGAATTTTTATTACTAAATTGTGTGGCATGAGTAAATGTAAGTTCTGTGCAAATATATGTTAAATGTATGAGATACAGGTTAAGTAAGTAATTCATTGAGAATGAAGTATGATATGAACTATACTTCTTGTGTCTGTTAATGCAACCATGTAAATAGCTAAAAGATGTTGGGTAAAACAGCTGATAGATGTTGTGTAAAATAGCTGAAAGATGCTGGGTAAAACAACTGAAAGATCCTAAGTAAAACAACTGAAAGATGCTGGGTGTAACAACTGAAATATGCTGGGTATAACAACTGAAAGATGTTAGGTAAAACAATTGAAAAATGCTGGGTAAAACAAATGAAAGATGTTGAGTAAAACAGCTGAAAAATGGTAGGTAAAACAGTTGGAAGATGCTGGGTATGTAATGAAATGAAATGAAATGAAATGAAAAAAGAAATAAATGAAACGAAAATGAAGTGTGAAATGTAAACAATGTAAAATGGGAAAGATTCACTTAAAGTGAAATGAAATGAAATGTTAAAGTTATGAACATGAACATATGGGAATGGTTGAATAATGACAAAAAGAACAATGTATTGTGATACTAGAAGTATCTATGCTTGTAGAACATGTTACAATTGGGCGAGGCATACTCTTCGCCTGAGGGCTTGCTGAGAAAGGCAAGTGTGCTAGTAACTTCAGATATAACAGTAGCTGCATAATGTACTAGGGCAGAGGGAACCCACTTGTATGGGTGGGTATATTTTCCTATCCTTGGGGCCTTTGCTGGTAAACCTTTGTTTGAACTGTGTGAGTACGAGATCAATCTAATACTTGATGGTTTACTGAGTAAGGTGAGTGCCCTGGTATGCTTCAACAATGACCGTCGGGTTGCCAATGTATCAGAGTAGAGGGGTGCTACTTGTATGGGCGAGTAACCACCCCTATCCTTGGGTAATCTCGTGGGTTAAATTTTTTGCATGTGATTGATTAGGTTCAAAGAATGATTTCAGAAATTATGTTAACAATTTCCAAATGTTAAATAATATGTTGTTATATAAACTCATGTTAGTCACACACTGTTTTAATATATTGTTTCTTCCCTTACTGAGATGTGTCTCACCCGAATATGAATTTATCTTTTTCAGGATTTCCTCAAAATCGAGCTTAGAGAGCTCGAGGTCTCATAGCATTTTTGGGAAATAGAAAGAGAAAAGGATATTTTTTTTGTTAATTTTGAGATGTACATTTTATGTTTTATGTTTTATGTATTGAAGTGTTCATATAGATGAATAGTTATGAATACTGTTATTTGTGGATTATGTTTTCGAGACATGTATATATGTGATTATAGGGGGTGAATAGTTAATTTGGATTATGAATAAGGATAGTAAACTCTGGTATTATATTTGTGGAGATTATATTTATGTTTTTTACTATGTACATGATATTAGTATATGGATTATCAGGTAAATGAATGGATTAGCAGCACTCCGGGCCCACGTAGAGGGTCGGGGCATTACATGGCCGCTTTAGAAGTCAACCACACTTGGTCCCTCACTTCTCGTCCTCCTGGTAAGAAGTCTATTGGTTTTCGTTGGGTTTATAAAATCAAATGGTGCTCGTATGGCACTATCAAGCATTTCAAAGTCTGTTTGGTTGCGAAGGGTTACACACAACTTGAAGGTATATATTACCATGCCACTTTTCTCTCACTGCTAAAATGATTACTGTTCATTATTTATTGGCTTTAGCAGCTACCCACAATTGGTCTCTTCACCAACTTGATGTCAACAATGCTTTTCTTCTCTCCATGAAGAAATTTATGTCTCCACCTCCTGGTCTTCAACTTCAGAGGGAGAATCTAGTGTGTCGCCTTTACAAATCGTTATATGGCTTAAAGCAAGCTTCCTGAAAATGGTTTTCCAAGTTCTCTACATCTATCCAAACTATTGGATTTGTTCAATCCAAAGAAAATTACTCATTATTCGCATTTCGGAAAGGCAAATCTTTTACAACTTTGTTGATATATGTTGATGAGATTCTTATTACGGGCAATGATGTCAATGTCATATTAGCTCTCAAGAAATTTCTACATAGTCATTTTCAGATTAAAGATTTGGGTGATTTGAAGTATTCTTTGGGCATCAAAGTTTCTTGATCAAAGAAAGGTATTTCCATCTCACAACGAAAATATACTTTGGAAAATTTAAAAGATAGGAGATTTTTGGGTGCTAAACCTGTGAACTTTCCCATGGAGCAAAACATAAAGCAAGACCTCTTGGATTCAGGAGAATTGCTTAAAGATCGATCTCAGTATAGGCGAATTGTTGGATGCCTAATTTATTTTACTATTACTTAGCCAGATATCACCTATTCGGTCCATGTGTTAAGCAAGTTCATGCATGCACCATGCAAACCACACATGGAAGTTGTCTTGCGTGTGTTGCATTATTTGAAAAGCAGTCCAGGACAAGGCTTGTTTTTTCCTTCTCAGAATGATTTATCTTTGTGAGCTTTTTCTGATTCAGATTGGGCTTTTTTTCCAATATCTCGTAGATCCATACAGGTTAATGTGTTTTTCTAGATCTTCTTTTATTTCTTGGTGAACAAAGAGGCAAAAAATTTTATCCCTTTCCTCAGTAAAAGCCGACTATGGAGTCATGACAAGTACATGTTGTGAATTATCCTAGCTACGTTCATTATTGACAGATTTGAGAATATTGCATCTGAAGCCAGCATTGTTATATTGTGATAACACAACCGCCTTACATATAGCAATTAATCCCATTTTCCATGAAAGAACTAGACATATAGAGATGGATTCTCATTTTATTCGTGACAAAATACAAGATGATTCAATTGTAACCGAACATGTTGCTTCAATGAACCAGCTTGCGGATGTGTTCACTAAGCCATTGGAAAAAGAAAGATTTCTCAACTATGATGCACAAGTTGGGAGTTCTTGACATTCACTCTCCAACTTGAGGGGAGTGTTGAGAAGGTCAATGATATCTAGCCTATTTATTGACAAAATATCCATCCATTCATTGATAAATATATTGTATTAATTGTATATTTGTTTAGTTGTATTTTACACTTAGACTACATTAATAGATTAGCATGACTGAAAGAAATCTCTTATATAAAGCTACATCTCCCAATTCAATAAAATTATTCAAAGGCAAATATTTGTTTCCTTCTTTTACATAATATTGTGTGCTTCGTTTTATTGGAGGTAAACAATAGGAGAGCAGAAAACAGGAGGGCGAGCTGAAACAAGTGATGCAACATAGGAAACATTTTGAATGTGTAAATGTATGACTGTTAATTTTGTTTTATGTAGCATAGTATGTGTTCAGTTACGGGCATTAAATCAGGGGTTTAAATATGTTATTACAAATTTTGGGGTTAAGATTGCACAAGTTGGGAGGTATACTCTTACCATGTTGATTCAGTTGTGAGGACTGTTAATTATGCCAATATTTATTTTAGTTTCCATCTTCAATTTGTGGTTTTGAAAATACATATGAATTACTAATATGATTATGAATGCATATATCAGGATGTACAATTTGTTTCAAGTTGATTGTCGAGCTTTTTCATACTTATGATGGCATTTGATGAATTTAACATGTTTTGATTTTAACTAAGGATTTCCCCTTCTTTCATTTTTATTTTCTAGGGTGGGTGAGGGGCTAAGTAGTTGGGAGTTTTTCAAAGAAAGAATTTCTTTGGAACATCTGAAGATTTAACTGCTATGGTTGAGTGACTTGTTTACTCATATATTCCTAGAAACATGAGAAAATTTAAATTTTGCAGTTGTATTTATCATGTGTGTTGAGGATACTTCGCCTCAATCAAAGGCCTCCTATATGTGATATAGTTGACCATTAATGTTGGGGTTATCCCACATTGGTTGTGAAAGGAGCTAGTGGTCAGTTATTAAGTGTGAGAGAAAGTCTCACCCCATGAGCTAAGTTTTGGGGTTGAGAAGGCTCAAGACCACTCAACACTAGTATCAAAGCTGATGGTTCAACCTTCTCTCCGAGTTGCCGGGTACGTAGTGTTGCCGTTTGGAGCCCGATGTGTAAGGGGAGATTGTTGGAGTTATCTCACATCAGTTATGGAAGGGACTGGTGGTCAGTTATTAAGTGTGAGGGAAAGTCTCACCCCATGAGTTAACTTTTGGGGTTGAGAAGACCCAAAACGACCCAACAGTTAATTTTAGGAGATTGTCCCCATTAAATTTTGTATATTCTTTTCATTTCTATTGTAATCAAAGTTGATGTATACAAACTGTAAGTCATTATAAATAAAAAGTACTCACCACTCTAAACGTGTAGTGGTTTCATCAAACATTCTCATGGTAATTAGAGCCTACCTGGATTAAGATCCCTCGATGGCCTTCATGATCTCATCCAAGTCTTGTAGCGACTGGATGGTTTAAGACTTGTGTGTACCATTCATGATTATAATTATTATTTTTTGAAAAAAGAGTTATGATCTGTTAATCGGCCTACACTTTCAAAGTATGTATATATGTCCTTAATTCTTACATCTGCTTTCTAATTTGTTTTTATCTTCAGGAGCAATGGAAAAGTAACACTCCTGCTTCTAAGCGGAAGGAGAGGTCCCAGATTGAAGATGAGGAGGGTGGGCATGGTAAGAAGAGGAAGAGAAAAGTGGAAAGAGGAAAAGAAAGGGCAAGAACTCGGGTTCACATTATGAGACAGAGAATGAATGCAGAAGCTATGATGGAAGATCAGGAAGAAGTGGGAGATGAAGAAGTCAATATGAGCTATAGGGAGCCTTCTTAATCAGATGAATGATCGGGATGCTGGTGCTCAGGATGACGCTATCTTCTTGCAGTAGCCGGGCTGGAAAATTCAGATGTTGACGATGACATGGTAAGTTTCTTTGGCTGAAGATGCGTGTGTCTTAGGACTCCACATGTTTCAAAACAGGAACTCGTCCTTTCCATGGGGATTTGGGGAATGAATGGGTCTTTCAGAAGTAGCTGCATATACCTCTGAATCTTTAATGAACTAATAATCGAAGACTTCTACTTTATAGCAAGAACTTTTTAATAATATCAATTTATTATTATAAGCATATTAAAATAATTTCTATTATACGTATATTTTGCCCCCAAAAATATAATTTCCACCGGTTCTTTCCTAGGAATAATAAAATAACAATATTAGATTGTCGTTTCATCATCGTTTTCCAACTCCTGATCTGGTGTAACTTTGTTTTCTTACAGGGGTGATTGGCATTGCCTTTCTAACATCAATTTGTGAAGATTCCCCTTTTTTAGTGACGCCTTTGAAACTTGCTGGTGAAGTTGCTGGTGAAGGGTAACGCAACGGAAAAGGACATGGTTAGAACTTGATGTTGATGAGGCATTAGACAGGCCACAAGTGGCGAGTCCGATTAGGGAGAACTTCGCCGAGCTGCAAGAAAGTGATGGAGAAGCAGGGCAATAGGTACAAGCTGAATGGGGACGATGCTGCTACTGATGGTGATTGAGGTCAAATAATCCCCATGAATCCTTTCCAGTCCAACTATAGACAACTGCTTTCCCATTCCCTCTGTTTTTCCCCTCCTTTCTTTCATCGAGAGAGGGGAAGGGGGAAGAAGTACGTCTGGTAAGAAAAATTGTAAATCTTTTCCACATATTGATGAATAGAAACTTACAGTTACATTATGTTTGCGGGCTTTACTGTAGTCTGAGAATATCAAAATTTTGAAGCCTTAAACTTGGAAACATTGTTCAGTGATGCTGTTTGCACTTCTCTAAGTCCTGTTATACGTAACCTAATTTATTCTTTCTTATTTTGAATTCACTTCAATGAGAGCAACTTTCACGCCCATTATGTGTAATGTTGACTATGGTCAGTGTGGAGCCTTCGTTGATTCTCCCATCGTAGAGTTTTAAGGAATACAGTTGTTCTACGTATGCATGGCACTTGACACATAATTCCAAAAAATTAGCGTTGGAATGACTTTCAAAATTAGACCAAATTGTTGAATTATGGCTTATTCTAGAAGCCTACCATTGCCATTGAAGTCTTCAATGGTGAGCTATTTTTTCTAAGGTAGGTGATGAGTGGTTGTAATAGAGGTATTTCCTAACCTATATAAACCCATCATCTCCATTTGTAATTTCATCCCCAAAATTGCCTACTTCTCTCTTAGGCACATTCTCTCTTCCCTCTCTCATTTTGTAATATTTCTACAATAGAGAAATATTGATTGATAGTGCCCGAGGACATAGGCACAATTAGCCGAACCTCGTTAATTCTGGTGTTCTTCCTTTTATCTATTCAATAGTTAACTTTTGTCGGGTATAGTTGTAGTAATATATTGTGTTAATTACATGTCTAAGGAAAATTCTGTTTAGGAAAGAGGGATTTAAGCGGTCCGTTGTGACCCCCCACTTTCCTGAGAATTTACTTGGTATAATTTTGTACAATTATTCACTCTCTATTTACCTGTACAATTGTAACTGTGGCAAAGTTAGGTGGATCAATCTCAAGTTTCACAACAATTGGTATCAGAGCCAAGGTTATTCTTAGTATGCTTTGTGGTTGCAGCTTAGTCTGATCTTCCACATCAGAAAAGTTTTCCTTGGGCTATTGGCATTCCGCATCGGCAGCCATTGAATAGCATTTATGGAAGAGATGGCAGATAGTGCAAAAGCATCCACATCAAACTCGTCTATTTTGGCAAGAACTACTGTGACAAATGCCAGATTTGCAGTGGAGACTTTCAAAATTAGACCAAATTGTTGAATTATGGCTTATTCTAGAAGCCTACCATTGCCATTGAAGTCTTCAATGGTGGGCTATTTTTTCTAAGGTAGGTGATGAGTGGTTGTAATAGAGGTATTTCCTAACCTATATAAACCCATCACCTCCATTTGTAATCTCATCCCCAAAATTGCCTACTTCTCTCTTAGGCACATTCTCTCTTCCCTCTCTCATTTTGTAATATTTCTACAATAGAGAAATATTGATTGATAGTGCCCGAGGACGTAGGCACAATTAGCCGAACCTCGTTAATTCTGGTGTTCTTCCTTTTATCTATTCAATAGTTAACTTTTGTCGGGTATAGTTGTAGTAATATATTGTGTTAATTACATGTCTAAGGAAAATTCTGTCTAGGAAAGAGGGATTTAAGCGGTCCATTGTGACCCCCCACTTTCCTGGGAATTTACCTGGTGTAATTTTGTACAATTATTCACTCTCTATTTACCTGTACAATTGTAACTGTGGTAAAGTTAGGTGGAACAATCTCAAGTTTCACAACAATTGGTATCAGAGCCAAGGTTATTCTTAGTATGCTTTGTGGTTGCAGCTTAGTCTGATCTTCCACATCAGAAAAGTTTTCCTTGGGCTATTGGCATTCCGCATCGGCAGCCATTGAATAGCATTTATGGAAGAGATGGCAGATAGTGCAAAAGCATCCACATCAAACTCGTTTATTTTGGCAAGAACTACTGTGACAAATGCCAGATTTGCAGTGGGGATTTTTGACGGCACCGGTCATTTTGGTATGTGGCAAAGTAAGGTTCTAGATGCTCTCTTTCAGCAAGGTCTAGACATTGCCATTGAAGAAGAGAAACCAGAAGATATTGAGAAGAAAGAATGGGGGACCATCAATCGATTAGCATGTGGTACAATTGGATCGTGTCTTTCAAGAGAGCAGAAGTATGCATTCTGTAAGGAAACTTCTGCAAACAAGTTGTGGAAGGCACTGGAGGAAAAGTTTTTGAAGAAAAGCTCTCAGAACAAACTCCATATGAAGAAGAGACTATTTCGCTTCACTTATGTCTCGGGTACCACTATGAATGATCATATCACCAACTTTAATAGGTTGGTTACTGATCTAGTTAATCTGGATGAGACTTTTAAAGATGAAGACCTGGCTTTGATGTTGTTGGGATCCCTTCCTGAAGAGTTTGAGTTTCTTGAAACTACTCTACTCCATGGAAAGGATAAAGTGTCTCTTGGCGAGGTTTGTGCTGCTTTGTACAACTATGAATTGAGGAAGAATGACAAGCTTGAAAGCACAAGTGGAGCCAACTAGGCTCTAGTAGTTCGAGGCTGTTCACAAAGCCAGAATAGTAGAAAGAAAGAGACATCCAAGTCAAGGTTCAGACCAAACAAAGATGAATGTGCCTTTTTTCGGGAAAAGGGACACTGGAAGAAAGACTGTCCGAAACTAAAGAATAAAGGCAAACCTGATAAAGGAAAGGCCATCTCAAATGTGGCTGAGTGCGAAGATGGGAGCTCAGATCTTTCGCTTGCTGTTAGGCCATCAACTAGTTCTTCAAGTATATGGCTACTAGATTCTGGGTGTAGCCATCATATGTGTCCCAATCGGGATTGGTTCTTTGATTTTAAAGAACTAGAAGGTGGAGTCATCTACACAGCAAATGATGTCCCTCTTACCACACATGGGATTGGTTAAGTCCGCTTGAGGAATCAAGATGGATCAATCAAAATATTGACGGACGTTAGATATGTACCAAGTTTGATGAAGAATCTTATTTCTGTGGGAACCCTAGAATCAAAGGGATTCAAAGTAACAGCAGAAAACGGAGTCATGAAGATCATATCTGGTGCACTTGTGGTAATCAAGGGAATTCGGAAGAACAATAACTTGTATCACTATCAAGGTCGTATAGTTATTGGGACGGCAGCAACAGTTTCTTCTGATGATAAAGAAATAGAAGCAACTAAGTTATGGCATATACGCTTGGGGCATGCAGGTGAAAAATCCTTGGGACTTCTTACAAATCAAGGATTATTAAAGGGAGCAAAGACCTGCAAATTAGATTTCTGTGAACATTGCATCAAAGGGAAGCAAACAAGAGTGAAATTTGGTACTGCAATCCATAATACCAAGGGTATTTTGGATTATGTTCACTCTGATGTGTGGGGACCTTCCAAGACAACTTCACTGGGAGGAAAACACTACTATGTGACCTTTGTTGATGATTTTTCTCGAAGAGTATGGGTGTATACTATGAAAACTAAGGATGAAGTGTTAGGAGTCTTTCTCAGATGGAAAAATATGGTGGAAACTCAAACAAGCAGAAGGATCAAGCGCCTCCGTACAGATAATGGTGGAGAATATAGAAGTGATCCATTTCTTAAAGTTTACGAAGATGAAGGTATTATACGACACTTCACAGTGAGAAGTACACCACAACAGAATGGAGTGGCAGAACGTATGAATCAAACATAGTTGGAGAAGGTTCGGTGTATGTTATCCAATGCTGGGTTGGGTAGAGAATTTTGGGCTGAGGCTGTAACATATGCCTGCCACCTCATCAACCGCCTACCATCTACTTCTATTTGTGGTAAAACACCATTGGAGAAATGGTTTGGAATGCCTGCTACAGATTATGATTCCTTACATGTATTCGGTTCCACTGCCTACTATCATGTCAAGGAATCAAAGTTGGATCCGAGGGCTAAGAAAGCAATCTTTATGGGAATCACCTCTGGAGTAAAGGGATATCGTCTTTGGTGTCCAGAGAGAAAGAAAATAATCTTTAGCAGGGATGTTACCTTTAATGAATCCACTTTTTTAAAGGTGACAACAGAAAGTGTTGAGCAAAAAGATGGTGCTCCAAAACAAGTGGAGTTTGATAGAAGAATTGTTTACCCAGAAAATGAAGACTCTCCTATGGTAGAAGAAGAGTCGCCTGTAGAAGAGGTTTCAACCCAAGAACCTCCACAGCAACATGAATCTATTGCATTGAGTAAGCCAAAGAGAAAAATTAGAAAGCCTGCTCGCTTTGTTGACATGGTGGCTTACGCATCTCCAATTGCAAACGATGATACTCCTGTTACTTACAATGAAGCAATCCAAAGTTCGGAAGAAGAAAAGTGGAGGGAAGCCATGAATGAAGAAATGCAATCCCTTCATAAGAATCGAACATGGAAGCTTGTTAGTCTTCCGAAGGGAAAGAAGGCAATTGGGTGTAAATGGGTATATACAAAGAAAGATGGATTTCCTGACAAGAATAGTGTTCGCTACAAAGCAAGGTTGGTGGCTAAAGGCTATGCACAAACGGAGGGAATTGATTACAATGAGGTATTTTCTCTAGTAGTAAAACATTCCTCCATTAGAATCTTATTGGCTTTGGTAGCAAAATTGGATATGGAACTAGTTCAATTAGATGTAAAAACTGCATTTTTACATGGAGACTTGGAAGAGGAAATCTACATGACTCAGCCAGGAGGTTTCAAAGTTGCTGGAAAAGAAAATATGGTATGCAAACTTGAAAAATCGTTGTATGGATTAAAGCAATCCCCAAGGCAGTGGTACAAACGATTTGACAAGTTTATGATGGGGCAAAAGTACAGAAGAAGCAAATATGATCACTGTGTGTATTTTTGCAAGTTACAAGATAGATCTTTCATATATCTTCTTCTTTATGTTGATGATATATTGATAGCCTCCAAGAGTCAGACAGAAATTGACAAACTAAAGGCTCGGTTGAATAGGGAGTTTGAGATGAAGGATCTAGGCAAAGCAAAGAGAATTCTCGGTATGGAGATAAGTAGAGAAAGGAAATTGGGGAGGCTTTGTTTGACTCAAAAACAATATTTGAGAAAAGTACTGAAGCGTTTTGGTATGGATGAGAAGTCAAAACCTGTTAGTACTCCGCTTGCTCCTCATTTCAAGCTGAATGCATCTATGTCTCCAAAAACTGAAACAGAACGAGAATACATGTCAAAAGTACCGTATTCAAGTGCTGTTGGTAGCTTGATGTATGCCATGGTGTGTACAAGGCCCGATATTTCACAAGCCGTTGGAGTTGTGAGCAGGTATATGCATAATCCTGGAAAGGAACACTGGCAAGCTGTGAAATGGATTCTACGATACATTTTGTATACGGTAGATGTTTGACTAATGTTTGAGCAGGATAAGCAAGATGATCATAGTATTGTTGGATACTGTGATTCCGACTACACTGGTGATTTGGATAAGCATCGGTCAACTACTGGCTATGTTTTTACTCTTACAAAAGCGCCAGTTAGTTGGAGGTCTACCTTACAGTCAACAGTTGCTTTGTCTACTACGGAGGCAGAGTATATAGCAGTCACAGAGGCTGTGAAGGAGGCAATTTGGCTTCAAGGATTGATGAAAGATTTGGGAATTGAATAGAAGCACATCAAGGTGCATTGTGATAGCCAAAGTGCTATCCATCTAGCAAAGAACCAAGTCTACCATTCAAGGACAAAGCACATCGACGTTCGATATCATTTTGTTCAAGAAATTCTGGAAGAAGGTGGAGTAGTAATCCAGAAGATTCGAACCACTGAGAATCCTATTGATATGATGACAAAAGTGGTAACTGTGGTCAAGTTTCAACATTGCTTGAACTTGATCAATATTGTTAAAAATTGAAAGATTTGCGCTACAAGCGCGTTTGAAGACATTATGGAATCTATGAGAGATGTTAAGAGATGGAATTTCGCCAAGGTGGAGATTTGTTGAATTATGGCTTATTCTAGAAGCCTACCATTGCCATTGAAGTCTTCAATGGTGGGCTATTTTTTCTAAGGTAGGTGATGAGTGGTTGTAATAGAGGTATTTTCTAACCTATATAAACCCATCACCTCCATTTGTAATCTCATCCCCAAAATTGCCTACTTCTCTCTTAGGCACATTCTCTCTTCCCTCTCTCATTTTGTAAGATTTCTACAATAGAGAAATATTGATTGATAGTGTCCGAGGACGTAGGCAGAATTAGCCGAACCTCGTTAATTCTGGTGTTCTTCCTTTTATCTATTCAATAGTTAACTTTTGTCGGGTATAGTTGTAGTAATATATTATGTTAATTACATGTCTAAGGAAAATTCTGTCTAGAAAAGAGGGATTTAAGTGGTCTGTTGTGACCCCCCACTTCCCTAGGAATTTACCTAGTGTAATTTTGTACAATTATTCACTCTCTATTTACCTGTACAATTGTAACTGTGGTAAAGTTAGGTGGAACAATCTCAAGTTTCACAACACAAATTTATGGCAAATGATCAACATCATGAATGATTATGATTATATCTGCTTCCCATCGGCTGGCTATCTCGGGGTAAAGGGCAAACTCAGTACAGTAAGATGAGTTGCGGGGGAAAGAAGTAATTTTAAAAAAAAAATTAATTTCCATTTAAAATGCATTGCTCGCAGATGGATAAAGGAGGATGCAGTTTTGAGTGAGGGTTTCTTGAGCTAATCATCTAAGAGTGTTGGCTCACTCCGGCTAAGGATGCATCATTGATCAGCGGGGATGGAACCAACAAAGAACCAATAAAAGATGCAACTTTGGTTACCGGGGATATTTTGTACATTAATATACTAGCGATATATATTAGCTATTGTTGGAAAAAATATTATATATGAACTAATTCCCACAAATAAATCAATGGAGTAATGCAAATAATAAATAAAAATGAGACACACAAAATTTAACGTAATTTCCTCAAATGTTGAGGTACATCCACGGGGCACGGCGTCCAAATCCACTATCATCAACATGTTGTACAAAGTGTGGATACAAAAGGTATAAACCTTACAAATATACAAGAGAGTATAAATAAATATAGTAAGATGGAAATGTCTCATCTAATATTCTGAACAAAGGTCCAAAAAACCAACCAAAAGACCACAATAAAAGAAATCCCAATATGATGTAAATAACACACACAGAGAGCTGGAGTAGAGTAGAACAGTAGCCTGCAGTAGAGAAGACGACTTGTACTAGCTGTAGACGTGGGCGAGAGGAGCTGTGAGGCATTTCTGTCAGTGGAAAAAACAGAGAGTGGAGAGGGCTACTTGTTGTGTTGTACTCAAAATGCTTAGGCGGGGAGAAGGAAGATGAAGAGGCTGCCTCAAGCGTGAGGCTTGGGCTGCTGAGCGTGAGCTGATTTTTTTTTTTTTTTGGAGTTCCGGAACATGGCTACACTAGGAAGCCAACAATAAAGTAATAAAAGTGGAACAACATTCAAGTCTTGGTCCCCACAAGGAGGGAAACCAGCAAATCTCCCCCTCCCGACTTATGGGGACGATTCCACCAATCCAGCCAAAACTCGACACTTCACATATTTGTCTCTAGACAATGCTTTTGTCATCATATTCAAACCATTATCATCAGTGTGAATTTTGTCAAACTGCAATAATTTCTTAGCCAACACATCCCGAATCCAATTATATCTAACATCAATATGTTTTGACTTTGAATGGAAGATAGAATTTTTGCTCAAATGAATTGCACTTTGGCTATCACAATAAAGAACATACATTTCTTGTTCCATGCCCAACTCTTTCAAGAATCTCTTCAACCAAAGCAATTCTTTGCAAGCTTCCGTAATGGCAATAAACTCGGCTTCCGTAGTAGATAGAGCAACACATTTCTATAATTTAGATTGTCATGCCGCAGCTCCCCCTACAAAAGTAATCAAATAACCCGAAGTGGATTTTTTAGAATTAACATCATCGGCCATGTTGGCATCCGTGAATCCATGGAGCGTAGATTTACCATTTCCAAAGCACAAACACACCTTTGAAGTGCCTCTAAGGTATCAGAGAATCCTTTTTACCACTAACCAATGCTTCTTTCCTGGATTAGAGAGAAGCCAACTAACAACTCCAACAGCGTGAGCATTGTAATTCCTCACATTATAGTGAATAATGAGTGTCATTTACTTTATTCTTATTTGATAAATTGTTGTTTCTCATCCATATTGGTTGTGTGTTGTTAAGGCTTGGTGATTTGTTGCAAGTTTACATCTTCCGCTTAGTGTGTGTGTATCCTATACTCAATTAATATCACAACAAATTGGTATCAGAGTGATTGTTGTTATGACATCGGGATCGTCTTCTGCAAGATTTGACGTTGTCAAATTTGATGGAATCGGAAACTTTGGTTTGTGGTAGAGGAGAGTAAAGGATATTCTTGTGCAACAGGGAATGCAACATGGAGAAAATTGGAAGCAAAGGTCGTTTCTACAATACGCTTGTGTTTGGCCGATGAATTTCTCAATCATGTGATAGAGGAGGATTCTCCGGCGGCTGTATGGCGAAAGCTTGAAAGTCGGTATATGTCTAAATCCTTGTTGAACAAACTTTTTCCTAAGTAAAGATCGTATTTGCTTAAGATGGTTGAGGGTTCGGATTTGAACCAACATATCAACACTTTTAATCAAATTGTGAGTGATTTGGCATGTGTTGATGTAACGTTCGAGGAGGAAGATAAAGTATTAATGTTATTAAATTCCCTTCCTACGTCTCAAACTTCTGAAAATTTGGTTACAACTCTTACATGGGGCAAAGATAATCTGAATTTGGGAGAAGTGACAAGTGCATTGCTTGGGTTTCATCAAAGGATGGTGATTAGCAATGAAGCTTCACAAGGTGAAGGACTTGTTGTAAAAGGTAATCAAGAACATGGGAGATGTAAGTCCTAAGGAAAATCTCAGTTGCAATCTGGGAAGAAGAAGAAGAAGGATGTGAAATGCTTTAAGTGTGGTGAAATCGGGCATATAAGGTTGGAATGTATGGAGTGGAAGAAAGAGAATTCTGAAAATTAGCAAAGTTCTTCAAAATCTACGTGTGTAGTTGAAAGAGATTCAGGATGCAGTGATGGAGATATACTATGTATTTCATCGAGTGCGGAGTTCCTCACAAAAGACTCTTTGATTCTAGATATCAAATGCTCTTATCATATGACAACAAACAGAAAATGGTTTGACACCTACAGGTCAATAAATACTTGTTGTGTTTCGATGGGAAATAATATTTCATGCAAAATACTTGGTATTGGAGATATAAAAATAAAAGCATATGATGGTGTTGTAAGATCTACATATGATGTAAGGCATGTGGAGGGTCTAGGAAAAAGTGTTATTTCATTGGGTATTTTAGACTGTAACGAGTATAGTTACGATTATGAAAAAGGAGAAATGAAGGTCTGTGAAGGCGATTCGATAGTGATAAAAGGAGAAAAGATAGAGGGAAATATCTATGTACTGCAGGGTGTTACGGTTGTAGGTGGAGATGTAGTCATTGAATCTGAATCAATTACTTCGTGGTATATGCAGTTGAAGCATATGGGTGACTACATATATTCAGATGTTTGGGAATCGATGATGATAGCATCAAAGGAGAGACATATATATTTTGTGAGTTTATCACGAAGGTTCTTGGTATACTTCATGCAGTGGCTGAGGTGGAGAATTAGACCGGGGAGAGAAATCCTTATGTTAGACATTGGGGACTGAGTATGCTGGTTTTGTTCAAGAAGTTTTGTGAGCAAGGCAAGTTATATGCAGAACTTGCAAGGTACTTCTTGATAAAGTTAGTCAGTATGGTGCATTTCTCATATGATCGATCGCCAAAAGTATCACTAGATGGGAAAGTTGCAAGTGAATTGTGGGCATATTTTTGTAGTAGACTACTTGGTTGTGAGTGAATGCCCACTGGTGCACTATTCTAGTGATGGAGGATCTAGGCTCGGTGTTTTGTCCAGATAGTACCTCTTTCTTTATTCACTAAGGAGGGTGCAAGCTGGGTGATCCTATGGCAAACAAAGGGGTGATCGAGGGCATGACTTTTTTGTTGATGAAGTCATGGGGCAACATACTCAAGTAAAGGAAGAGAAACAGAAATGCCAGAAAACTGAAGCAGTAGCAGCAGCAATCATGTTATTCAAGTGGAGTTAGGGACTCAAGGTAGAAATGCAGGGAGTTCTAACTCAGGTTAACAATATCATGGATTAAATGGGGTTGTGATGCAGGTGGTGCAAAAAACTCAAGGCAGAGATAGCATTGGTCATATTGTAGGGAGTTTCAGCTCGAGAGACCCACAGAATCACGGTAAGCTCATGTGCACTATCAGACCACCACTCAGGTGTGTGAGATGGTGAGGCTTCCAATATGGAACAGGGTAATAAGATGCAATGGAGTGATATGTCTGTTATGTATGAATGACATGTTATTGGCTGAAAATGCTTTAACTAAGGCTTTAATCAGTTAGGCACTTTATTGAAAGGTTTTGATATGAATGTGTTTGGGTACAACCAAGATGGGTCTTGGTTTGTTAATTCACTTGGACAAAGCTGCAGGGAGATTGCTATTATCTCATAGTGGCTTTGTGTACAGAATCGTAAGGAGACTTCGTTTTTTGTTTCAAAGGGGTTCTATGGAGAATTGTTGTGAAATGTCTACCGCTCGGTACCCAAGGAAGGGTTGTGATGTCCGGGATATGTCAAAGGTCCTCCATGATTGTGTAAATGGGGTGTTTAAGCAGGCAGCAAAGTGGACCATCAGTTGTGAGATTTTTTGAAGACTATGCAAGGGGCTTTGGTGATATAAGGCTTGCAGCAGTGTTTGTTTACTATTGTTGGAAGGCTTTGTTTGAAGCCTAGGGTGAAGTCTTCAGGTGATGAATCTACAACTGCATCGGGGTTGATGGTAGAAGTTGAAGTTGTCATCAGTAAGCTCAAGCGGTATTGCTTGGACTTGGTATTTGTCTCTAAGTGTTAGAAGGGAGACATAACCCAACCAAGCGATTCAAGTTCAAGGTGGAGCAGTTCATATGTTTTTCAGTATTCTTCTAAGGGAGCGTATAATCGCCATGGTGGAGATTATTGTTTATGGTGTGACTCTTATACTTGGAGTTTCATAAACAAGAGAAGGAAGAAGAACATGGAGGGCCAGTGCAACAGGCACTCATCGACGAGTGCCCTGAGCTCGTCGACGAGTAAATACCGAGAGTCAGAATTTCTAGAAATTGAAGACTCGTCAACGAGAGTATAGACACGTCGATGAGTGGTCTTCTTCGTATCGTTGACAAATCCCTGTACTCGTCGACGAATGTCGCCAAGGCCGTGAAGAGAAATTAAAAATTTGAATTTGGACGTTATGGTAGTTGGGTATTTGGAGGGAAACCTCCGAGAAACTTCTATTTATGTATTTCTGAATGTATTTTGTTTATAGAAAACTTTGTAAGACTAGTGTATTGTTTTTCTTCACATTATAGTGAATATTGAGTGTTGTTTGCTTTATTCTTGTGTGATAAATTGTTGTTTCTCATCCATATTGGTTGTGTGTTGTTGAGGCTTAGTGATTTGTTGCAAGTTTACATCTTTCGCTAAGTGTGTGTGTATCCTATACTCAATCCATATCACAACATCTTCCTTGTCCTTCTCACTTGTAGGACTTTGTTTTGTACTAAGCTTGAAGTGACTAAAAAGTGGGCAACCAACGGGTTTTGCTTTATCCTTATTGAACCTCTCAAGCACTTTTTCAATGTACCATTCTTGAGACAACTAAATTTTCCCTTTTTCACGATCACGAACAATTCTCATGCCAAGAATTTGCTTTGTCGGTCCCAAGTCTTTCATAGCAAAAGACTTACTCAATTCCAACTTCAACTTGTCAATCTTGGAGGAGTCTTGTCCTACAATAAGCATATCATCAACATAAAGTAAGAGAATAATATAAGTACCATTCGAAAATTTTTTTCACAAACACACAATCATCAAAAGAGGTTTTTGAGTAACCATGATCAATCATGAAAGAATCAAATTTCTTGTACCATCTTCATGGTGTTTGCTTCAACCCATACAAACTTTTCTTTAATTTGCACACTAAATTTTCTTTCCCTTTTTGTTTGAAGCCTTCCGGTTGTTCCATGTAAAATTCATTTTCAAAGTCACCATGTAAGAAAGCGGTTTTCAAATCTAATTGCTTAACTTCTAAATTCATGTATGTTGTCATGCCAAGAACAACACGAATAGATGACATCTTCACAACCGATGAGAATATTTCATCAAAGTCAATTCCCTTTTTCTGACCAAAGCCTTTTACCACAAGTCTAGCCTTGTACCAAAGATTATTTCCATCATTTTTCAACCTAAACACCCATTTGTTTTTCAAAACTTTCTTTCCAAGAGGAAGTTTAACCAAATCATAAGTGTGATTGTCAACTATGGAATTCATTTCCTCTTGCATAGCCTCCATCCATTCAACTTTGTTTTCATGGTTCATGGCTTCTTGATAGCTTTCAGGCTCCCCTTGATCTGTTAGAGTAATATAGTCACTTGATGGTTATTTAGTTGAAGGTCTTGGTTGTCTTGAAGATCTTCTCAATGGAGCTTGCTCTTGAACTTGTTGCTCCCCATCATTTTCATCTTCAACATCACTAGGAATTTCATCATTTCCAACATCTTCAAGAGGTGGAAGAACATCTTCCATATTTTCATCATATGCCAAAGGTGGAGAAGGTGACTCTAAGTTAACAAAATCATTCACATTAGATTGTGGTTGCTCAACCGTGCCAAAATTTTCAATTGTTTGATCTTCAAAAAATACAACATCTCGGCTTCTAACAATTTTCTTTTCAACCGGATCCCACAATCTATATCCAAATTCATCATGCCCATAGCCAAGAAAAATACATTGCATTGTCTTTTCATCAAGTTTGGATTTTTCATTTTTTCGATTGTCAACAAATGTACGACAGCCAAATACCTTCAAGTGATCATAAGTGACATCCTTACGTTTCCAAATTTGTTCAGGAACTTCACCAAGTAAAGGAGTTGAAGGAGACAAATTAATCAAGTCCACTGTCGTCCTCATTGCTTCACCTCAAAATGATTTTGGAAACTTCACATGAGAGAACATACATCTCATTCTCTCCAATATGGTGCAATTCATCCTTTCGGCAATTCCATTTTGTTGAGGGGTTTTCTTGACGATCTTTTGATGTCTAATGACTTGACTATAACAATATGCATCAAATGGGCCAATGTGCTCTCTACCATTATTCGAGCGCACACATTTCACCTTCTTTACAGTCTCTCTTTCAACTTTAACCTGAAAATGCTTAAACAAATCTAAAACTTTTCAAAGTGTAAGCTCAAACTTTTCTTGAATAATCATCAATAAAAGTAACAAAATAAAGAGCACCACCATGAGATTTAACTTTCAACGGACCATATACATCGGAATGTATCAAATCTAGAATATTAGATTTCTTTAGTAACAAACTTTGTATAAAAGGGAGCTCTATGTTGCTTACCGGCCAAACAATGAACACAAGCTTTAAGAGGAGTACCTTTCATCCCGGGTAAGAGCTTCTTTTTTAACAAAAACTGCATTCCTTTTTCACTCATATGCCCAAGTCGCTTATGCCACAAATCAGTGGAAGAGTAACTCTCAATTGCATTCACAACACTATTACCAATTTTATCTTACATCATATAGAGTGTGCCAGTCTTGTTGCCTTTAGCCACCACCAAATTACCCTTTGTGAGCTTCCACTTTTCATCACCAAAATGGTTGTCAAACCCTTCATCATCAAGCTTTCCAGTAGATATCAAATTTAACCGAATGTCGGGTACATGTCTCACATCTTTGAGCACCAATTGCATCCCATATTTGTTTCAAAACAAACATTACTTATGCCAACAAATTTTGACAAACCTTCATTTCCCATCCGAACAACTCCATAATTTTCTTTGGAATAAGAAGTGAAGAAATCTTTTCGAGAAGTGACATGGAATGATGCATCAGAATTAATAGCCCAATCAGTCTCTTGACTTGTCAAATTAATACAACTTTCATCACAAATAACCATAAGATCAGCATCAAATGCAATTAAAGTTGTGTCTTCATGCTTTTTCTCAAAAAAAATTTCTTTGTTTTGCTCCTTGAATTTCAATTTTTTTACACTCCCGCTTCATATGCCCCTTTTTATGACAATAGTGGCACTCAATATCTCTTTTCAAAACAGAGCTGGACCGGCCTTTTGATTTATCATTGCGGTGAGAATATCTGCTTTTGCTTCTGCCACTTCTTCGGTTTTCTGTCACAAGTGCCTCTGAATGAGAAGAGCCAATTGATTTTCTTCTAATTTCTTCATTTAACAAGTTGCTAATTACTTGGTTCATAGTAACAATTTCACCACGAGCCGAATTACTTACTGTCACAACCAAAGTCTCCCAACTTTCTGAAAAAGAGTTAAAAAGCATTAAGGCCTGCAATTCATCATCAAAAACTATTTTCATAGTAGCAAGCTAATTGATAATATTTTTCATCTTATTCAAATGCTCGGTAATAAGACCACCATCTTTACATTTCAAATTCACCAATTTTTGAAAAAGAAAAAGTTTTATTTGTAGCTAACTTTCTATCACAAAGACCTAATTTTTTCCACAATTCATGTGCCAAAGTTTCAACATAAACATGATGAAAAAACACTATCATCAATCCATTGTCAGATGATCCCAACAGTTTTCTATTAAGTCTATTTCACTCATCATTACTCATGTCTTTAGGCTTTCAACTATCACCCTCAATAGGTCCATCCAAATATTTGCAAAATAAAAGGTCTTGCATTTTTGTTTCTAAGTTACCCAATTGCTTCCATTAAAACTAATCATACAGCCAACACTACCATCCATGATTTATACAAATTTAATGAGTACAAATAACACGGCCCTAATACCACTTGTTGGGAAAAATATTATATATGAACTAATTCCCACAAGTAAATCAATGAAGTAATACAAATAATAAATAAAAATGAGACACAAAATTTAACGTGATTCCCTCAAATGTTGAGATACATCCACGGGGCACGATGGTCCAAATTCACTACCACTAAAATGTTGTATAAAGTGAATACAAAAGGCATAAGTCTTACAAATACACAAGAGTATATAAACAAATATAGTAAGATGGAAATGTCTCACCAAATATTCTGAATAAAGCTCCAAAGAACCAACAAAAAGACCAAAATAAAAGAAATCCCAATATGTTGTAAATAACACATATACACACACACAAAGCAGGAGTAGAGTAGAACAACAGCCCGCAACAGAGAAGAAGACCCGCACTAGCTGCAGACATGGGCGAGAGGAGCTGTGAGGCATTTCTATTAGTGGAAAAAACACAGAGTGGAGAGGGCTGCTTGCTGTGGTGTACTCAAAATGCTTAGGCGGGGAAAAGGAAGATGAAGAGGCTGCTGCCTTAGGCGTCCGGCTTGGGCTGCTGCGCGTGAGCTGATTTTTTTTTTCTGAAGCTCCAGAACACAACTACATTCGAAAGCCAACAATAAAGTAATAAAAGTTTAACATTCAAGTCTTGGACCCACAAGGAGGGAAACCCAACAGTTATATATTAATATCTAATAATTTATATAAAAAGCTTTCAACTATCCAAAACTTGAATTGGTTTTTTTTTCTTTTTCTTTTTTGGTCATTCTACAAGAATTAGAACTCAACAATGAAATTCCTGTTTATTCAATTTATATGGTGGAATGTTTTTAAGTTATGTTGGAAGTTAATTTGAAGTTTTAAAATTTATATATATTAGCAGAGCATCCCTTTAATAGATTATAATGTAAGATCACAATGTTAATAAACAGATATATTGTTAAAATTCAACGAAATAAAAATAGAAATGTTGCGACTTAAAAGGATATCATCAGCTATACATTTTTTTATTTGTCATTTTCTATCATTGAAAATGTTCTTGACTTGCAATTGTGTGCTTACTAATATTCAAATTTTTATCCCCATCCTCAAAAGTATGTCTCTCAAAGAAAGCAAACCCTCCTTCCCTCAATACAGCAAGGGGCAAGCGAATTTAACTGATCCCTTTATCTTGTTTCAAAAAATGTTATTAGCATGTGGAAAAAAAAATATATACGAGGAAGGTTTGTATTCGAGCAGGGATGATCTCTCTCTCTCTCTCTCTCTCTCTCTCTCTCTCTCTCGATCAAAAGGAAGTTCTGGAGATTTCTACCCTAGCCTAGCAAGTGCTGAAGGCTTAAGTAAAGAATCTCCATAGTGGTTCCATGAACCCTTTGCGAGATTGGATTTTTTTCAGTTGAATTGCCATAAATGCGAACAAATCAAAAAGTTAGACGGATAGAGCAGATGATCAAATCTGCAGCTTGCTCCATAATTTTATAAAAAAATTTATTTAAATTTGAAGTTTAATTTAATTTGCTTATATATATATAAGAGAATTTACGGAGTTATAAGCAACTTTGGGAGTAAATTTGTACTAGGCTGCCGCTACTCTAATTAACTGTTTCGATAACATTTTAGGAACCAGTGTGCAACCAACCCTTCACCTGCAGAAGCTCAAGCAGCAGTTTTAGGTTATATTTGGTTCCCAAATAAACTATTATTTATTATAAAATATAATATAATAAAAAAAATTTGAAAGAAAACAACTATTCTTTATACATTTCTTATTGAATCATCCAACATGTCGAAAATTATATATATACATATATATACACATTCTCATAGTAAAATTTACAAATAACCATTCCCTGTTATGATTTCAACTATTGTTATTCTGTATGGTAACAAATTTTTGTACTACTTGTAACTAATTCATTATAGCCAATCTATTCTTACAAATAGCATTCCGCAAACCAAATATGACCTTATTTTTAAAGGCCATACATTAGAAGTCCAAACTCGGAGCAAAGATATGCAAAGGAAAAACAGAGCAACATAGATCACATTAAAAAAAAAAAAATTAACTTATATTAATGTTTTAATTCAACATAAATTACAGCACTATCATTTCATGAAACAACTGGATCGTACATTTAAAAGCCACCTTGTATGGCAACACTATTCTTTACCTTGTATGGCAACACTATTCTTTCTGGAAGAAGGAGAGAACAAGATCTGTATGTACAGAGAAGAGTTGCGTGTCCACAAAAAGCTGCTCGCCAAAAATACAGAGAGAAAATAAATCAATAAATACATCGCTTTGCCTATTCAAATTGAATTGAAATCGCATCAGGAGAGAAGGGTCGAATGCAATTGTTTTCATCTATTCCAAAAATCAGGCAGAAATGTAATTTATTACGTGTGCACATTAGGTCCAAAAAGAACAAACTTGTACCGAAGTGTTGTGTGATAGGTCTCCCCCTCTATAACACATGACAAATATATCACAACGATCATAATACCCTCATTAATTCTTGGTTGCTAACATAGCTAATAATATAATAACTAAAAATACTTCCCTAAAGCAATAATATTTCCTCTTATCTTGTTACAAATTGATTAAAACCAAAGCATTCCCTAAAGCTTTAGTGACTAGATCAGGTATTTGCATTTCATGAGTGCTTTCAATAAGTTTCTGCAGAACTTTCTTGTGGTAAAATCACATTCAACTTCGGTATGTGCTTTACTCTCCCGTGGAAGACTGGGTTGGAGGCAATGTGAATGACACACAACTTCTTAGGGCTGAAACAAAGAAAAACCAGGTTCTTCAATATGTACTTCTAGCCAAAACAATTCACATGTGGCGTGTGTTATGTTCGTAAATAGATTTGGGTTAGTAGATATCCCATTTTGACGGGAATAGGAGCAAATATGGATGCTCTTCAACGGATTAGGGAGCAGTAGTTGGGATGAATGCAGATTCAGATCAATAAGTGGGAATGTATTTTCCTGCCCCGAATTAGCCCCACCATAAATGTGGCTACGCTTAACTGAAACCCACCCGGAATCTGCCTTAAATATAAATACATAAACAAATAAATATCTGTATTTGTGTGTGTAAATAGAGTATTTTCATTCAATCGCTTATAGTTGCTGCATATATTATTTTTATTTTATTTTACATTATTTTACTAGAAAGGTTATGTTTTATAAGAAGTTACTTTATTTTAATAATATAAAGACCAAAATTGTGTTTTTTTTTTTCAAAATTTTATAAGTTCTTTTATAGTTGGTAGGGCTGATTGAGAATGCCGACGTATTGAGGATGCAGATGGAAATAATGCTCCAAGAGTCCAAGACGGGTAGGGGTAGTAGGCAGGACAAATCATTCTTGGCTGGGCAGATTTGGATTCTGCCCCCTTCTGCTCTAAATCCACCTCATTGACATCCCTAATATTTAGACTCAGCACTCAAATGCAGCACAATGGTTTGTTTCTTACTACTCTTTCAAGATTTTAGGTTACCACCAACAAACACAATGCTCCGTTCTGGATTACTTGTCAGAGGGCAATCTAGCCCAATTTACATCCATATGTTCTAAGTGTGACTTCAGTTCTGAAAAAAGAGGCCTCAGTTATCACAATATACGAATGACAGTATTCCATTGGCTTGTTAGGGGAGAAGTCTAGGAACTGGCTCAAACACAAAACTTCTTGTGAAATATGTCCAGCTGTTTTGACTGTGAGGTAGTTTAACTTCCCAACAAATTTTTGCTATCCTTAGGTCCGTTGTTACCCACATTTTGGAAATAATCTGAAGGTGTATCAGCAGGTTTGGAACCCAACAGCCTAGTCTCATCTAAAATCTCCGTAAAATGTATGAATACTACTATACCCAAGTAGCATTTTAACGGACCCAAATATTTAGTCAAAAGCTATCTGAAGAAACCACTTCATACACTGGATACTTCAATTATCATTACCAGTAATCACAACGCTATCTACATACACAAATCAGCAAAATTCTAAGAACAGTAGTATGGCTACAGAATATTGAGTGATCTGCTGTTGAACCAATCAAACCATGCTTTCATGGAGTTCTACAAACCATATAAGGATTTCTAGACAACACAACTCCTCATGAACGGCAAACCACGTGGTTGCAGCATATACCTCTTGAAGATCTCCATGTAGGAAAACATCCTTCATATTTTACTGATGGAAAAGCCAACGACATTGGTGACTAAGGATATGAACAAATGAATAAAGGCAAGTTTGTCGAGTAGGGAAAATGTGTGAGAATAATCCAAACCATGCACCTGACTATATCCTTCAGCAACAAAATGGGCCTTTTGAGCCACGGAACCATTGATCTTCACAGTATGCACCCAACGACAACAACCAGCTACCAAGTGTCATTATCCTTCAAAGCACACCTCCTCAAACATTGCAATCCTCCACCTAGAATGAGATAAGGCTTTAGAGACAAGTTTAGAGACAAGCTTTAGATAAGTACTAACAAAATAGTAATATCAGGCAGCAAGATATTATAGAAAAAAGAAATTTAAGATTGGATATTGGGTGTAGCTGTGTTTACCTTTCTGGACACTGGACAGCAATAGAAAGATGAACATCTTGGAAAACTGGATCATCAAATGAGGAAACCAAAGGCATAGTAGTAGAAGCTAGAAGCTCTCCTCCCTTATCACTATTTTGGGTACACCTGCACAACTAGACTCTAAACCAGATGATGTAGGAGGATGATTGGGTAGAATATGGAATGTTAAGTAGAGGAAAACACTCATCAAGGTCAGCAAGGCTCAACAACTCAAAATAGTATCTTGTAGACTCAAAGAAGGAAACATTAGGTGGCATAAGTGATACAGGTAGGACTATAATAGCGATAAAAGATAAATTTGAAAGGATCCAACTTATCCACCCTTAGGGTTAAGAACAAGGGACACACTTGAATATATGAAAAGGAAACAAGAATAAAGTAAGCATTCAAGAAGAGAAGGAATATGGCATTTTACCCCAAGAACAGAGGACGGGATTCTATTAATAAAGAGATCAATCATGAGCACAAGATCACTTCAAAATACTTTAGGATATTCACTTGATACAGTAGGGTATGAGCAACTTCAGGGATACATCAATTTTTGCTCTCTACTACTTTATTTTGTTTGGGAGGGTACGCACAAGATGGCAGATGAATCATGCCAGACTCAATCTTTATCTTAGAACAAAAGGCACAAGGGCCAAGTTATCCTTTAGTTGGACTAACATGAAAGGGCTCATAAAAGTGACAAAATATCAAAAACCCAACTTTGACGCACCATATCAGAATGGAGTAACATGAAAGGGCTCATTGCCCATTTATTGGCTCAAGCAAACAAAACACAATGGTGCTTTCCTGACAAAACTCACACTTAAGACTAGACACGACTCAAAGCAGGAAACAACAATTTTAACTCGTCCACAAAAAATGACCAAGACAACAATGGATTTGAAGCAGTGTATTAGAATCAGTGCAGGAATTAGACAGATCACAACTCAAAAGTAGAAAAATCTTGCCACCCTCACGTTTTCTGCCAAATTTTTTCCTTGTTTTCAAATCCTAAATAACAACAGAATGAGGGAGGAATGTTGAAAAGATTCATGAATTTTGTGATCTAGCCAACTAATATAAGAATAAAGGAAAATTTAGAAATATGTGAAATTGAAGAAACAGAAAAAGGGGGAGTAGGATTTACTGTCCTCATTCCCTTAATGATAGTAATGGACCCATCTTAAAGGGTAACACTAGGTAAACTTTCAGAAAACTGGAGGTTGGAAAAGAAATTGGTCATACCTATCATGTCATTAGCATAACTCATTGACTTGTGGGAGAAATATTGGACAAACAAGCTGTAGGGTTACCTATATGAGAAAGAGATGCACAGCAAGCTTACTATGATTCCTAATACAAACTTAAAAAGTCTTCCCCTGAACATATACAAATGCTCCCCATTTGTGTAACATAAGCAATCTTCTTGGAGTTGGGAGATCAAAACATTAAAAATCAAGGATATAGGAATGGATGCTGGAAGAAGCATGAAAGATGGGAGCATAAACATCAACGAAAGATGTTAGTTTTACACTACTAAGAATCTAAGATTAGAATGCTTCGACCTTGGGTCTCAAATCCGCTAGGACCCAAAGGATTGTCGTCTCCACTTTTGCATCTAATGAACATTGGTTGTTGCCATGATGTTGAGTTACTCGTGGATGCGCTTCTTCTCTGCAAGGTTCCCTGTGACACTATGTCTCCCTATTGTAATTGAAAATAAGAGACTGTACATACAAGTAATATTATTGGAATGAGTTTGACATAATCCCAAATTTCCTCGGTACATCCAAATATATGCACACCCATGCAATATGAGATTCCATAAAGTTCCAGAACAGGGAGACGATCAACCCAGTTTCCAAGTCCATACTTCTCTCCTTCTGTCATTGGGAACAAGTGTTTAGATTTGCCTAGGCTTCAAATAGATGATGGTTTCAAACCTCAACACATTATGTAAGACAGTGATGAAGGAAACATAATTTGGGATTCATGGACTCCATCCTAGCACTCACAAACAAAACTAGTAAGGAACAAGGTTCACAACTGGAATAACCATGAACAAGGTGAACAACTGGAAAAACCATGAACAAGTCATAAACAAACTTGAACAACACTGAGGAATTCACCCAGCACTGACATACAACTAACAGACAACAGTACCAAACACTAACAAGGTGTTGTAAGTAAACGACCATAAAAGGTTAGATCTTTGAACAAAAAACATGACCTAACACTACAGAGATTATGGATTATAAAAGGATCCAAGCCATGTGGGAACAGATTGGGGCAAAAACAAGGCTTAACAAAGCCTCGCACTGGCACGTCGAACCAGGCCAGTCCGTGCCTTCAACTGACACCTGAGGACACGTGGATGGGTCCCAGTGATGAAATTAGTTGGCAATGTCTGTAGGTAACTGTAAGGTTGGTTTTGCAAACTCTGAAGAGATTCTAATGGTTCTGAACCAGCATCCGGGATTTTCCCTAGAATTGTTTCAGACCTTTGGAGATGTGGACAACCATCCTATAGTGGCAGAGATGCATATGATAATGAGGTTTAGGGCTTCATTTGGCAATGGCTGCAAACTTAGGGCTTAGGACTTGGGATGATGCTCTGATACTAAATTAAAGGGTTGTCTAAATTGGAAGACAGGATCATAGCAATAGGCCTCCCCTCTATTTATTACGTATGCCAAGCACGTTACAGTGACCATTATACCTTCACTAACTCTTTAGGAAGAACAGTTAAAATACTAAATTAACAATAATCCAAATTTTCTTATATATAACATCCTAAAACAAAAAGAAAAGAAAATAAGAGGCCCATAAAAGCTATCATCATCTAAATACGTTACATGTCAGGTGATGCAACATAGACAATTAGGCCACAATTATTGCCAAAATTGACAAATGCACGATAGTAGTATATATGACTCATACTAAACATAAAACTAGTTGCATATCATGTTAGATGCTGAGAAAATACACCTTCATAAATGGTCGATCACGACTAGGGAATGATTCAATGAAGCTCTCCTTCAAAAGCAGTGATACCTGAAGTAGAAGAAAGGTGTCAAATATAATGTTTGTCAGTTTGTAATATAGAAAGATTGTACAACATACATCTGGTGCACATGTTCATGCATTTCAGTTTACTCCTCAATAGGAGTAGTGAAATTAATATTCTGCTTGCTGTGGAGGAAAAGAATAAGGAAGAGAAATTTCATTCCTAAATAGAAAAAAAAGGACGGCTACTTCACTAAACCATTGTAATGGAAGACCAACAAAGAAGAACTTTATATGCATATATTGTAACAACAGCTTTAGGAATTAAGATTTGTATTTTAGTTCGAAAAATTTTGGTCATTTTCGAAGTTAATTTCGGGTTATTTTGTGTATTTTAAGTACCCTGGGGTTATTTAGTACATTTGTTTTAATTGTAATGCTAGGTGTACAAGTATACTAAATAGTTATTTTAATTGTAATGCTGACTGCACAGTCCTGTCCCTTTCTCTCCTTCCTCCTCCTCCCTTCTTCCTTCTATTTCTTCTCCTCTTTCCCTTTCTCTCCCTTAATTCCATCACTCTATTTCTGTTTCTATACAGTCCTGCACCAATTTGGTATCAAAGAAAACTCCAATCACCCAGTCTTCTGTAATCATGTGTAACTGATCCACTATCACTTTCCTAACTCCTCCAATCATTCTTGAAAATTAGAACCACTTCAATTCACTTCCACTGCGGCTAACATTGTTTCAAACCAGGAAAAATTTCAAAAACTTAAGCAAAGAAATTCAGGAATATTGAAAAAAAATCAAAGTGATATTCATCAACCAGCCACTCAATTTCAAACACATGTTCCCGACTTCATCTTTTGACATCTCCAGCACCATGAACAAAAAAACCCCAAGAAATGCCTTCAACGACAATAACAACAAAACCAAGCCTCAAGTCCCACTAGGTGAGATCGGCAACATGAATCCTTTTCCGCCAATTTATGCGATCATGGACAATTTATTTTGAAAAATTCAAGGCTACTAAATCCTTACTATCTCATTCCAAATTATTTTAGGTCTACTCCTACCCCTTCTACCACCCCTCACAATAATTAACTCATTCTTCCTCACTAGCGCACTATCAGGCCTACGTTGTAGGTGCCCAAACCATTTGAGTCACCCCTCTCTTAGTTATGCCTAACTTACTACTAATATGTTCATTTTTTAATTTATCTTTCAATGTTATACCATTTATCCATCTAAGCATTCTCATCTCGGCAACTTTCACTTTTTGGATATGTTGTTTCTTAATTACCCAACATTTTGATCCATATAGCATAGTTGGTCTTATAGCCGTCCTATAAAACTTTGCTTTTAATTTTAAGGGTATTCTATGATCACAAAGCACACTTGAAGCACTTCTCCATTTTACTCAACCTGCTTTAACTTTATGCATTACATCCTCTTCAATCTCTCCTTCATCTTGCATAACAGACCCAAGGTATTGAAATCTACAAGCGTCATTTATTTCTACATCATCAAGTTTAACTTTGTCTCCAATATTCCTTCTACTATTATTGAAATTACATTTAATATATGCTGGCCTAACAAGGCTTAATCTCATTTTGATGATAAAAATCAAGGTTACTTAACATGTCTATGCAAGTTTGATTTTTAGGACTTAAGTGATCTTATGATTTCAAGTGGACATACTTGAAGAATCTGAATGGAAAATTACACTTAAGGCAATGAGACATGATAAACATGAAGGTTCAAGTCATGTGAGACAAGAAGCTCGTTGAAGCAGTGCATAAAGCTCAGAAGACATATTGGAAGCTTCACAACATGAAGACTTAGACATTAAGAAAGGAAAATCATATGAAAGTCTCATGTAAGTACTTCAAAACTCAATATTGATTAATTGAAGCTCCTAGGAAATGTCATTACCTGATTTTATCCATGAAAATATTTTCTCAAAGTCCAAAATGAGTTCTCAAATATATGAATTAAGTTTGGAACCAAAAATCATTGAAAAACAAGTTTGCTGAAAGGACAGGCGACTGATGATAAATCATCAGGCGACTGTGGTGCTTCTGTGTTTGAAAATATTTAAACTGAATAGGCACAGGAGACTGACCTATCGAGCACAATCGACTGACCTCATTATGACTTTCAGAATACGCTGATTTAAAAGGAGCACAGGTGACTGACCCTTCGGGGACAGGGGACTGATGCTAGTGTTTAAACGTTAAACAGCGCTGATCTTATTTCCAAATCTTACGTGAATGGCTTCCAAATTAAGAGAAAATTCAAGAGAAAGTTTTTGAAACCCTAGTGCTCTATTTAAACATATTATTCTCGCACATTAGGGTAATGAACACGAATTGAAAAGCAACGACATGCACAACTCTCTTGTATTCTCTTTGCTGAAAGGCTACTGCTGTGTTCTTGATTCTTTCACTTGGAAAAGACTGATTTGATCTTCAAAACTCACATCTTTCAATCAGTTCTAGTGATATACTTCGAGCTTCAACTTTCATATTGTTTTTGAAGTATTGTTTTTGAATCTAATGTGTACTAATCTGCTTGTTTAAGGAGTTTTTTCTTGTACAAGCAAGTATTTGCTGTTTCTTGTATTTTTGACGGTTCAGGGGATTGAATCATTGCCTAGAGGGAGTGGATTCTCATTAGAGAGGCGAACTCCACCTTTGAGGGAGAGAGGGTGTAACTTCACCTGGTAACAAAGTTGGTAAAGGAAATCCTCGCAGCGTGTTGCTGGAGGCAAGGACGTAGGCTACGGCCGAACCTTGTAAAAACAACAGTGTTCAGCTTCCTCTTCCCTACTCTTTTTATTTTCTGCAAGTTATAAACTGTGTGCATGATTTTATTATTATAAGAACTTGCTGAATATTATCTCATGCTCAATATTAAATCTTATTGAATAATTGAGGTTGAGCTAAATATTTGAAAATCTGTTGAAAAGAGGAATCTTGTTAAATATAGTGAACTTGCTGAACATATTTTGTTTGAGATCAAATATATATCAGTTGTATGAGCGAAGCATTCATTTGACCATTCAAACAGGTTTACAACTTTGAGTTTGAAAATAAATAATTTGAGGATTAACTTGTTTGTGAACATATTTTCTGAATAAAGTATATGTGTTGAAGCTAAACAAGCATTTTACAAAATCTATTTTGAAAGAAAATACATGTGCTGAAAGTTAGATCTTAATATTGATTTGTATTAAGGCATAAATCAATCACTGAATTTATTCTTGAGTACATTATTGTGAGTCTTCTTAAATTAAGCTGAAAGTTATAATACGAACAAGTGCTCAACTGAATGTGTTATCTCATATTGTAAATTCAATTTGTATATCCATATTCATATCTAACGGCTTGTTATTAACATAGTTCTGATTGCTGTATATATATTGGAAGGTTGAATAGTTAAGGGTTGAAGTATTTAAAATTCCGCGAATAAATTTTAAATAACCCAATTCAGCCCCCTCTTGGGAATACATCCTTATTTTAATATATTCTGTCTTATTTCTACTTATCCTAAAGCCTCTAGATTCTAAAGATTCTCTCCATAATTCTAACTTAGCCTCTACTATATTCCTAGTTTCATCAATCAACACAATATTATCTGCAAACAACATACACCATGTAACCTCATTTTAGACACTCCCAGTAAGTTGATCCATCACCAAAGCAAAAAGGTAAGGGCTCAAAGCAGATCCTTGATATACACCTATTGTGATTGGAAATTCTTTAGCCTCTCCACCTATAGTCCTTACTCTAGTCATTACTTTATCGTACACATCCTTAATGACATCAGTATACCTATTACATACACCTTTTTTTCTAAAACCCACCATAGAACTTCCCTAGATACGCTATCATACGCTTTCTGATGAGTGGCATAAATTAGAATAATTTATCACTTTTTAACATTAAACTTTGGCCTCATTTAATTTATTTTACTATGATTGAATTCTCTATGACTCTGAAATTTGTGATTGAGGATGGGATTGAGAAAAATTTTCAAAAATTTCTTTTATGTCAAGCTGAGTTTTGTGGGTACTTTGATTTAAATCTTTGTCCTTGAACATAATTGTGCACATAGTCATTTTTTTTTCTCTATTCCATTTTTATTATAAAGAGAATGAGTAGAATTGATTGGGTTAGAAGAGTTCAATCTTGCTTTGCTCTATAATCCGTTGATAAATCCTTGAGGCAAAATCCTAGTTGCTACCAAATATTAGAGAAATGATTTAGGCAAACTTTTTTTTTTTTTTTTTTGGGTCATAACCAAAACAAGCTTTCCTAGTCGTCCTGATTATCATGCCATCATTGCATGGTGTATTTCCATAGTCAACCCCCTTGAGCCTTATGTTACATAAGCCTTCATTTGTTCTTTTAGCTACGTAAACCATTCCCTTCTAAGCCTGAAAAACCATGAATTTACCTTTACATTTTAAGAAAATACTTTGGTGGAAATTTACATTTAAAGAGTAATTTTCTTAAAAGAGAGAGAGAGAGAGAGAGAGAGAGAGAGAAGCTTAATAAGTATGGATCACTTCAGATTTTGTTAAAGGTGTACTTGATATTACTTCATTGGTTACAACAATAATATTGTCATCAGTATGAGCATATTGTCGAGAGAGAGAGTTATGGTTTGAATTCTAGGGATATCTTTTTGATTGTTCTTTCCACCAAGTATTTTTCCCAATTTTTTTTAATTTTCCTTATCCATTTCTTTCGTAGCCCTCACCTAATGGCCTATCATTACAACCTTGATTAAAGACCTTTCGATCTCTGATTTTGGCGTTTGACTATATTAGAGGAGAGGATTTCTGAAAATTGGACTTATGGGGTTAAGTTTTGAGAGAATTCTTCTGGTTTCAATTGTTCTACTGTTATATGAATTTGCTGGTGGTTTGGAGTTAAATTGACTATATCACACATACACTCAAGGTCTTAGCCTTAGGTTGAAGTAAACACTTAACTCTTACTTGACAAATAGCTAAATGTTGATTGATTTTCTTGTCATCTTTGATGTTAAAAGAATAAGATACTAGTGATGAAATCTAAATTCAGATCATGGCTTGGTGAGTGATGATACTACTCTGTGGGGTCTAGTTAATATTGTCTATAATGGTCTTTTATTTTTTATTTTTTTGTTTGAGGACAAACAAAGTTTTAAGTTTGGGGGTTGATGAGTAGCATAACTTAGAATAATTTATCACTTCTTAACTTTAAACTTTGGCCTCATTTTATTTATTTTTGCCGATTCTAGGTCTCACTACGGTCATTTAATTTTATCGCAGATTTGAAGAGAAGAAAGAAGATTTTTTTTTTTAAACATGAAGATAGGCCATGCACATGGGAAAACCCTAGACTTTGAAATTGGGAGGCCGTGTACAAGCTTTTGGAGGAGGCTAAGGGCTTCAAAAATAAAAGCATGCATGTGAACAATGCCATGCAACAAGAGAGGATGCGCTGGGTATTTCTTTTCCTGAAGGGCCGAACTGAACAAGAGAAAGTGAGAGATGTCAGGTGTGGGCTTTGGAATTTAAAAGAGAGATGGGCCTGTGTGTTTGTGCGGAGCCAATTTGAAGAAAAAAAAAAAAAAAAGGTGAGGTCAGGTCTTGATATGACCCGGCCATGCAAGGAAAGGGGGCTGCGCTGGGTAAAAGGTGAGGCTAGGGAATTCAATTAAAATGGCTGGGGACATTTTGGGAAAAAAGGGTTTTGTTTTTGGTTTCTTTTGAAAAAGGGCTTAGAAGGGTTTTAAAAGGAGGTGGCAGGGCCTCTTTTCTGGAGGGCTTTGAGAGGCGGCGCTGAACAGAAGAGAAACACGCACAGGGGCTGGCTGCACAGAAATAAAAATATAATAATCACTGGAACAGTAGGCAGGGGGTTTGGGCAGCAGTTCTTCAGAGATTCTTGAAGCACGAACATAGCAGGCTTCAGCCGGGACTCTATTGATTTTTCTTCCACTCCCATGAGAAAAGAAAATATGGTGAATTCGTTAATGTGGGATTTTATTTTCAGCATGAACTAATTTTCTTATTTCTAGGCAAACGATGTAATCTGGTTTCAAGCTATGCTTTCTTTTCTATGCTAATTTGAAGTAATTTTCTTCTATGTTTGTTTGATTTATTCTGAGCTTATTCCTTTTAATTAACTGGTCATTAATTAAATGATTTTGATCTTGTTATTTGCTACCAAAAGGGGAAATTATATGATAGATATTGGATATTTCAGCATAGGTAAATATAGAGATCGAAAGACTTGTATGAACCTATGTAGTATTAAAATTGTGGGTCTTAAGGCATTATTGCTTTATTAATTTGCATACTCTAATGTTAAATAATGAACAAGAATAGTTTCCAATTGACTATCGAAAGAGGCTTTTGGGAAGAATTGGAGATTTGCTAACAAACAGAGATAATGAAATATTATTAGTTAGATGAGTAAAGCATAGTGAGAGACTAGGTGAAATCGATTTCCTAAAAGTTTTCTTTCTCATTAATTTGATACTTGGCAAATAGTTTTATTTTCCTTTGAATATTTTCTCTAAAGTGATTTTATTTCAATTTGCACTCACAAAAATGTTAATTTATTTTCTAAATAAAGTCAAGATTAGTATAATTTTGGTACTTGGCAAAAGTAAGTCACCAATCTCTGAGGACAATACTCTTCTCATCACTTTACTATAAAACTACGATACTGTGCACTTGCAGGTTTGCACCGATCGTTTTCTCTAAATCAATAAATATCATATGCAAATCTCTCTTATTTTCCCTGAACTTTTCCATTAATCTTCTTGAAAGATGTATAACTTTTGTAGTAGATCTCCCAAGCATAAAACCAAATTAATTTTCTAAGACCTTCGTTTCTATCCTTCACCTTTGTTCAACTACCATTTCCCACAGTTTCATCATATGACTCATAAGTTTAATTCCACGATAGTTACTATAATTTTGAATGTCTCCTTTATTTTCGTATATAGGTATTAAAGTGCTTTTCATCAATTCATTTGGCATTTTCTTGTTTTTATAATTGTATTAAATAAATTAGTTAACCATATAATTCCATTATCACCTAAGCATTTACAAACTTCAATTGGAATGTTATCCAGTCCTATAAATTTCCCATTTTTTATTTTTTTTTAGTGCAAACTTAATTTCATTCACTCTAATCTTGTGAATAAATCTCATATTTTTAGTCTTTTCCTAATTTTTCAATTCTAAAGTTTAAGTTTTCTATTTGGTTTTCATTAAATAGCTTACTAAAGTGACTTCATCATTTTCTTTATGTCTTCTTCTTTAGCCAAGACAATATCATCCTCAATTTTTATACATTTTACATTACCTAAGTACTTACTTTTTCTTTCTAGCTCTAGAATGTTTAAATATATCTCTTTCCCCTTCTTTTGAATCTAACCTATCATACAAATTATCAAATGATCTATGTTTAGCTTCACTAACACCCTTCTTTGTATCTTTTCTCGCCTCTATACTTTTCAAAGTTATCCATTTTTTTTACATTTTTGCCATGTTTTGCATCAAATTATTTTTTGTCTTTACAGCCTTTTGAACATCTTGATCCAACCAACAACTTTCTTTGCTATTTGAGAATCTTCCTCTTGGCTCACCTAAAATCTTTTTTGCTATTTTTTTTAATAAAGCTAGCTATCCTACTCCAAAGAGTGTTCGTATCTACACCATCCTCTATAATCCAATCACCATCTTTGATCATTTTATCTTTAAATTTTATTATATTTTCTCCCTTTAGGTTTCACCATCTAGTTCTCTAACACTGATTTATTTTATCTTTTCTCTTCCATTTTTTGAATACATATATCTAACACTAAAACTCTATCTTCTGTGGTTAAGCTTTCACCTAGGACAACTTTACAATCCATACATGATAAACGATCTACCCTCCTAGTTAAGAAAAAATCTATTTGGCTTTTATTTTGTCCACTTTTGAATGTTATTAAGTGTTTTTCTCTCTTCTTAAAGCAAGTGTTGATTGTAATAAAAGCGTATGACATAGAGAAGTCTAAGATCATCTCTCCAAGCTCATTTTGTCTTCATATCCATATCCTCCATATATCATCTCATAATCTTTACTATCCCTTCCAATGTGTCCATTAAAATTTGCTTCTATGAATATTTTCTAAGTCTCTGATATACCTTGTATAATACTATCCATATCTTCCCAAAATTGTCTCTTAAGATTTTCTGATAAGTCTACTCGAGGAGCATAAGCACTAATGAAATTTATTATCTCTTGGCGTAAGACCATCTTTATTTTTATTATTTTATATCCTGCTTTATTTACATCTACAACACTATCTTTCAAGTTTTTGTCTACAATAATTCGTGCCTCATTCTTATGTTTTTCTTTTCCATTGTAACAAAGTTTAAATCCTTATTAATCAATTTCTCTAGCTTTCTCCCCCATCCACTTAGTTTCTTTAAGGCAAATTATTTTATATATATTTTCTTCTAATCATTGTGTCCACAATTTCCATATTTTTAATCCATAAGTGTCCCTATATTCCAAGTTGCTAATCAAATCCTAGTTTCCTGAACTAACTTCTTTACCTACCCACATCCAGAATGATGCGGGAACCCTCGCATATTTGACAACGTACTCGGGCGCCAACACGTCGTGTCGCTTCGCGGCAACAACCTAACCCAACCTCGCCTACTTTTCGCTACACCTAGGTGGTATAAGTGCAATGCATCACTCATAGGGGCGCCGCAGCGAATATTTGGTAAGGATTCATATCATAGTGATTTTACAAATTTTACGCTAGTTGTCAGCTACCTAACGCAACCCTCCTTTACTCGGGCTTGGGACCAACTCTGTAAAAATATTAGGACATTAAGTGCATCAAAGGCGGAGTTCAAGAACGGCCTTCCCTACCCCTTAAAACTTCCTCGCCACTTCACAAGACTTGTGGCGCCACACAACACCAGAAAGGTTCTTGGCCAATACCTCTTTAAAATCCCCAACCTCCTTGTCTTTTATCTTCACACTACCACCACAACTGGACACATGCCAAAAGTCCATCACTAATCGGAAAATTTTTGCTAGAAGTCCATTGTCAGCAACCCCCGTGCATCACATGCCAGCAACATGAATGGGAAATTATACTAAGTTTGCAACTTCCAAATCTGCGAAAAAAAAAATGTCCAGCTATGATAGTCAGTGTAAGGACCTTTTGGACTACCAACACCCCATTTTAGGCCCAATGGAGTTTTCTTGGGCAAGAATATGAAGTGCAATATTTGAATATTCTTGTAAGACTACATAGTCAGTGTAAGGACCTTTTGATGACCTTACACTACTTGGGCTCTAGAAATTTGTTTAATGTACTTACCTAATTGGTGCTAGTTTGAATTCACATTGGCCAATATTTGCACTCCATTGGAAAAAGAAAAACAAAATTGAAGAGTCAATTCCACGTGTCTACTTCCCGCCTAGTTCAACAATTGATAAAATTTGGGAGTCCTAAATGTGATGGTTGTTCAAGTCCTCATTTTTTCTTATAGATTGGGTGTTGTATTGATATGGATTGTATGACCAATAAAGTGTCTACTTTGCAAATTAAATCTTCTTGGTTTGGCAACACTATTGAAAAAATTATAGAAGGGGCAAAAAATTTATCTTGGAGAATTATCCGTTAGGATCGTTACCATTTCATCTAAAATGAGATTTATTTTAAGAAAGAAAAATGCCCCAAATAAGAATAGGGAGGAACTAGTGGACCAACTTGTTAGCCCCAAGGTTTCATTGCCTAATTTTGATGAAAACAAACTATTTAAGATCAAATTATTTTGAGGTTAAGTGTGACAAATAGGAGACAAATTAATACAAGTTTGAAGGAATCTCCAAGGACTCAAGATTTCCCAAAGCTCGAAGAACTTTCAAGATCTCTTTTCTACTTTATTTGATTGTAATTTTGGGCAAATTTGAATTGTAATTGTATGTAAATATATTAAGAATTTGAATGAGTTTGGCACAAAACAAATAAATCAAGAAAGAGAGAGAAAATAGACAGAACTAGGCTTTGCAGTATGGGGCTCAACTAGCCCACAAAGGGTGGTCAACTGGTTCAAGTAGAAGCCGGAGGCAATCAATTGGCCCCTTAAGGCGGTCACCGAAACTAGTCAGCCCTATCCTTCACATCAATGGTTCATTAACCACTCAAACAACTAGTAAGCAATCAACCGGTCTTAGTAAACAGTCGACCAACCTGACCAAAAAACATGCATAACTGCCACAAAATGCTAGTTTTTTGTGTCTAGTTATATATATGGCCTATAAAGCAAAATGCACAGCAACAAGACATCTCTCTCTCATAAAGTGGAAGGTTAAAGTGCTCTTCTCCCTCAAAAACTTTGTTGTAACATGACTCTCTTATCTTGTTGAGAGTAATTCTTGTTGTGAGCTTACATTTGTGAATCTTTCCTCTTGAGGAATTTCTCTTTTACTCATTCAATCACATTGTATTGGATTCCTTGCCTCCAAAGAAAGCAAGGGTTGTAAGGCTTGTGTTTCCAGTGGAACCTCAAGGTGGGTTGGACCTTGAGTGAGTGAATGTAGGCTTGAGGAAACCGAACCACTATAAAAGAATTTGGAATTTCTTTTCCCCATCTCTTTAACTTTTGAGTATCACATTGATTGCTTGTATGTATTAATCTTGTGCAAATTAAAATTAATTTTTTAGGTAACCCAACTCACCCCCTTCTTGGTTTGCCTTTAGGCCACCAATTAGTATCAAGAGCAAATGTTCTAGTTTTTTAGACTTAACTGTCTTAAAGTTAATCCATAACAACCGTTAATGTTGGTGTTGAGAGCCGTTAGAACACCATTTTTTGGATGGGACTGATTTTGCTTATAGAAATATCAAATGAATATTTTCCTAAACTCCCTTAAATTTGAAATATGGGATGTTGTCCAAGATGGGTACACTCACCCAACCAATGTGAAGAATGGAGAAGTCAAACCAAAACCTAGAAATAGGTGGGATGAAGATGAGAAACACATACATCAATTAAATGCTAAAGCCATGAACATACTTCATTGTGCAATTGACCGTGGTGAATTTAATCGAGTTATAAGATGCACCTCCATAAAGCAAATTGGCACACTCCATGTAACATAGTAGGGACATCTAGAGTTAAACTATCTAGAATAATATGCTTGTAACTGAATATGAAATGTTTGAAATGAAGCATGATGAGAAAATAAATTATATGTTTACTAGGTCTACAAACATCATCAACGCTTTGAATTCTCTTGGCAAGAATTACACTAATTTCGAACTTGTGCAAAAAATACTTAGGTGGTTGCCAAAAGAATGAGAGGCCAAGACGATTGCGATCGTGGAATAAAAAAATCTACAAGTACTCCCACTTGAGGAATTGCCTAGGTCTCTACTTACACAAGAAATGGAAATGAATAGAACAGTGAAAACGAAAGACATGAGCAAGACCCTTGCACTCTCCTCTACACAAAACATGGAGGAAGATGATGATAGTGATGAGGGCATTGCACTCATCACTAGGAAGTTCAAAATATTCATTAAGAAGAAGAAGGATGAAAGGAAGGGTGAAACAAGCAAGAAGCACCCAATCACTAGTTATGAGTGCAAGAAACTGGGTCACATTCAAATTGCCCAACTCTAAAAAAGGACAAGAGAAGGTTTAAGTAAAAGGCCTTCAACGCAATTTGGGAAGGTAGTGACCATGATCTGCACTCTGATTCCGACGTTGCAAATCTCTGCCTCATGGCCATTGAAGACAAAGAGGAGGTAGTTTTCTCACACTATTGATCAACCTTTGTATAATGAATTATTTGATACCCTCAATGAAATGCATGATGATTTAGAGACCTGAAGCACCAAATATGAGCTTAAGAGAAATTGACCTTTTTTTTCTAATGAAAATGAATTCCTTACAAAATAAAAAACTAAGGATTTGAAAGTCAAATTTTCATCTAGCTCTCCTACAAATGAATTGAAGGAAAATGAAAATTTGAAAAGAAGGTTGAAGACCTCAACCAAACTCTTGCAAGATTTACCCAAGGAGAATCTAAATAATATTTTAGGTAGCCAAAGATGTGGTTTTAATAAAGCTGGGATTGGGTACAAAAGTGAGACAATACAAAAATTTTACAAAAACTATTTTGTTCAAACAACTCAATCAACAAGCCCTTTTATTAAATGTAACTTTTATGGAAGAAAGGTCCACTATTCTTATTCTTGCTCAATCAAGAAAAATCAAAATCATGGTGTAAAGAAAATTTGGGTGTCCAAGGGAACCAAACCCATTCAATGTCATAATTCATGTGTTTGGACTTCTAAGCCTAACCACACTAACATTCATGGACCCAAGAAAATGGGGTACCAAAAGTCATTGGCTGATTGTGTTGTGTGGGTTTGCTTGAAGTCAATATCAACTCAAGCAAATTGTTCTTGGATGGCGGATGCTCTAGATACATGACCAAAGACTACTCTATGTTCCTCTCACTTAACAAAAAGGATGGAGCAAGCGTCACTTGTGGGGACAATGGAAAAGGTACCATCATAGGCATTTGAACTATCGGTGTGAACAACTCACTTATTATTGATGATGTGCTTCTTGTTAGATGATTAAAGCATAACTTATTAAGAATTAGCCAACTATGTGACAAAGGTTATCTTCTTGTGTTTGATTTGGATTGTTTTAGAATTGTGAACAAAATGAATAATCAAACCATCTTTATCGCAAAAAGAGAAGAAAGTGTATGTGCTTGATTTGAATAAATTGCTTGATCAAAATGTTAAATGTCTTTGCTTTGTGAATAATGATGGTAGTGGCATCATAGACTAGGTCATTGTAGCATGTATACTCTTATCTAAACATTTGAGAAAAGACTGAGTAACTGGAATTCCTAATCTTAAATTTTAAAAATATAAATTGTGAACCATGCCAAAAGGGAATACAAATTAAATTTTCGAGTAAAATAATATCGTGCATACTTCTAGACTCTTACAATTTTTGCATATGAATTTGTTTAGACCGAATTGCTAGTTTAGGTGGCAAATCATATGCCTTTGTAATTATTGATGATTATTCTTGTTTTTCCTTGCTAATAAGATTGATTGTTGCTTAACTTTAGAACTTTTTTTAAATTAGTTCATAAACGAAAAAGGTTTTCAAATTACTAATATAAGAAGTGATCACGGAAGTGAATTTGATAATGTTGAATTTGAAGTTTTATGTAATGAAAATGGATAAAAATATAACTTTTCGACACCTAGGACACCTCAAAAAAATAGAGTAGTTGAAATAAAAAATACAACATTACAAGAAATGGCTAGAATAATGTTAAATGGACACAATTTACCTCAATATTTTTGGGCCAAAGTCGTAAACACATCTTGTGATATTTTAAACAAAGCACTAATTAGACGAATCATCAAGAAAACACCTTATGAATTTTTGCATGATATAAAACCCACTATAAATACTTTAATTCTTTGGATGCAAATTTTTTATCTTAAATACAAAAGGCAATCTTAGTAAATTTTATGCAAAAGCAGATAAAGGAATCTTCTTAGGATATTCATCAACTAGTGAAGCATATAAAGTGTTCAACAAAAATAACTTTAATAGTTGAAGAATCAATACATGTTAACTTTGATGAAAACGTGTCCACCGTTTCCGCCAATTTTGATGATGAAGAAGAAATTGAAAATGAACAAGAAAATTCTAATGAACCGGCTAATAGTAGGCAATGAACCAACTAATAAAGCCTCGACTCAAAATTATCTAACCAAAGCTTGGAAATATGCCTCAAATCACCTTAAAGATCAAATAATTGGAGATCCATCATTAGGAATTAAAACTAGATCAAGTTTGCATAACTTTGTAAATAACATGACTTTTTATCTCAAATTGAACCCAAAAACATAAAAATATGTTATAATTAATGAAAGTTGGATAATGACTATGCAAGAGGAATTAAATCAATTTGAAAGAAACCAAGTTTGGAATCTTGTTGAAAGACCTAATGATCATTTGGTAATTGGAACAAAATAGGTTTATAGAAACAAAATTGACGAATCCAAAATTGTAGTAACAAATAAAACTAAACTTATTGCCCAAGGTTTCAAGAAGGAATTGACTATGATGAAACTTTTGCTCCGGTTACTAGATTAGAGGGTATTCATATGCTACTTGCTTTTGATAGTTTTTTTAATGGATTTATTGAGGAAGAGGTACATACGTCCCGATTTTGAAAACAAAAAAAATTTCAATTCATGTTTTCAAATCCCTAAAGCCTTATATGGTTTAAGGCAAGCTCCTAGAGCTTGGTACGAAAGTTTTTGCAACTTTTTTACTGAAAGCAGTTTTAAAATGGGGAAAGTTGATACAACATTGTTCTTAAGACTAAAGATAATGACATGCTTCTTGTGCAAATTTATGTGGATGATATTATCTTTCGTGCTTTTAATGAACTCTTGCTTAAAGAATTTGCAAAATAAATGCAGGATGAGCTTGAGATGAGAATGAAGGGAGAGCTCACCTTCTTCCTCAAACTCCAAATAAAGGATACGAAAGATGGAATCTTGATTAACCAAACCAAGTATATCAAGGAACTACTAAAGAGGTTTGGCATGGAGGAAGCAAAGGAGATAGGCACTTCTATGAGTACCTCAACCAATCTCGACAAGGACGAGCCAAGTCTAAGGTAGATATCAAACAATATAAAGGTATGATTGGTAGTCTTCTTTACTTAACAGCAAGTAGACCAAATATAATGTTTAGCATTTGCACGTGTGCTCGGATTTTAGCTAATCCTAAAGAATTACACCTAGTTGTCGTAAAATGTATTTTTAGATACCTTGTTAGAACTTAAAACTTAGGAATTTGGCATTCAAAATGCACTTCTTTTGAACTATTAAGTTATTCAGATGCTGATTTTGCTGATTACAAAATGGACCACAAAAGTACTAGTGGGACTTGTCACTTCCTAGGACACTTGTAACTTGGTTTAGTAAGAAATAAAATTCTATAGAACTTTCCACAGTGGAAGTTGAGTATATAGCAATTGGAAGTAGTGTTACAAAAACTCTTTGGATGAAACAAACACTACTTGATTTTGGATTGAAATTTGATTGTGTGTCTATCATGTGCGATAATACTATCGAAGTATTGTGTAAATGGCCGAATGATTTGGCCTTAAGAGTTTCGTATATTATACTAGGACTTTACAAGAATGTTATACATGGAAAGTAAATAAGGTCGAGCATGATTCTAGCCCTATACATGTAAACTATAATCTGTCAAGCCCTATACATGTAAACCAAATATATGCTAACTGTACAAAATAAAGAATTGAAAAATAAGGAAATAATTGTGGGCTAAAGTAAGGAAAGAAATCTTTTGCTTTGTTGTTTGTTGTTCTGTTGACAGCCCCTCTCAAATTGATGTGGATTGATCAACAAGCATCAATTTGCTACTTAGGAAGCAATGTTGATGACGAGAGAGAGCCTTCGTGAAGATATCCGCACTTTGTAATTCAGTGGAAATGTGTGGAATAGTGATAACACGAACTTCAAATGCTTCACGGATAGAGTGACAATTGACTTCAATATGCTTCGGGCGCTCATGATAGACGCCGTAATCAATATAGCATTCGTATTATCGACATGTAGAGGTGTAGGATCGGTCTCAGAAAAATCTAGCTCAGCAAGCAAACTTCAAAGCCAAATAATTTCAAAAACAAGCAAGAGATATCGCCTGGTATTCAAATTCCATCGATGACTTAGAAACTTTGTCTTGCTTCTTACTCTTCCAAGAGATCAATGCATCACCTAGGAACACACACCAACCAGTGGTGGAGCGACGTGTATCTGCACAACCAACCCAATCAGCATCGCTATAGGCAGCAAGGCAAGTAGAATTTCCTACAGAGAAGAATAAACCATGGGCAGAAGTGCCCTGAACATAGCGTATGATCCTACGGACAGCAGCCAAATGAAGATGACGAGGAGTCTGAAGAAGCTAGTTGACTTGCTGTACAGCAAAATAAATTTCTGGTCTAGTAATGGCGAGATAGACAAGACTACCCACCAACTTCCAGTATAAACTGGAATTAACAAGTAAGTCACCCTCCTCTTTGTGAAGCTTGACATTTAATTCCATGGGAGTATCAATAGAAGTACCCTTCTGAAGGCCAAATGTGGCCACCAAGTCACTAGCATACTTATGTTGATTGAGTGAAATACCTGAGGGACTACAATTCACCTCAAGACCAAGAAAATATGTGAGAGACCCAAGATCTTTCACATGAAAGGTCTGAGAGATAGTCTTGAGCTGAGCAAGTAAAGCAGAATTGGAACCAGTAATCACAATATCATCAACATAAACCAAAAGAACAACAATACCCATGTTTGATTTTCGAAGAAACAATGAAGTGTCATGCTTGCTCTGCTTGAATGAAAATTGTAATAAAGTGGTGTGGAATTTATCAAACCAGGCCCTTGGAGCTTGTTTGAGACCATAAAGAGAGCGACGAAGCTTACAGACATATGAAGTCAAAGAGGGAAACAAGCTCGGGGGTGGCTTCATATAAATACACTCTTCAAGATCCCTATGAAGAAAAGCATTCTTGACATCCATTTGATGTAGTGGCCAATCACTAGAAGCAACAATAGCCAGAATCTTAACAATAGTCATCTTATCCACGGGAGCAAAGGTCTCTTCATAATTGACACCATATTCCTAATTATTCCCAAGTGCAACAAGGCGAGTTTTGTAACGATTAGACTTCCATCAGATCGGACCTTGACTGAGTAAACCCATTTACAACCCAAAGGAACAATGGTGGGAGGACAAGGCTCAATGTCCCAGGTGTGATTGACCTCTAGAGCAACGGAAATTTCTTCTTGCATAGCTTGTCACCAACAATCATGCTTGGCAGCGTGTGAGAAGGATGTGGGAATATCTAAATTGGACAATGCAGCAGTAAGAGCTAAAACAGAATTGCCAGAACTTGAAGAGGGAACCCATACCTATCCGGGGTATAGACACTCGAGAAGAGCGGTGTACCAAAGGCTCTAGAGGTGCTGCAACTGACTGAATATGGAGTGTGGTAGGATCAAATATTGGATGAGCTACCGGAAGAGACTTTGGGCGAGAGCGTCACGTATACACAATACCTGGTTTAAAACGAGAACTGCTCCTCAAAGAAGGGGAGAATCACGGTAGAAGAGGAGGGTACAGAGGACACAGAAAAGAAATGTTGATTTTCAAAGAAAATAATATTCCTAGAAATACGTGTACAATGTAATGTAGGATCATAGCAAACAAATCTATTTTGACACACACTATATCCCAAGAATACACATTGAACATATTGATCAGATAATTTATGTCGCTCATGAGGAGGTAAATGAACAAAACATACACAACCAAAGGTACAGAGGTTATCGTAACTAGGTTGCTTAGCAAATAAGCGGAAATAGGGAGACTCCATGAGTAGGACTTGAGAAGGTAAACAATTAATCAAGTAGAAATTTTTAGAGCCTTAACCCAAAACAAGGATGGAACAGAGGATTCCAGCAAGAGAGTACGTACCACATCTAGGAGATGATGATTTTTCTGTTCGGCTACTCCATTCTGTTGGGGAGTAGCACGACATGAACGTTGATGAATAATAACTTTAGAAGCCAAAAATGCCTGAAACTCAGTAGACACATATTCACCACTAGAATTTGTACGTAATATCTTAATAATAGCAGAATATTGATTGTCAACATATGCTAAAAACTCACTGAATGTACGAAAAACCTTAGATTTAGAGTGAAGAAGTAGGCCCAAGTAAATCTGCTATGATCATCAATGAAAGTCACATAGTATTTAAATTTTTCATATGAACTAAACGGAGAAGGTCCCCAAACATCACTATAGATAAGATCAAAGCACTGAGAAGCTCTACTAGCATGCAAAGGAAAAGGAAGAGTTTTGCTTTTATCAAGTTTGCAAGAGGCACACTCAAGAGATAAAGAAGAACGTTCTTTATTACCAAGTAAACTAGAGTTCAATACATGAGATAAGATCTGAGTATTGGGATGGCCTAAATGACGATGCCACACCATACTAAGATTTGAAACATTATTACAAGCAAAAGACTTAATAGAAGAAACTGGAGAACGTGCTGGAACAAGCAAAAGTAGTGGAAACAATCGCCCCACTTTAGGTCCCTTCGCGATTGGCTCCCCCGTTACCTGGTCCTACACAACACAACCATTACCATAAAAATTAACAGCACAATTGTTATCAACTAATTGACCAATAGAAATAAGATTCGTGGAAAGCTGAGGAGGAAGAAACACATCAGTGAACTTAGAAGAGGTGTCCGATAGCAACTATTGGCAAAGAACTGCCATTCGCAATCTAAATAGCATATTGACTAGCGTAGGGCCGAACATGACACGGGGAAGTGGGATTATTCAACATGTGATTAGAGGCACCCGAGTCCACATACTAGAGTTTAGTAGAGAATTGTTACCTTGGAGACCCATTGCTAATAATGCCGAAATTAGCATCTGTTGCACCATTCTAAGTATGTAGTAATTCGCTGTAGGAGGTGCAGGAACAGAGGAGACACCTAAAGAAAAGCCAAGGGCGACAAAAGTCACTGTGGGGGGTACGCAAACAGAAGTTTGTAATGCCTAGGCCTAATTATTCTGCAGGCGGATACGACAGTCTTTGATAATGTGACCCTTCTTCTTGCAATAAGAATAGAATTTCTTGGAACAATTAGTAGCGATATGCCCAAATTCTTTGCAGCAAAAACACTGCAACGTGCTAGAATGTGCAGGTGGTCCTCGTTGTTGAGCAGCATAAGCCACAGGGACAAACCCTAAACTACCATGAGATTGTGTCAGAGTAACTTGAGTACTAAGTCGTTGTTCTTCACGAACTTACCAAAACAAACATTAAGAGAAGGAACAGGAGAGCGATTCAGCAGAGAGGAGCGAACAGATTCATACTCGGGGCAGAGTTTCATAAGAAACTGATCACGACGACTAGTCTCGTGAAGACGTTGAATAATGGGAAGAGAGGCAACAGGAACATCCGCAGTAACCAGATCAGAATATTCGTTCCAAAGAGTCAGAAACCCCGAATAATAGTCTTGGATGGAACGATTGTCATGTTGAAACATGGCAATCGCATGCTCTAACTGAAAATGATGGGCACCATTATCTTGATGATATATTGTTTTTAAATAAGTCCACACGGATTGAGCGGTGCGATAAGGTTGCAAATTGGGGACAATATGTGGCACAACCGGGCCAAGAAGCCAAGACATAATCCAAGCTTCAAGCACAGCCCATGAAGGACAAGCCGCTGAATCCTTGGCACCAAGCATAGCCCATGAAGGACAAGCCACTGACTCCTTGGAATTATCAGGATTGGGTGCACAATTCGTGCCATCAATATGACCCCAAAGGTCTTTTCCTTTCGGGAAAAATTCAAATTGAAAAGCCCATGTAGAATAATTGTTGCCCGTAAACTTGGCACACACAGGTGCGTAGTCCATGCTAAATAAAGGAGAAAATCGAGAAGCCCAAAAAAACAGCCTTCGCCAAAAGAAAAAGACCACTAGAAAATCTAAAAGCCCAAAAAAATAAACAATGCAGGTACAAAGAAAACCTAGAACAACCTGCCTTCCTGCACTTAAAAAAATAAATCTTGAACCAAGAAACCTGCTGTGCCGAGAATCACAAGGACAAAAACCTGTTGTGCTGAGATAGAGAAGTATCAGAAACAGTAACAGAAAGCTATTGCTTGCTTGCCGAGAGTCACAAACAGCAACAGAAAATTGTTGCCTGCTTGCCGAAAATCACAAGGACAGAAACCTGCTGTGTGCCGAGACAGAGAAGCACAAGAAACGGCAACAGAAAGTTGTTGCCTACACTAAAATAAATGGCAAACCAGAAAACCTGCTGTGCCGACAGCCACTCAGCCACAGAAGTACTGGAAGAACAGAGAACAAAAAATTCCAGAAGAGAAAAAAAAAAAAACCCACAACAGCCACGAAACCGAGAAGACAAAAAAAAATTCGAAGGGGAAAAAAAAACTTAGCAGTCAGCTGGCTCTGATACCATGTCAAAGTATTGTGTGAATGGCCGAATGATTTGGCCTTGAGTTCTGTATATTATATATAGACTTTACAAGAAAGCTATATATGGAAAGTAAATAAGGTCTAGCATGATTCTAGCCCTATACATGTTAACTAAATATATGCTAACTGTACAAAATATTGAATTGAAAAATAAAGAAATAATTGTGGGCTGAAGTAAGGAAATAAATCTTTTGCTTTGTTGTTTGCTGTTCCATTGACAAATACTAGTGCAATTAATTTGACCAAGAATCTTATTAAACATTCAAGAACTAAACACATTGAAATTAGACATAATTTCATAAGAGACCATGTACAAAAAGGAGAAATTGAACTATTTTTTGTACCCACTGGTTTTTATATTTTTATTTGGTATTTAGTCCTAATCCCAAACCCAAACCCCCCCCCCCCCTTTTCTCTAAATTTTTTGGCAAAATTTCAAGTGGCAAAGGGGGCAGTCAACCAGCCTATAGGACGCAGTCAATTGGCCTAGGTAGAAGCCTCAGAGGGTCGCAGTGCGTCAGCTCTAAAACCCTCAAAAACTCTTTTCTTCTTCTCATTTCTTTCCTTCTCTCACTCAGAACTACTCCCCACTCTTCGTCTCCCTTCAATCCACAACCCCAAACCCTCATTTTAGCCTAGATCCATCCATTCAAAAGCTTCCTCTTCATTTTCACTGGTTGATTTTCTCATTTCATGGCTTGTACAAGCAACACCGCTCGTGGACCACGGTACAAGATGCTAGCAAGGAAGAATGCCCCTCAATTTACCATGTGATCCCTTGCTCATCTAACTCTTTCCCAACTTGTTACTCTTAATATCCTTTCTTTATTCTCTAATATTGGTTGGAAATTTCTTAAGCCTTTCCAAGAGGGCTAGTGAGTCTTTGATTTTAGGATTCTATCAAAAATAAGTTGATAATCTAGATCATCAATCCATGACCTCTAGGGTCCAAGGTACCTCCCTCTACCATGACTAGTCCATTATCTCTCGCTTTCTAAATGTTGCAGATTTCAGAATTTTGTATTACCACTCATCTCACGAAGGGTTCACCGATCCTACCCCCCCTCGTGATGTTGTCTATGCCCGTCTTGCCTATAAGTCTATCGATTTAAGACCCTAAGAGCATGTCACTGCTAAAATCATTGCTCACAATGTCATCCCCAGAAGAGGGCATTTCAATACTGTGACTTGATTTCAAGTTGAAATCCTATATGTTCTTGTCAATGGTATCCATCTTCACTAGGGCATATTAAATGTTTCCAACCCTCCCCTAGTATCATCCTTTGCTTGCCTTATGACATGTTTTTGACCAGTTTTTTTCATTCTCACCAAGTGCATGAGATTGAGTACTTTCCCAAAGTACCCAATGGTCTTGATTTTGCGACGGCTACCTGCATGCACCTAGATCACCCCATACCTCCTAACAACCCTATTGATGGTAAGGATTCTGATGAAAAGGCTGGTGATCATGATGATAGTGACGATACCCCAGCACCCTAAGCAGATTTGGATGATTTGAACAATTGCATAAAAGAGTTGGTGATTGAGCAGATGCATATTCGAGAGGAGATGCAAACTATGAGCACATCCATTCACCAGGAGATGGTTGAGCACATGGAGTAGATTTTTGAAGACGAATAATATCATTTCTATTAAATCATGTATTTCCTCTCGCATCACTACACACCTCCTCCACTACCCTCAATGAGATTTGTGTTTTTGGTTGTTTTTGTTTTATCTTGGTATTGTAATATCTTTTGGGCATCTTTTCTTTCTTATGTGACTAGATTCACATTTATTGACTTGGTTATGTATGTTATTGCTCTTTCCTCCCTCCTTTTGATGTTGAAAAGGGGGGAGAGATATTGAAAAATGTAAGTTTGTGACAAGGCTAGTATATGTTGATTTGGATATATTGTGGGATGATGAATTGCAACTTAAACTGTATGTTGATCGACTTGTGAATGAGTTCTTGAAATGAATTATGACACTGCTTGAGTTGAGATTTGTGCATAAGTATGATGGATTGTTGTGCCTTGTGGTCGTAGCACCCTAATGAATGTTAAGCAATACTAAAATTTTTTTTGTGGTTTGATGAATATGGATTGCTACATTTTTAAGCTGAAACTCTGCCAAATTTTTTGTAAATGGATATGCATGTATGTAGGGGGGGAGACTTCGCCCCCATTTTTCAAGGAGTTTGTTATCATCAAAAAGGGGGAGATTGTTAAACCCAAGATTTTATGGCCTAATTTTGATGATAACAAACTACTTAATATCTAATTACTCTGAGCTTAGGTATGACAAATAGGAGATAAATTAATACAAGCTTGAAGAAATCTCTAAGGACTTAGAATTTGCCAAAGCTTGAAGAACTTCCGAGACCTCTTTCCTACTTTATTTGATTGCAATTTTGAGCAAATTTGAATTGCAATTATATATAAATATGTTAAGAATTTGATTGAGTTTGGCGCAAAACAACTAAACCAAGAAAGAAAAAGAGAGAAAAGAGACCAAACCAGGCTTTGCAGTCTAAGGCAATCAACTAGTCCACAGGGGCCGGTCAATCGGTCTACTCTATTATTGGCCTCAATAGTTCATTTTCCAGTCAAACGGCTAGTAAGCGGTCAACCAATGTCAAAAAGCCGCCGACCGCCCAGACTAGAAAAGATACATAACTGCCATAAAACAGCTAGTTTTTTGTGTCTTGGTATATAAATGGCCTATAAAGCAAAATGCACAAAAACAATACATATCTCTCTCATATTATGAAAGGCTAAAGTGCTCTTCTCTCTCAAAAACTCTATTGTGCTTGAAATACTCTCTTGTGCCATAACTCTTTCATCTTCTTGAAAGTAATTCTTGTTGTGAGCTTACATTTATGAATCTTCACTCTTGAAAAATTTCTCTTTTACTCATTCAATCACATTGTATTGGAGTCCTTGCCTCTGAAGAAAGGCTTGTGTTTCTAGTGGAATCTCAAGGCGGGTTAGACCTTGAGAGAGTGGGTGTAGACTTGAGGAAGTCAAATTACTATAAGAGAGTTTGCAATTTCTTCTCTCTATCGCTTTAATTTTTGTGTTTTTGCATTGATTGTTTGTGTGTATTAATTTAGTGCAAATTAAAATTAAATTTTTAAGTAACCCTATTTCCCCCCACCCCCCCCCACCCCCCCCCCCCCTCTTTTTTTTTACCATCTTGGGTTGCCTTTGGGCCATCACAACTATGCAATCTTAGGTCAAATTATGTTAGTGGCACTGATTATTACCTTAAATTTAGAAATCTCATGTATGGGTACGTTCTTCGTGAGGAACCTAAGGTGGTGATTATGCTATAAAAAAATTTTGAAATGAAATAAGAAAGTTGGCTACTTTGGAAAACCTAAAACATTCACCCACTCTATTTGAGACTTACCAAAGTGTTTGGACGCTGGGAGATTTCTCTAGCTACCCACCCATAACCCCACTTCCAATGTTAAGAGTTTGATCAACCTAGACCAACTTCTAAGTAGTCAAGAGGTGACCAAAATCACACTCAAGATGTTCAAGAAAAAAACTCATTGTTGAGGATATATAAGTAGATGCAAATTGTTGCATAATTGAGTCTCACAACTACGTAAATGAATTGAATATTACTAACACAAAATATTTGATTGCTCAATGGACATGACACATCTTCTTATCAAGATAAGGCCTTAGGATTTGTATTTAATGACCCTATATATTGTTGGTGCTTCTAGGTTAGAGATGAGATTTGACTTGTCAACAAACTTGATTGTCAAGGTTTGTGTCACGGTACGACTATTTTCACACCGTTGTGAAAGGGTCATGGGACGCTAGCTAAAGCACTCTTGTTTAACTAGCCAGCCTATCGTTTACCAACATTCATCCACGAAACACTTTCATTAGCATTCAATCAAATGGCAGCGAAAACAGTAAGCATTCATGAAAGCAGTGGCAAGCAAGCAGTAAACATTGAATCTAAGCAATTCATTAACACCACCTCCGTTGACAATGTGTGTTTAGCAAGGGAGGCAAGTAGGCTAAACACGTTGATAAAGCTAGTGAGTTTACAATGACTGATGAACATTCACCCTCCCCTAAAGAGCTTTCTAGGCCATTCCCACTCTAGCACTAGGAAACATCAAGGTGAACGAGGAGTCATACTGCCTTATTTGGCATACAAAGACACTACTAGCAGAAAATAACCCTACACTAGTATTTATATGATGGAAACCCATCCCAAGCACACTTCAACTTTGTCCACGAATGGTTTCATATCTTCGGCAAAAATCCAGCTGATTTCTTTGTCATCAAGGCATTTCTACTTCACTAGGAACTTCTGCCGCTTCTTCCTTGAGGATATGAACTTTCTGTCTGCAAGGATCTCTTCAACTTCATGTATGTCACGTTGCACTGTCTTCAACTCTGCTCTGTTGGGCTGACTTCTGCTCAGGTCATTGGTGTCGGCGTTGAACAGCTTGAGGCAGCTGACATGAAACTGCAGTCTTCTCCCCTAATCTGCCCACTTCTTCATCTGCTTAGAAGCTTTCTCCAGATAGGCTTAGGCAAACTCTACAATCTGTCTCCATTCTCTGGTGAAGATGTACGCCCTGGGACTCTTTCGTCTGTACGACTCGCCCACTATGTGAGGTAATAGTGGCTGCTGGCTTGTAACAAACTCAAAAGGGCTCTTGTTGGTTGTTGAGCTCCTTTGGGCATTGCCACAGAACGGAGCCACATCAAGTAGTTGCACGTCATTCTCCTGGTTGTCGTTAACAAAATGGTGCAAGTACTCTTCTAGTAGCTCTCTGAATCTCTTCATTTGCCCGTCTGTCTGGCAGTGATAACTCAAAGAGATGTCAAGATGTGATCTGAATATCCTGAAAAATTCGGTCAAGAAGTTGTCAGTGAACATTAAGTCTCGGTCACAAACAATAACTTGGGGAACACCCCAATGTTTCACAACAGTCACAAGGAACAATTGTGTCATCTCCTTTGCCAAACTGTACTTTGGTGCGGCCATGAAAGTACCATACATTTTCCGCTCCCCCTTGTGTTGTTGGCAAGTGAGACAAGTTCTAGTATAATAAACCACATCATCCCGCGATTGCGGCAAACAATACCTCCCCAGTAATCTGTCATTGGAGTCATTCTCTGCGAATACCCCTCAACGAACTTCCTGCAATATCTAGTAAGGCCAAGAAAGGAACGCAACTCCTTCACTGTCGTGGGGATCTACCGTTCTTGAATCATCCTTACCTTCTCCATACCCCTCCGAATACGACCTTGTTCAACCACATGACCAAGGAATTTGTTGCTCTACTGAGCAAAAGAGAACTTCCCTTCCTTCACATACAAAGTATTTCCCCTCACCCTGTCGAACACCTTCCGTAGATGCTCTTCATGTTTCCTTTGAAACAACATCGATGCTTCCAACGGTGCTTTGGAAGGGCGAACACATCCCGCTTTCAATTTATCAAGCTATTTCCCAAACTCTACTATATTTGGAGGCAGCATCCAACATGACCCTTTAGTAGGTGGTTTCACTCCTGACAACAATTCGATCTCATGCTCCACAGTCCGTCGTGAAGGCAAATTGTGAGGTAGCTTATCCGGCTTCACCTCCTTGTTCTCATCCAACACAGCTTGGATGGTCATAGGCACTAGCTCTTGGCCTACTTCTTTGTCTACCACCACCGTGGCTAGACGTGTCTGCTCACCCTGCCCCAATCCCTCATTGAGTTGTATGGCTGCAAGGGACTTCCCGTCGTCTCTTTTCATTGCAAAGACTTGCACCATGCACGAGTGATCTCCAATTAGACATAGGAAACCAGCCGAAGGCATCAACACTGCCCTCGTCCCCCTTAGGAATTCCATTCCTGAAATGACTAGAAAGTCATCCAATGGCACCGCTGTGAAATTCACATGACCTTCCCACTGTCCAAGCTTCACAGTAACTTGCTTGGCTACTCCCAGATTAGGCTGGGCTATAAAATTAACTGTTTTCATGCGTCCTGTATCCTTTTCTAAGGATAAGTTGAGTCTCCATGCTTCCAACTGTGAAACAAAATTATGAGTAGCTCCCGTATCCACCATAGCGTGGGTACTCTTCTCATTTATCCTCAAGTCCACAAACATTAACCTTTTTGCTCATGTAACTTTCGGTATTTTTTCCTGCTTTTCCAATGCGCTCACTAGCCGCACTGAACCCACCCTTGGGGCATTTTCCTTTCCTCCTCACTTTCCACCACTTGTCCCAAAGTGGAAGCTTGTAAGGCATTGAGTAATCCCTTGTGTTGACACTCACTCACTCTGTGAGGTCCTCCACACAAGTAGCACGAAATTTTACTCTTCCCCTTTCCACTAGGTGTGTTGAACCCTTGAGACGACGAAACTTCCTTTGAGGTTGATGATTTAGAGTCGGCTCCCCCACTCTTGGGTTTGCCTTTCTTGAAGGACTTTCCACTGTTTCCCTCCCCGCCACAACTGTTTGGACGAAGCGGTATCATCACCAGTGTAGTCAGTCAAGCATTCTACAGCAGCTTGTGCAGTTGACAAGTCTTGGACCCTTTGCCTATGAAGTTTAGTTCTTGCCCATGGTTTCATCCCCTCTAGAAAATAGAACTTGTCCTTCTCTGACATATCCCGAATATCCAACATCAAAGCAGAAAATTGTTTCACATATTCCTAGATTGACCCCGTATGCTTGAAATCTCTCAGTTTTCTCCTTGCATTATACTCAACATTCTCAGGAAAGAATTGGGCCTTAAGCTCTCTCTTCAAGTCTGCTCAACTATCGATTACATAGCTTCCATTTTCAATTTCTTTGTACTTGGTGCACCACCACAGTTTGGCATCACCAACCAAGTACATGGTTGCAGTATCCACTTTTGCCTTTTTTGAGGCCATCCTCACAGCGCGAAAGTACTGCTCCACATCAAACAAGAAGTTCTCTAACTCCTTGGCATCACGGGCACCCCCATACGTCCTGGGTTCTAGTACCTTGGTCTTGCTAACTCCCGGAGGGTTGGAATTCCCCATAGCAAGAACCATCAGATTCACCTTTGCGTCCAGATCAACCATCCGCGACTGCAAAGTTTCAACTGTATGGCGAAAGTCCTCTGACATGTTGCCTATCAAATCAGCTTGATGTTTTTGTGATCCCATCACTTCATCAACAAGTTCTCTCATCTGAGCCACCTACGCGGCCATAGTGTTGGTTGTTGCCTCAACCTGTGCTTCCAGCACGCTGATCCTCTCAGCATTGTTTGGTGCCATGGTCACTTACCAAAGCTTTCCAAATCCCACAACGAAGATAACTGAATTCTTGTAGCAACTGAGCCTTGGCTCTAATACCAAGTGTCATGGTCCAACTATTTTCACACCTTTGTGAAAGAGCCATGGGGCACTAGCTAAAGCACTCTTGTTTAACTAGCCAGCCCATCATTTACCAACATTCATCCACGAAACACTTTCATTAGCATTCAATCAAATGGCAGCGAAAATATTAAGCATTCATGAAAGCAGTGGCAAGCAAGCAGTAAACATTGAATCTACGCAATCATTAACAACACCTCCGTTGACAATATGTGTTTAGCGAGGGAGGCAAGTAGGCTAAACACGTTGACAAAAGCTAATGAGTTTTACAATGACAGATGAACACTCACCCTCCCCTAAAGAACTTTCTAGGTCATTCCCCCTCTAGCACTAGGAAACATCAAAGTGACCGAGGAGTCAAACTGCCTTATTTGGCATACAAAGACACTACTAGCAAAAAATAACCCTACACTAGTATTTACATGATAGAAACCTATCCCAAGCACACGAGACAAGCAGTCACAAGTAAGCATAATGCCCAAAACAAGCTTAGCTCGTGACAGTTTGCAATGAACTTCAAGATCAATTGCCAACTACTAAGGTAGATGTTTGTCAAGTTCCTCAACCTCAATTTTCCATTTCTAACCCAAAGATTGAGCAAGCAACAATCAATTGCTCCATGGTTTGTTGAAAATTCTTTAATCATGGATCTTACTGTTGAAAATCCACTCTCCTACGACTAGTAAATATGTGTGCCCCCATACCTAGCATCTTCTTCCTTCACATATTTAACCAAACATAGCCAAACATTTTCCATCATTCTAGAATATGGACCAAATGCACATTTGCTTGAGTTCCCAAAAGATTTAGATATTAAGTTGATTTCTCGTTTCGAGGAATTGTTATTTATCAAAGTACGTTGGGTCTTTCTATGTCACTTGCAAGTTGGAGGATTTTTACATACTTCCCCAAGGTGATTGATGATGCCAAGAAATTCAGGCCATCTCTTGATTTTCCTATATGTTCAAATTTATTCTAAGTTTCTAACCATTTTAGAAAGTCAAGTTTCCTCTAACAAGAAGAATTTAATGGAGGACCACCAATAGAGAATTTTAGATGCCTGTTGTAGCCATAGATTAGATAGGATTCTTATTTTATTTTTGGAAAATTTTGATTATTTTTGGGACTTTTCCATTTTAGTGTTTTTTTTTTTTTTTTTTTTTTTTATCATTTCTATCCAATGAAGAAGCATGTTATGAGTCTAACAATGTGTTTGCTTATTTTGCTAATTATGTGTTCCTTTTGTCAAACTTTTCAAAACTAAAAACTAGAATTTATGAATTTTTAATTGTTTTGACAACATACCAATATAACACTTTAATATTTAGAATAGAATTTTATGGATTATATTTTTAAGTAAAATTAAAAATAAGCAACCATGTGAAAATTTAAAATTAGTTAAAATAAAATACCCATAAAATTTATAAAAATCTTTTTAAAAAATAGAAGTCATTCAAAAATTGTTTTTTACCATTTTTTAATTGTAATGTACAATAAGATTCTTGTTGAAGAAGGTGAATGCAAATATATAATAACTAATAAAAGAATTATAATAATTAATATTTTTATGATAATATTTTTAAACTTATATTTTCTATTTTTATTATTTTAATCATATTTTTAATTGTTATTTGATTCAAGGGCGAAAACGAACATAAGTTCATCTAGGTTTTCAATTTGCTATAGCTTTGAAAATATTAACCAAACAAGTTGCTCGTTTTTACTTTTTAGTTCTTTTTTCTCATTTTCAGTTTTCTAGTTTTCATTTCCATAACTTTAGACGGTGATACCAAATGCCTCCATAAGTTTAGTTGATTTAGGATTATTTGTGTATTTGAAGTACTATAGAGTTATTCGCAATTATTTGTGCAGCCCTCCCCCCACCTCTACTTCTTCCTCTTCTCTTCCCCCTTTCTCTCCATTATTTCTCTGTGTCTATATCTATACCAATCCAGCACCATGCTGCCTCTATTTTTCTTTCTTTCTAAAAAATAAGGAAAAAGAGTAAACTTTTAAAGCACCTGTAATCATGAAAAAAATTCAGTTAAATTTTCCATTTAAAAATACACACGGGCATTTTCAAATATAAACATAAAATCTCCATGCAACTACCCAGTCCATGAGGTGCTATTTTTCAGCGGTTGTCATGGTGCATGTGTTTAAGAGAATTTTGTGGCCAAATCAGTTGTTTAAATACATAGTGCAGAAAAAAAGGCAGCTGTAGCCAAGTCTTTCAGTTCAATACACAGTGCAGAAAAGTGGCAGTATCTAAACCAGAGTTAATTGCCAAATTTATGTCACAATATCTCACATTTCTCCCTGCCACATTTGTCATTTTTCTGGGAAACTTGGCTGCTTAAAAGGAAAAAACAGAGCAATTTGCATTCAGCAATGTCGATAACAATTATTAGATAAGGAACGCAAACCTTGTCATCATTAGACTGAACATTTGTGATTGTGTGAGAACGCAAGTTAGAGCAGAGAGAATCCAAATAGGATCTTAGCACAGCTAGGAAATCCTTGGCTGCATCGATCTACACATAATACATTACAAATTTTAAACAATTTATTAGCTGTTAGAATACCACTCTACCTAAAAGTTTAAGCTGTTAGGTTGTGGGTCAATAATGTATATCAAGCTTTAACACTCCCCCGCACATGCAGGCCAACAGCACGTGGGGAGATAAACAAACGATAAATAACACCCATTACAGGGAATACAATAATTTTTAAGCACTACACAATAAATGCAAGACTAGAACCCAGGACCTCTTGTTAACCAGCTCAACTACCATGTTAGAATACCACTTTACCTAAAAGCTTAAGCTAACCAACAATATATATCAAGCTTTAACATTATCTATTGAAATTGATAGTGCCATATCGTTGCTAAACAATTTCAATGTTACGTTAGGGAAGGAAACATGATTTGAATCATCATGCATAGTAAAACAAACAGGATAAACCATTTTAGCTTTTAAAAAAATAAAAATAAAAACGATGGAACACAAATGCATACCTGAACATTAGTGCATTCATAAATAGGCCTTTTTCTCCCCAAGTAACTCTCTCCCACAAGCTTTGCATGATAAGGGCTCAAGGATAAAAATAACTCCTTTTGCTGAGGTAGTTGTGGTAATGCTGGTGACTTAACCTAGTTCCTCATGCAACATGCAAAGAATCAGACTTCTTGGCTTCAAGATGTTAACTATTAACACACAAGAATAATGGGTCCCACATAAAAACAATACACACAGACATGTAAATGAAGAAATAAAGGAAAATTCTAGATGTGAATAAGCAACTAAAAACAAATGACATACAACAAAAATTAAGCTATAGTGATTGAACATAGCATTTTTTTTCTTCCTTTTTCTTCTCTAAACAAGTTCACAAACTTTTAGAGAATTGAGCATGGCTTGGCCTTTCATACTTGCAACTACTCTTTTCCTTTTTTCTGTTTGTATCTGTGCGTGTGCACAAATTACCTTTTCCAAGGGGGAAGAAGGAATAGGTTTAGTAGTCCCACATCGCCCAGTGTGAGGTATTGTTAGCAGGATCTAGGGTTCAAGCTCCCTCCGTGAGTTAGGCTCACATGGAGTGAGTATAGTTTCGCCTTCTATCCCTACAACAACACCAATTCCACCCATTCCATTTCCCCTTCTTCCATGCATATGTATCACCTTTCCTAGCTAGACTAAAAAATCTAAGGACCCTCTTCATCCAGTGGTCCATGTTGGCTGGATATAAAGTTTCAGTTCAGCTCCCACCAGGAGCTAGGTAATTTTGGACAAGTAGTATGGGTTGGCTTTCCACTCTTTCAGCTACCCTGATTCTACTCGTGTTCTCCTCACCTCATGTGCATGTATTACCTTGCCTGGGCTAAAAGGAAAAATAGTTTGCATAGATTTTGGCACTAGCATCAGTTCACAAGCACTCAATTATCAGACCATTTATGGCATACAAATCATAATTATTTTTTTAGATTGAAAATAAATATTATTTAGACAAAAGAAGTAAATGGAATGGAGGAAAGATACCTAACTATAATAAACAAAACATGAGAGACGATAACTAAATAAAATTACTAGCATTACAAAGCACTTCAATCTCTTAGTAAGCTATACCAATTATATGAAAAACATAAAAAATTTAGTATGAATTTTTCAATCATCTGCCTTGCTAACAACCATGGTTTAAAAACGAAGAAAATACATAAGCATCATCTGCTTTACTGGAGCACATTTTATTGCATCACAGCAGAAGATTTAGCACAAGCATGCTTTTCTTTACAACTAGTTCACATTTTATTACATCACAACAGAAAGAAACACCCAAATGCTAGTAATAGACACCTGATTTTTGTTAGCATCAACCAGTATGACATTTGTTAACTTTGACTGCACCTCAGTAGTTTTGTTCTTTACACCAACCTACAAATGAGAAGTCAAGAAAATGTGAGTAATTTTAGTAAGAAATAGAAGAAAATGATTTAAAAATTATTAATGAAGATGGTAATGCGAAAGCTGCGTTTCAGTTTATACTCTCCCTTATAGGGACCATGGATTTTCCAACAGCAAAAACAAACCATTTTAATAATTTCAAAGCGATAAACATGATATTGTTTTCTTGTGTAATAACCAGAGTCGGACTGAGTATTCTACATTTACAGAAAGTAAATATTAACGTGTAACAATACTGGTTTGTCCTTTTAATCTGTGTGACTTGGCAAAGGAAAGATTTTAATTTATGAATTTGTGCTCTAGTGTCCATGGTGGGTGTGTTTGGATAGAAAAGAATTCAAGAATTTTTCTTGGTAAAAAACCCTCCAGTGGCGTTTGCTTTGGGACAGGGTGGTCTTTTATGCTTCTCTTTAGGCATCAGCAGCTGTTGCTTTTCCAGGAGTTCCATTGTATCACATTCTGAGTGACTGGCGATCTTTGTTATTGTTGAATAATTGGGTAAAATGGGAGATCCTAACCTTAATGATAGGTCTCTCCTCTCTTTTATAATATATGTCAAATACAGTCCAATGACCATACCCTTACTAACTCGCACTTACTAACATTACTCTAGACATACTAATAATGCTAAATGACTAGAATAACCATTAATACTCCCCCTCAAGCTGAGCATAAATAACATATGCTTCTAGCTTGTTACAAATGAATTTAACACAAGCACCTCCCAAGGATTTAGTGAATAAATCAGCAAGCTGCAAATCAAACTTTACATGAGTTATTGTAATGAGCTTCTGCACAAGCTTCTTCTGAACAAAATGACAATCAACTTCAATGTGCTTTGTCCGCTCATGGTAGATCGGGTTGGAGGCAATATGAATAGCAACTTGATTATCACACATAAACTCCATTGGTTGAGAATGTGGAAAACCCAATTCTTCCAACACATTCTTCAACCAGACAAGTTGACATGTAATGTAAGCCATGGCCCTATACTCTAACTCAACACTTGACCTGGTCACCACAGTTTGTTTCTTACCATTCCAAGAAGCCAAATTAACACCAACAAAGATATAGTATCCAATTGCGGATCTTCTATCAAAAGGTGACCCAACCCAATCTAAATATGTATATCGCTAAATATGACTATGACCCTGATCCTGATATAAGAGACCTCTTCCAAGTGCACCTTTGAGATATCTCAAGATGCGAATTACAACGTCCTAGTGATTTGTTCTTAGAGAATCAAGAAACTGATTCACAACACTTGTTGCGAAGACATGTCCGATCGAGTGACTATAAGGTCATTCAACTTCCCAACAAGTCTCCAATACCATCTGGGTCAGGCAACAAAACACCCATATGTGGCAGACTAGCACTAACTTATTGTTGGGATCCATAAGTGTATCAACAGGTTTAGATCTTTGACCAAAAAAACATGACCAACTCGATATTTTTGTCTCTGTAAGGACTTACAGAATTCTAGAAGAAGTCGGAGGCAAAATTTTCCAGAAAAAAAAAAAAAAAAAAAACTTCACACGCCTGCACATGGGGATGTGCCCTGCCTATGATTGGCTGGCACATGGGGGCGCATGAGTAGCCCTCCGGCATGAAATTTCACCCATCTACATATCAAGGGTTATATGAATGTCTATGGTGTTGGCTTTGTGAAATATGGAACGGTTACTGAGAATCTGAAGAACGCAGCACTGTCCAAGAAATTTCCAGCGGATGCAGTGTTTTTTGGACTCCTAGGTTTGTTTCTATCCTCTAAAGGTTTGGCTGATCCTCCAATAACAGCAGATTTGCATAGGATGATCAAGTTAAGGGTTTGGTTTGGCAGTAGGGTTTAGGTCGAACCTGGCTCTAATACCATGTTGAATAATTGGGTAAAAAAAATGGAAGACCCTAACCACAACAATTAGTCTCTCCCTCTATTTATTATATATGTCAAGTACATACAAAAACCAAGGTCTTAAATTTCCAGGAAATTGTTGAAATTTGCATCAAAATTTTTGATTTCCATGACCCTCGAAATCAAAATGGCAGTTGTTTTCTGGCTTGCATAATTTCCACCAAAATCTAAAAGAATCATCCGAAATTTATTGAAATCTTGAAATATTAGCAAAACTTGTCAAAATTTTGACTTTGAAATGAAATTTCTTCAGAATTCCAATGAGAGAATTAGGAGTGAAATGAAATTTCTCTCTAAATTTATTTTATTTATTTTTATCAAAACAAAAGATTATTACAAGTGCTATTGAAATTATATGAAAAAATAAACTTACAACAACATTTTATTTATCCACTTATGTCAAAATTATCATTATTTGTGTAATAAGTAATATTTAAATGATTTATGAACTTCATTTTTCTTATCTAAGTATGTTTAATGCACATTATATTACAAAGACCTTTGATACACATACTATATTATAACTTTTCCACCCTATACACAACATAGATCTATTTAACTTGTAATACATTAGCCTTAAAACTTACATTATTATGTCCGTTAACCATTTTTAAAGTTTCACAAAGAATTCCATGATTTACTACTGGTTTCCGTTATTTTTTTCAAATCGGAATCAAAATTGACATTGAAATCAAATTTTTTGTGAAAATTTCTGTACTTTTGGAGCTTCAAAATTTGAGTCAAAATCAAAATTTAAAACCTTGCCAATAACCATAATACCCTTACCAACTCACACTTATTAACATAACTCTAGCACATACTAATAGTGCTAAATGACTAGAATAACCATTGCCAGTTGCACTAATTTTTTTGGGACTCTTGGTATGTTCATTTGTACTTCTCTTCTTCCATTTAGCATGGATTTCTCGTCCTCTGCTTTGTACATTCTTTCCCCTCCAATAAACTTTCTTATTCTTACAAAAAAAAAATATTGCTAAGAATGCTTGCAAAGGAAATAATCAATTGTGCAACAGACTCATGGTCCATTTAATAAATAATAACACAAAAGCACACATAATGACAATATAAGCTCTTTTAATAAACAGAATGCTGCAAAACTGAACGGGCAGAACCAACTACATGCTTGAACTGCATCCCATCAGAAAACAGTAGATTAAAAAAATGACAAGCTGCAAGGAAAATCTACTTATTGTTTAACATTCTAAAATAGCATAGGACTCTTGGTAGAAGTAGAAATTTGGTAAAGCATGGTGTAATAGGTTAGTACGCAGTCAGTATCTTGTCAGTAGCAATTTTAGGACACTGCTACCTGTGCAAAAATCCCCTCGTAAAAAATCCAAGCACTCTTAAATCCATTACAAGTAAATTCTATGTGTCAAGGACAAGGAGATGAGATACATGACTGCCTGCAAGTTGGAAAACTCACTATGTAAGGGACAGGTGCATCCAAAAAGTCCAGCATGTCATTTGGTAAAACCTGGAAGCATACATGTTTAGTCAATGAATATAGCAATTTGCAAGCCAAAAGAAAAGTTAAGGTAGTAACATTTGTATCGTACACTAACTGTTCCCAAGAAGTTGACTCTCCTACAGAACAGGAGTGATTCATACCGGCATTAAGAGGCTCTGCCACTGATAGGGGCGGATCAGAGGAATGACAGACAAAACAGAAGCAGATAATATGCCCTGTACAGAAAAAGTAGGACATACAAAACAGTTGTGAAAGTTTAGTGTCTTTGTATTGAGGCAATAATAAATAATACAAATGAAAAAATTTCAATGATTCAACAATTTAATAAAGTGCATCTAAGTCTAAAAAACCAAACAAAAAAATGACATTATCAGTCAACTCAGCCGAGCCTGATTCAAACCCAACTAAATCCTTGAGACAGAAAAATTAAGCGCAACATTACAACCTATCCAAATGAACAACATAACAGGACAAAGCACTAAAGCAGTGGATGTATGCTGATTGGCTTGCAAACTTTGTTTATGAAGAATGCATCCAAGCTATGCTTTGAACAACCCCATTACCACAAACTAAGAACTTATATAAAGCATAACATTTGTCTACATAAGACCGTGATCAACATGACAAAGAGAGGAGTACCAAATTAGAACAAACAACCACAACTTGCTTCTCCAGAAGTGCTGCAGCAAACAATGTTAACACCTGGAAACAGCAAGAAAATCAACAACCAAAATTAGTCTTCTCAAAGACCTTTCAGGCCAGAAAAAGATACGTCCAAAGTTCAAACTCCCATAGGCTAACCATAATTGACTCCAAGAAACAACCATGTATCAAACCATATCAATACAAATGTAATGTATGAAATTAAATAAATCCAAATAACAATGACATGTAAGCTTTCAACTCATTTGGCAAGTGAAAAACTTGGGACCATTTGGCCTCAGTGTCATAAACCATGAAGAAGAAAACCGAAAAACAAAAACTAAAAACCAGAAGCAAAAACTAAAAACTGAAAACCAACAACTTATTTGTTTATTATTTATAGAACTAAATTAAAACCTTGATTAAACAAATGCTAATTTTCGTCTTTGAATCAAACAACAATTAAAAAATATGATTAAAATAATAAAAGTATAAAGTAATATAAATTAAAAGTATTATAATAAAAATAAAAATTATTATAATTATTTTACTCTATTATTATATTTCAAAATTCACTTTATAAGAACAATCAATTGTATATGACAATTGATATATAGTAAAAAAAATATTTTGTAAAAAATGGCTTTTGTATTTTTAAGTTTTCTCAAACTTTATGAGCAGTTTTATTCTAGTTATATTTTAAATTCACATGATCATTTTATCTTAATTTTAATAAAAAGTACGAATAAAATGAATGATTTAATAAAAAATTTATTTCTAGATACGAAAAATATTCCAGAAACAGGTTACCAAAACAACTAAAAACCATAAATCTTGTTTTCAATTTTTTTCGCAAACAATTGAAAACCATCAATAGAAATAAAAAACCAGCAACATAAGCTAACGCATTTTCATAATCTGCTTCTTCACTGTCCAAAAACAAAAACAGAAAACGAAAAAAAGAAATGATACCAAATAGTTTCCTTTTTCTCTCTTCACTACAAGGGAAAAAAAAAAAGTACCCGACACCACACGAATCACTAATTCACATAACTAGCATTCCAGCTTCGTCAATCCAAATGCCTTTTGAGTTATGATCAAATCACAAATTGGGTCCTTCAATCAGTGTCATGACATGGCAATCCATGAAACTGAAAGGTCACTGGTGTTCAAGTTTATTGATCAGGCCCTAGATACTAAAGTTGATACCAATTCTTAGGCAAAAGAAGGTTATCTAGACCTGATAATAGAGTCTAATTGATCCCAAGGGTACATTAAAAAAATAAATAAATAAGACTTCCAAGCAACAATAAATTCCATGTAAGCATCCACGGGGCCCCAACTAAAATCTTGAATAACACCAGTCTAAATTGATTAATCTTAAATAATGAATCCGGTTTCAGCTTATGTGAAATTTTAAACTACATCGGGTTTAAAATTCAACTAGTGCAAATTTTTTCCCTGGAAATCTAGAAGTAAAAACTCAATATTTGGAACACCAAGGTCTAAGTTTCACCATAATTGTTACTGTACAAAGAAAAATGTATTCCATCCATTGTCATCAACTTTGCACCTATAGACACGGTGAAACTAAATGTCAGCAATTACAATTACAGGTGAAAATTTTTTATGTGCCCAGTGTCACTACACCAAGCATCTTCACCTCTTTAGAGTAGAGGATAAACAACTTTAGACATGTAAAAAATAAATAAATAAAATAAAATAAAAGCTAAAATCTCAATACTAGGGCCATGCCTTACATGCTCAAGTCGCAAAGAGCCACATATGCATGCAACAGCCCATACAGATAAAGCAGTCGCCTCTTCCTCTGCTAAGAGTGCACTGTATGCCTGAAAAAATTCAACAGCAATAACATGAACTGCTGGCTATCTTGTGAATAAAGAAAATAAAAATATAAAAATAAGATAGCTTGGGAAATTTTAAAAAACAAAAAAAAAAAAAAACAGCTGCATTTTCAAGAAGAAATATTTTAGGACAAAAAAAAAGTTTAAAGGAATGGTTTAGTTTATCATTCAAAACTATCATCATTGGCTACCTCTGCTAATTCCAAACTTGTACTGCATGACTTCAAATCAATTGTTGACCCAGCAATGTGAAGAATTGTTTCATCAGGCCTATGGAATTCCAGATGGTGCAGGTGTTCCAAAGGGTGGAATGCAAGTGTAGAACCCCTTTTAGGACAATGTAACTGGTAATACTCACATATTATCTGTAAGGATCCGTAATTGTTTGCCTGAATCCAGAAAAAATAAATGCATAGATACATTAATGAATAAAATGGCAAGAAAAGACTTCAAGAACACAAGAATGCAGGGAAAGATAACAAACATGAATATAGGAATATGAAAGTCAGAAAAGCTTCGGACCTTAGCCCATTCAAGAATATCACTGTGGTCAGTTGAATCTTCCTGTCCAGAGAATGATGCCTCTTCTGTCTCTGTTTCATCAATATCACTTCTAAAATTCCGATCATCACTCAGAGAACCCTGGAAACTGTATAAAACAAACTACATGAAACATTACAGTATCCTATGGTTGACAATTCGATATGAGAAAATTTTTGTATTCTTTTTTTTTTGGAAATTTTTGAAAATGTTGTCTGCATCAAAATAACAGGTTGATAAAGTACAATATACAAACACATTATGTTTCAAATATACAAAGTACAAATAATGAAAATCATTTTATGGACAAATTATCCCATCTTCTGAAAATTAGGACAAATCATCCTCATGTGTATAAACCTTCTTTCACTCTAAATGGCTACAATGAATCAGGTTTAGTACAATTGCTACAAGTAACTGCATGAATAATTCCAGCCACAAGAATTACAGTCATAATTAAAGAACCACGAACTTCAGCAACTGGAGAGAAGTCTAAACCAGCCAGTCTGTTCTTTTAAAGAATAAAAGATATGTTTGTTTAAATTCTCTCCAAGAACTTCAGCTACCAGAGGAAAGTCTACAACCAGCCAATTCGTTCTTTTGAAGAATAAAAGATATGTTTGTTTAAATTCTCTCCAATAGTTATAGTAGAATTATTAGATATCTGTCAGCCTTTAGTAGAGGCTGATCCTTATGAGATTTACAGCTAACAAATCAGGTGATTTGTTAGCTAATTTTGGTTCCACGATCCTAGGGGATTTGGGTAGAATGTTACCCAATTTTGTAGATAGTCTTTGCTATTTTACTGCTTTCCATTTTAAATAGGATATTCTATTTTCAGTAGGTTGTAAATATCCCTACTAATTAGATGAAAATGATCATCTATTTAAAGGGAATGTAATCTTTTTCATAAGTTAGTGGAATAATCAGTTTTCTTTTCTACATTTCAACATGGTATCAGAGCATCCTCTGAACCCTAATCTTCCCATATGACCAAATATAGTATGGCCACCAGGAGACGCGACTCCACCTCTTCAGTCTCAGACGTCACCACCAATCACGAAGCCATGGTCTCAGGCAACAGCAAGGAGCAACTAGAATTATTGCAGAAAATGTTCAGCCAATCTTCAGCAGCCCCTACTACTATGGTTGGTACCAGTTCTTTGGCACATAAAGGTAATTTTTTAAGTGCTCTTAATGTTAAAAAGGAGAAGTTAGGTCCATGGATTATAGACTCAGGAGCATCGGACCATATGACGGGAGATAGAAAAAAAAATTCTACTTATAGTCCCTGTTATGAAAATTTAACAGTAAAGATAGCAGATGGTTCACTCTCAAAGGTGGTTGGTACAGGTTCTGTTAAAATTTCAGAGAACCTAATACTAACTCAGTTCTATTAGTGCCAAATTTGGATTGCAATTTGCTGTCTATTAGTAAACTCACTCGGCATCTCAATTGTGTTACTAAATTTTTCCCAAATATGTGTGAATTTCAGGTCTTGGATTCGGGGAACACGATTGGCAGTGCTAAGATGTGTTTGGGGCTCTATCTTCTCGAGGTTAATGATCCTCCTCAAGGAACAACTCACAAATTTGATTGTTTAGTGTCTAGAGGTCAAAGTTATTTTTTTGTCATTCGTTCTAATAATGATAGTGCAATTCTGTTGCGGCCCTATAGGTTGGGAGACATCCAAATTTCTTGTATCTCGAGAAACTCTTTCCTTCATTATTCAATAATAAAAATCCAAATGGTTTTCAATGTAAGATGTGTCAATTTTCAAAACATGTTCGCAACTCTTATCCCAACCGACCCTACAAAGCATCCCAACCCTTATCAATGATTCATAGTGATGTGTGGGGGCCATCAAGGATCAAGAATATTACTGGATCTCGCTGGTTAATTTCTTTTATAGATGATCACATTAGACTTACCTCGATATTCCTCATGAAAGAAAAGTCAGAGGCAGGTCAAATTTTCAAAAATTTTAACACTGTGATCCAAACACAATTCCAAGCAAAAATACAAATTGTGAAAACTGATAATGCCAAAGAATATTTCAAGTCAAGGTATAATACACCAAAGTTCTTGTATCGACACTCCTCAGCAAAATGGAATTGGCAAAAGAAAAAACCAGCACCTACTAGATGTTGCCCGCTCCCTTATGTTCTCTACACATGTACCCAAACACTTTTGGGGTGAAGCCATTCTCACTATAGCCTACCTCATAAACAGGATGCCCTCTCGCGTTCTCAAATTCCAAACTCCCTGTCAAACTCTACTTCAGTCCTTTCCCAATACTCGACTCATCTCCACTATTCCCTTTATAGTATTCGGGTGCTTAGCTTTTGTTCACGTTCGTAGTCAACACTGGGGTAAACTTAATCCTAGAGCCCTTAAGTGCATTTTTCTTGGGTCCTCTGCAAACCAAAAGGGTTATAAATGCTATTCACCAGCTACTAAAAGATATTATCACTCCATGGATGTCACCTTTTTTTAGCAACAACTGTATTACCCCAAATCTGAAATTCAGGGGGAGATTACACAGGAATTCCAACTTTGGGATACCAGCTACTAAAAGATATTATCACTCCATGGATGTCACCTTTTTTTAGCAACAACTTCATTACCCCAAATCTGAAATTCAGGGGGAGATTACATCGGAATTTCAGCTTTGGGATATTGAAGAGTTATCTCACCTTCTTCTGATTTTGGCCCTTCTCACCTATCACAAATTTCTAAATCTATTCCAACTACTGGCTCCATTTCTCCTTTACATCCCTTCTTAGAATCTCTCGTGAAACATCAGCATCTGGACACTATTCAACCAACAAAAAATGATGAGTTGACTACCTATTCATAGAGAAGGAACCAAAAGGAGATAGAACAGCAAGCATCCCTTGAGCAAATTCAAGAGTTTGATCCGAGCCCTAGATCAAGTGAAAATCCACCAGGTAAATCTGATCCCGAGACTTCTCATAATGAGTTAACTTATGATGATAGTGATTGTCCTATTGCCGTGAGAAAAGGTGTGAGATCATGCACAAAACACCCAATATACACTTTTGTGTCATATAAGGGGTTGTCATCGAATTTTAGATCTTTTGTTGCCAACCTCGACAAAATCCAGGATCCTAATAACATACAAGAGGCTCTCGGTACACCTCAATGGAAATCTGCTGTCTGGGAAGAAATCAGTGCACTAGAAAAGAATGGAACATGGGAGATCATAGAATTACCAACTAGAAAACATCCAGTAGGTTGCAAATGGATATTCACTGTGAAATACAATGAATATGGAAGTGTTAACCAATTCAAAGCTCGGCTGGTAGCAAAGGGATTCACTCAATCATATGGAATCGACTACGAAGAGACATTTGCCCCTGTAGCCAAGTTAAATACAATGTGGGTCCTCTTATCTTTGACAGCAAATTTAGACTGGCTTTTTCACCAACTAGATGTCAAGAATGCCATCCTCAATGGAGACCTAGCTAAAGAAGTCTACATGGAAAATCCTCCTAGATTTAAGAAACAAGCTACACACAACAAAGTCTGCAAACTCAGAAGATCTTTATATGGGCTCAAGCAATCCCCAAGAGCCTGGTTTGAGAGATTCACAAAGGTAGTCAAGAGGTATGGCTATCCTCAATGTCAATCAGATCATACACTATTACTCTCCTGAAGGAAAATTTTCTATCCTTATTGTATATGTGGACAACATCATTCTAACGGGAGATTATGAGGAGGAAATGAGAAGTCTCAAAAGTCTTCCAGCTAAATAATTCGAAATCAAGGACCTTGGGAATCTCAAATACTTCCGAGGCATGGAAGTGGCACGGTCAAGGACGGGAATCTTTGTCTCCCAAAGGTAATATGTTCTAGATCTTTTGAAAGAGACTGGATGCTCATATGCAAACCAGCAGATACTTCTATGGATTCAACAACCAAACTAGGAGCCAAGGAAGATAGTGCACCAATGAATAAAGGCAAATATCAAAGACTAGTTGGAAAACTTATATATTTGTCTCACACCCGACCTGATATTGGCTTCTCTATCAGTAGTCAGTACGGTGAGTCAATTCATGAACCCCAATCAAGAACATATGGATGCAGTTTATAGAATCCTACGATATCTGAAGCTAACACCAAGTAAAGGATTATTTTTTGGGAAGAATCAAAGAAGAGATATTGAAGTATTCAATGATGCAGATTGGGCAAGATCAATACATGATCGAAGGTCAACTTCTGTGTACTGCACATATGTGTGGGGAAACCTAGTTACATGGCAAAGTAAGAAGCAATCAGTTGTGTCAAGCAGCAGTGCAGAAGCTGAATTCAGGGCAATGGCACACGGCATATGCGAAGGAACATGGCTAAGAAGACTTCTAAAGGAATTAAAGATTTCACGTGAAAAACCCATGAAGATGTTCTGTGACAATCAGACAGCCATCAGCATTGCAAAGAACCCAATGCATCATGATAGAACAAAACACGTGGAGATTGATCGACATTTCATAAAATAAAAAATAGAGGAAGGAATAATCAAGATGTTGTATGTGCCTACATGTCTCCAAATAGCTGATATCCTTACCAGACTCTACCAAGAAATAATTTTGATGATCTGAGTTCCAAGCTGGCCCTAATCAATATTTACAGCCCAACTTGAGGGGGAGTGTAGAATTATTAGATATCTATCAACCTTTATTAGAGGCTGATCTTTAGGAGATTTACAGCTAAAAAATCAGTTGATTTGTAAGCTAATTTTTTTTCCACGATCCTAGGGGATTTGGGTAGCATTCTGTAGATAGTCTTTCCTATTTTACTGCTTTCCATTTTAAATAGGATATTCTATTTTCAGTAGGTTGTAAATATCCCTAGTAATTAGATGAGAATTATCATCTATTTAAAGGGAATGTAATCTTTTTCATAAGTTAGTGGAATATTCAGTTTTCTTTCCCACATTTCAACAGTTATATTTGTAAAAACCACACAACCTATATTGCACCTAGTTCTTAATGCTGATAATCAGACTGAAGCAGTCATTCATCAAGGAATATTGCTTTGTGAGACAATTATATACAAATTAAGGAAGAATATAAAAAATATTCTTCAGTTCACATTTTCAGTTGAAGGAGAACTTTAAGGTGCACAATGAAAATTCTCACAGAACTACAGTAAATACCAATCAGGCCAAGTAGAAAAGATCAGTAACTAGAAATGCAGTGAGATAGTCTAGGCTCATGCTGCATTTTTAAGCACCATTTATTCATCCATTGAAGTTCTTTTGTTTGTGTTTGGGTGCAGGGACTCCAAGCTTTGGATTTGAATGCCATGCAATACGCAATTGTGTGGATTCATCATTTAATTTCACATTATTCCCATCTATGGCTCCAAACTCTATGCTCTCAAATGCCAAGTTAGAATAGTTCATTGACATCACTTTTTTTATTTTTTATTTTTCCCTGGAATAATCATTCACATGCTACTGTAAATAAGTATATTGCTGCGCAAATAAAATAAGATAATTTATTCATTTAATACAATTTAACATTTTCCTCTAGAATTCAATCTGACACGCACACAAAAATATCGTTCAAAACTTTTAACATTAAGAAGTAATCTATTATCACTGATACATTTTATAAATATCATGTTACTATAAAAGGTCATATTTTAAGTTGAGCATAAGGCATTTTTATAAGAAATTTCAAGTATTAGTACTTTAAACTATGATAAACCTCATACAACAAAGTACTGTTGAATAATTTATAAAACATATAGGCTACACTAATAATTACACTAACAGTTCAAATAAAACAAAATAATACAGCCATCTCATCAATTCAAAAATTATATATAAACAATAGCATACAACACAATTCCTGTACTTAAACACACAAGCGTAAAAATTTTAAATACTAAATAACAAAATAATTAAAAAACAATTGAAAATTTTTCTACATAGTGAGAATATTAGTTCTATCTACTCAAATATGAAGAAAAAATTGATTTTTTTTAAAAAAAAAAAAGTTAAATTTTTATTTCTACCTTACCATCAATTAAATTTGAAGGGTATTTTAATATTACACAATTTAACTATTTATTTTCATGTAGCCCAGATTTTCTGTATTGTAGTTAATTATGACTTTTAGTTTCTGCCATCTAATAAAACACATCCATTTATAAGATATAATAGTACAAACATTTTACTTGATATGTTTTAATTACAACCTCATATGCAATGCAAGTGATAAATTTCCTAGTCTACCAATATGTGGTGGAAAAGGAATTCCAAAGTTTAAATTCAATGTAACTCATTGGATGTATTGTAAAAGATAATAATTGAAATCAAAGATCAAGACTCAACTGTTAAAGGATGTCGAAAATAACAAGGTGAAAAGCTAAGATTAAATATTTCAGGCACAATATAGGTCATATTAAACCATCACTAAGTGCCAAAAAATCATACCAAGCCTTAACACTTCCACTTTTGAGCTAAAAGCTTCAGCTAGCAGGTTGTGCACCAAGAGTGTATATCAAGCTTTAACATTTTCAATAAGTTATGTATTCAAATCCTTTGAGAAACTCACTAAGTTAATGGTCCAAAATTATTAAATTCTTTACCTACACAATGTCCAAAGGGAAAACTATCTAGTGATGATTGCACTTGATATGCAGTTGCAACATTGTATATTAAGCTTTAACATTTTCAGTTGACTATGTATTCATTCTATTAAGAAAGTTTTCATTAACTAACTGGACCAAAAACAGCCAGTCGAATTGGATCTCAGCCTACACAATGTCCACGGTGAAACCATCTACTGATGATTGCACTTTATTATATGCGCCTTTGTCCAACTTCTGCCCTGGAGCAACGGTCCCCAGTCTACAACATTTTTGCCCAGCACACATGGCCTCATGCATTGCTGATTTAGAACAATGCTGTAACTGCTTCTTCAGAACCTGTGTCCAAATTACCTATGCCCCAACATCTCATATAAATGGGCTATAGATGTGTAAATCCCCTTTCCTATTGCAGAGCTAGAAGCTCCAAATAATAGTTATAACTTATAACCCACTGCACCTTTGTCCAACTTCTTCCGTTGAGCAACTGTTCCCAGGGTACAACAATTTGCCCAGCACGCGTGACCTCATGCATTGCTGATCTAGAGCAATGCTGTAACTGCTTGTTCAGAACCTATAATAATAGTTATAACTTATAACCCACTGCACCTTTGGCCAACTTCTGCCCTTGAGCAATTGTTTCCAGTGAACAACAATTTTGCCCAGCACGCGTGACCTCATGCATTGCTGTTCTAGAACAATGCTGTAACTGCTTGCTCAGAACCTATGTCCAAAATTATATATGCCCCAACATCTCATGTAAATGGTTCATAGATGTGCAGATCCCCTTTCCTATTGCAGAGCTAGAAGCTCCAAATAATAGTTATTAACGTATAACCCACTGTCAGCTGTTGACCTTCCTGGCTAACACAAGCACCAATGTCATATTCATGGCTACAAAGCCTGATGCCATCATTCACATGGCCTTAGAGCAGCATTGCAAACTTGTAACCAAATCCACAAGATAAGTGACTCAAGTCATATAAAAAACTTCATGTGCTATTGAGGCATTCTAGCATCATCATATAATTTCTGCGCAGTTTCATTTTTTTTTCCTTCCCCCCCCCCCCCCCCCGCCCGGGTGTGGGGGATGGGATCATATAATATTAAAAACCTTTAAGCTTAGGGACAGAAAATTTCCTCTTTGAAAAATCTACTTCAAATTACAGTATCCTCCCACTAGTATGAAACATAAAAAATTTTCCTTAATATTTGATGAAATGAAGCCAAAAAACACACATGCTTACACACACCCTGCCAATATGAATCAATAAAAAAGACTTAATATTGATGAAAAATGAAGCAAAAAACACAAATAGTCTAATATTAATGCCAGGAATCCAGGGAATCCATACATTAATAGTAGGAATCCCCAAGAGAGTCCAGTGGACCACATTTCGATTTTTCCTAATCAAAGAAATCATTGACCAAGAGAGATTTTCTACTCTAAAAAAGAGAACTGCAACGGTATACCTTGAAGAAGAATCTGAGCTTTCAGACTGGTAATAGCGCAGAAATGGCAAAACAGCATCCGGTATGCGCCTTTCTGCTGTTTGCTTGTTTGTCCGGAAATCATCTGCGTAGGCATCACTTGCTTCAGAGACGTGTATTGCAACTCCAGAATCAGTTTCAGATTTTAGCATCTCTGTTTCAGAATCGACTAAAACAACAGATTTATCACTGGCACCTTTGCTCAGCAAACCAATGTCTCTCTCACATGTTTGATGCTCTACAGGACTTCCATCATCCATGAGTTCAGAATTCCTTAAATTCAATTGTGATGTCTCAGCTACTCCATTTGGCTTGTCCTCTGCAGTTCTTTGTGCTGGTGAGACACCTTCAGACTCATCTTCCAAATCTTCTTCCTTTTGATTCCCATCTGGTGCTTCCAAATCTAAAACACCAATACCTTTTGTCAACCGTTCCAGCCTTTCTTCAGTGAAGATGCTACAGGGAAATGGTAAAGGTCAAGATGAGAAACAATATCAAAAGATATATTTTTTAGTTGTGTCAGACAGCAGACAATATTGCCAAAGAAACTAATAATATAATCTCCTCCTCCTCTTCCTCCATCAAAGCATCTATACAGGGATGGCAGACCCAAACACCCAGGAATTATATTCATAGTATGTCCAGTCACCAAGAACTGGAGGAAAAGGATGGAAAATTCACCATACGAACTCCTGCTTAAAATCCTTAGAATTTTTTATTCATCAACAGAAAATACTCACTGCATACAACTGAACAGACTGAGATTTTAATTTTTTCTTATATATAAAAATAAGAAATAAACCAAAAAAAAAAAAAAAAACGAGCATAAGAAATACTCCTCAGAAAATAAACAAACTAAAAGAAATAAAAAGCAAAAGAGAACTGCCCGCCAGTCATGCTGTAAATCTGGAACAAAAATACTCTTAAAACAACAGCAGCAAAAGCCCACAACCAGGCCAGATACTGAATTGTATCCCAAAGCAACAGCAAAGACATCTTCTTTCCTGTGAATATACATACATTCCATTCCAGCCAAATCCCCCAAAAAACAGCTAAAAAAACCCACACCTCCCCAATGCCAAACCATCTCTCAGAAAAAGAGATAGCCGAAAGATCCTCCAATGACTACGGATACACCCAATTCTCTCCAAAAAGAAAACCAAAAAAATTATTCCACACCCTCGACAAGAAAGAGCAATGAAGAAACAAGGTGAGAAACAGAAACTGAACTATCAAACATAAGCAACATACAGCTGGAGATAAAGCCTCAAAAGACCTCCTACTCTATAACAGTTTGTTAGTGTTAATTCTATTAAGAACTACTAAACAAATAAAACCCTTAATTTTAGAGGAAAGTTTGGCCTTTCAAATGATACAATATATTGACCTTATAGGTCACACCCGGTTTTGATAATGACAAATACTCTAATATTTAATAGCTTTCAAATTTGTGTGCAGGTTTATATTAGCAAATCAATTGATGGCACACGAAGTAAAGCCTGAAGACCTTGAAGATTATTTCTTGTTGTAATTATTTGGGTCTGTAATAATTTATATCAATCTGTAATAATCTCTGCATGTCATGCATGTAGGTTTTATAAGCTCAACATGACCGTAAATTGACCATAGGGACCGAATGACCTTAGGGCACCAACGCCAGATTTTTTTGGTGTTCTCATAGGCCCTAGAATAACTCTAGGTCCCAACACTCATGCACATATATCATACAAAATTCAGGAGTGTTAAAAATGAATTAAATTGAACATTATAGGGAAGTTTAAGAGAGCTCGGGCGATCGAACCCCAGGAGTTCAAAACTTCTCGGGTGCCCGAACTGTTGAAAAGTCAACAGTTGACCTAAGTTCTCGGGCAACCGAACCATTTTATGCATATCTTCCATGGGTGCCCGAGCCCTCTGAAAGGGACCCCACACCAACTCGGGCTGCCGAGGAAATCTGTTCAAAACAGGCCCGGGCGACCAAACCTCTATGTTCGGGCAACTGACCCACTAACCGGGCACCCAAACCTACAAATAAATGTTTCTGACTTTTGTTCGGGCTGCCGAACTATTTTTAAAGGTTTTTTTAAATGAGTCTGGTCGGGCGACCGAACCTCGGTTCAGCCACCCAAACCTTCTCGGGTTAAAATTATTTTACCCGAGGTAAACACGGGTTAATTTGGGTTAATACTTCCTAAGCATTTTAGAACTTTTTTAATAATTCCCTATGGTTCCTAAACGGTTATAATTTTACGCTAACCTATAATATGAGTTCATTTGTGTGGATTAGGGGGTGATTAGCAGAAAATCATTAACAAAAATCCCCTCTATTTCAAAATCCTATTCTTGCCCAAATACTCTCATATCTACATTCCCTTGATACATTTTAGTATTGTGAGAGCATATTGGTTGTGCTAGTGTATATTAGGCATTGCTAATACTTCCATTGTTCTTGTGTGATTGATTGATTTTGGGGGGAGTTTAGTTAAGTTTATCCCACAGATTTCAATATTATAAATTTTGTATTGGGATAAACTAACAAGCTTGGAGATTTTTGCATTGTCATTACAAGATTCCCTTAGCTTTGATTTTTTTTGTGCAAAAACATTTTCTACAAGCTATAATATTTTTCAAACTACTTGAGCTTATTACATTGAAGGAAAATATTTTGAGTTAGTTTGAATATTTGATTAAGCATCTTTGAAACACTGATTGAACATTGAGATTTGATATTAACTTGTTTCAAAGATACAACTTGTTTAGAACACTCATGAACATTATTGTGATCATATCTTGTTGAGTGTTATTTGCACATATATTCACGTCACTGAGCTTACATTACCTATACTGTTGATGTGTATGTGATTACTTATATTGGGTACATATCTGCTTTACATGAAAGCATAATCACTGTATCAGCCTTATTGTGAACATTCTGTTGTATTCCAGGCGTGGGCCTAAAAAGGGAGACTAGCCTTGTTGAATAGTCCCAGACTGACTTAAACCCGGTTAGAAAAGCTAGGTGCGCCATCCTGATAAGGCGTCTTGGTTGAGGTCAGCCCCTCGAATTGACCTGATTGTAACCGGTGTTGCTCCACTCGTTAAGTGAGCGTTAGTAGAATCCTTGTGCTGGTGTGGCCAAGCCAAGGCGGGGACGTAGGCACAGTTGGCCGAACCCCGATAACATATTGTGCGTGTTCTTTATATTTCCGCAAATTTATTTTCCACACTTTTATTTTCAGCACATGTATGTTGTATGCTTGATTCATTATATGTAGTACATGTGTTGTTTGGGTTTATAATTAAATAGAAAGACCCTAGGTTTGTGTAATGCTGCTGCTAGATTGGCTGACCTAAGGACAAATTTTTTAAATACCCAATTCACCCCCCCCCCCTCTTGGGAATATACCAAAGCTAACACAATAAAACTGTAAATAGATGTTTATATGTGTCACGAGCTCAAAAATAGATTTACAGAATACTCCCCCAAAAAAGCAAGGATCCATGGCCAATAGTAGCCCCGCCCGCACCCCCCACCCCCCCCGCGCGCGCGCGCGCGGAAGGACAACTACCCTCCAACAAACATAATAAGGATGTAAGCCCCAACACCTTCGTATCGTTAAGAGACCTATGAAAATGAAAGTCCCAAGAAAAACCACCCCCAATTGAATGGGAGGAGGAAATGGGTTCCTGTTCAAAGAGGACAACCCATATGAATGAGGAAAATGAAGAATCACCCTCCCAAATGTCTTCCCAAAACCGAGTGTAGAACCTGTCACCCAAAATAAATTTAGTATAAAGGGCCTGACATTAGCATCCCACCCATTTCCCAGCAAGCCAAATTTACTTCAATAATTTTGTTTCAAAAGTACTCTCAAAATCTAGAATAAAGTTACATGTGGAGCACAGAAGTTCATTTTCCTCCATTTCTTCTGCAGCAACCATATAGGGCATAATTCCATATCTAACATTAAAAATAAAGACAATAAAAATAATAGGAAGACTAGGAAGCTTGTTTGCAGGGTTCTTTTTGCTGTGTTGGTGTAATTTTTTATTCCAACTAACTCAGGAACTTTGTTTCAGCATATCTTGTCCAATCAGTTGATTAAGCAACCTATATTGTTCTATTTAGAAATACTGACCCATATTAACTTATAAAGTTTTTCATTTTAATATATCAAATACACAAACTTTATTTTCAGAATAACAACAACCAAGCCTTAAGTCCAGCAAGATGGATCAGCTACATGAATCCTCTTCCGCCATTCTGCACAATCCAAGGCAATGTCCTCCAAAAGTTGGAGGGCTGTTAAATGCTTCTATCCCAATGCACAGCCCTCCCCCTCCTATTACCATTAATAGCCCATCCTTTCCTCATTGGTACATTATTTGGCCTGTGTTTCAAGTGCCCAAATCATTGTAACCACTCTTCAAACTAACTTCCAAAAGCGCTATACCTAGCTTACAATGGCTGTGTTCATTCCTTCCCTTAACTCATGAAGTTATGCCATTCATCCACTTCAGCATTCTCGTTTCAGCAAATTTTACTTTTTAGTTATGTTGTTTCTAAGTTGATAAATATTACAATCCATATAGCATACCTAGTCTAATAGGTACCCTCTAAAACTTTCCTTTTATTTGAACACTATTACAAGATCACCCAACACACCCAAAGAACTTTCCATTTCACCCAACCTGCTTTAACTCTATGCATTACATTCTCTTCAATTTCTCATTCAGCTTGCATAAAAGATCCAATTTATCAAAATCTACTAGTGCTAAGAATTTCTTGACAATCAAGTCTAATATTTTCACCAATATGACCCTTTTTTGGGATAGAAAAGGAAACTTTAATTGTTCAAAAGAAGAGACAGTTACAAAAGAGAACAATAAATCCTTCCTCAAGAGAAAAAAGAAATAAAACTATATCAACATAATAAAGCACCCTAGTCTCTTCACATCTTGAAAAACAGCAATCCTCAAAACAGCCTGAGCTATAAGCCCAAAGAGAGGCCAAGTACCGAACCCTATCCCAAAGAAGTCCCACTGATCTTGTACTAGAAAATATATATTCTAGCATTTGTTTCTAGCCAAATTCCATCTTAGCACAGCAATAAATAGCCCATCTCCACAACCTTTTAACATGCTTGCCCTTCCCAAAACCAGCCAAAGAAATAGTCAAAAGATCTTACACCCACTTTGGAAAAACCCACATTTTACCAAGCACCCTAAAAAGAGTATTCCACAAGTTCCAAGAAAAAGAACAAATAAATAAAAAAATGTGACTCATCCTCTGAACTATTTCCACACATGAGACACATTTCCAGCAGCAGAGCTTTAGAGAGCCTCCTATTCTGTAGCGGATTATTGGTTTTAATTCTATTAGGGGCCACTAACCAAACAAATGCATTTATCTTAAAAGGAACTTTAGCCTCCCAAATGCCCCAGTAAAGAAAAAAAACCTCAGTGACCTTAGTGAGATAAGAGAAGATTCACACAAATCTCCTGAAGAATCCAAAGACCAAACTCTACCATCACTCCTTCTGGAGATGTGGCAAACCTTCAGAAAATGATTAAAGAAGAACCCTCCAGTAAGTAAAGAAGACAGCTCCTCCACCTCCCTAACATTCAAAACCTTCTAAAATTAAAGTCCCAAGAAAAGGAGTCCTTCTCAACAATAAGAAATAAAGAAATCACAATATTATGATGGGAAGAAATACAATACAAACAAGCAAAGTAAGAAGATAATGATGCCCTCCCCACCCCCCCAAAAAATAAAAAATAAAAAAACAACCCAACCATCTTCCTAAAACTAGGGAATGAACCTCCAAGATCTCTTTGAAGATCTTCTAACACCCAAATTAGCATCACACCCATTATTTTGTAAACCATATTTACTTTTTATTACTATGGTGCAGAAGAGAATTCAGCACCAAGGGAAACCTCCACAACCATTTAGCCAACAAGAAAAAAAATTTTTAGACACCAAAATACCAAGACCCAACCCAGATCTTCCATTGACCAACACACCACCTCTCACCTAACCAAATGATCTCTCTTCTCCCCTACACCCGACGAAATAAAAATCCTCATAATCCTCTCTAGTTTTTATACTAACCCTCTTGGAATCCTAAAAGGAGAGAAAAAATACCACAAAATAGCAGAAAGGCTGGTCAGAATGAGAGTAATTCTACCACCTAAATAAAACAAAGCTCCTTTCCAACCATCCAACCGCTTAACTACATCAGACAACACCGCCCAAAAGAATAATGAACAAAGCTCACCTTCCAAAGGAACTCCTAAATAGATCAAAAGCAACTGCAAAAACACCAATCTCAGCTAGGAAGGTCAGCTCCGAAACCCTCACAGGACCAAAAAAATTAACCATCCCAACACCCTCTTCCCCAAATTAATTCTAAGATCAGAGACCCTCTCAAAAATCTGGATAGTAATGAGAATGTTAACAAAAGAATCAACATGATCATCTAAGGAAATAATATGAGACACTACAGCCACCTCCTTACCCACCTTAATACCCCTCACAAGCCACAACCCCCCTATCTACAGCTCTATGTACATTCATGTATTTCATTCTACCCATCTTAAAACCTCTAGATTGTAAAGCTTCTCTCTGTAATTCCAGCTTAGATTCAACTTAACCTCTAGTTTCATTGATCAAAACAATATCATCTACAAAAATAGCAAACATCATGGAACCTCATTTTGGATATTCACAGTTAAATTCATCAATCTCTAAAAGCAAAAGGACAAGGACTCGTTAGTAGACTCTTGATGTGCATTCACATGATTGGTAATATTCCCTAAACCCTCCAGTGTATACTCCTCACATTAGTCATTACCCTATCATACACATCCAAAATGATAACTATTACCTACTACATGCTCCCTTTCTTTTTAGGGTCACTCGGAACTCAAACCCTGGTCGAACCCCTCAAACCCCCCTGGGGCAGCCCCAAACTGGAGGCAGAGGCTCACACCCAAGCATGCTCCCGATAGTAGAGAATTTGCTCACATCAATGTCATCCCATGTGGAATTGAACTGAAGATCTTCTATTACTAGGATACTTGCATATCGCCCATGTACACTGAGCCAACCCCTAGGGGTGGCTACCTTTTATGTATCCTTTCATACGCTTTGTCTAGGTCAATAAAAAGCTAGTCAATCTTCTTAATAAACATAGCTTTTGCAATTGCTCTCCCAAGCATCTTAAGTTCTAAAATTATTTAGAAATCCAATGTTCAATGTCAAATTATACAATACTGCACATGCACATGTATTCATTTTATTCATCCAACCATAGTAATCAAAGGCACAATGCACACTAAGGTGCAGAGGGTGCCAAGAGACTAGATGTCAAACACAGGACGAAGGGCCTCACAATGTTAAGGTGCACACTTATTAAATTATCTGTAAAATTCCCTAAATAATGTATTCTTGATTGCAAGCACATTAGCATAGCCCGCCTAGGTCAATACCTAGGCAGACCCTTTTTGTTCCACTGAATCATAAATAAATCATAGATACATTGTGATATTTTACACCATTGAATGGAACCCTTTGTCCCAGCCATTGTAGAACACGTGTATTCCCATTTGATCTAATCCTTACCTTACTGTCTTCTGATTAATATTTGAATTTTAAAATATCAAAATTTTTCAGTACTGGAACAAATGAAAAAAAAAAATTCAATAATATGCAGTTTCAAGCCATAAATTCAAAACTCCACAAAATAGCAAAATAAGCAGCAGCAAACCAAAAAATGAAGCAAACACAGCAGCAGAGCAGCGCTAACCAAAAACAGGAAACATCACTCAGTGTTCATGCCAGATCCAGATAAGAGAAGCAGAAATGGCAAGCAAAGAAATGCTTCCAGATAAAATCCAGTTTCCAAATAAAATAGAAAAGAAAGAGGAAAAAAAAAGCATTAGAAGGGGGCCCAGAGCAGCTCTGAAAGAGCAGTCCAGAAGATGATGAAAACAAGATGGCTAATAGCAGCAGAGCAGAAATTTCAGGAAAAGGAGCATAAATTGCAAAAACAAAAACAAAACAAAACAAAACAAAACAAAAACAAAAACAAAAACAAAAATAAAAAAATAAAAAAGGAAAAAAGGATAGCAAGAGGGAAGAAAAGAGAGAAGAGGACTGACTGAAAGCAGCACAGCAGGCCCAAAGAAGAGGAAGAAAGAAAAAGTCTGAGAGCAGCAGAGCAGAAATGCCAGGACAAAGTCGCAGAAATTTCATAAAAACAGAAAAATAAAATAAAGAAGAAATAAAAAGGGGGTCTCCGCATTTGGTTGATCAAGAAGAAGAAAGAAGAAAGAGAGAAAAAAGAGCAGTTGATCAAGAAGAAGGAAAAGAAGACCAATTTGGCCTTCAATCAGAGCTTGAGAGTTAGCCTTGGGAATCTAGGATTGGCCTTTGATCGGAACAGCTCTGCCTGTATCATGAGATGTTGAGACTTTTTTTTTTTTTCTCGAGCAATTGCTGACTTGCTGAGAGTTGGACATTAGATACAAGATAAAATAACATAATATCTCATGTTTTTCGCCTTTTTCTTATAATCACACACACTAATCAGATGGATGAGATTAAAACATGAGAAATAAAATAAAGAATAATGTAAACAAGCAGAAAGAGCGCCAAACTGTGCCATGCACCTTGGTGCAACTGTTGAAGGTCACCTTGCCTCAAACTCTATGAGGTGGAAGCATCATCATTGCAGTGCACACCCCAGGTGGGCCTTTGACTACTATGTCACCAACATAAGCAAAAGAATTTCTCCACCATCTTTTCCCCCATTGAATATCATTACACAACTCAGTTGCAAAAAGTGTATCATTACACAGCTCAGTTGCAAAAACTACATGCATCATTTATTCAAAAACCATGTACAGTAACACTGCTACAATCTACTTATATTTTCTAGTCGAAGGAAGGAATAACAAACCTATTCAATATGCCAAAATGCAATTCAAAGAATGGAAGCCTTGACAGAATGCAATAACACCGGCGTGTTGTTAAGATATAACGGCTCAAAGAGGAGTGAATAGGCTGTTTATCTGATATCATGGAAATCAATCTGGATGGCTTCTGAACTAATTCTTCCACTAACACACAGCATCCATACAAAGTTGAATTGTCAGCAACCTACAAACAGATATTATGTGAGAAATGGTCATCCAGGAAGGCAAAAAAAAAAAAGTTAAAAGAAACATTAGGCTAATCAAAACAAATTCACAATGTCCTCAAGTAACAGTTGAAACAGCACAATTTTAAATGGAAGCATTTTTTTACAAAACAAGGATCGAATAGATTTTTCGTTGGTTCAAAGGATAAAATTGAAGAAATTCATAAGCCTAAGGACAGCCCCCTAAAATCAGCTCAGGAAATATATATCTCTTAGCCAGGGTCCTAAAATTTTCAATTTCAATTAAAATTTCAAGGCTTCAAAAGTACAAAAAATTTTATTTCAATTTCAATTCCGTTTTTAAAAAATAATGAAAACTATCAATATGGCATGGAATTCTTTTGTGAAACTATATATTATCAAAGCTTGATAAGCATTGGTAACCCACAATTTGACAACTTAAGCATTTGGGTGAAGTAGTAATCTCACATGGTATCAGGGCTATGGATGCCATGAGGTCCTACATTCCAGTCTTGCTGCACAGGTGGTTAAAAATTACTCTATTGCCTTTAACAGGTGTTACTTATCGATTGTTTATCTCACTGCGCACAATTAGACTGCGCAGGTGGGGGTGTATTAAAGCTTGATATACATTGTTAGCCCCCAGCCTAACAGCTTAAGGGGTCATTCGGTATCACTGCCAAACTTTATGGGGGGAAAAAAAAAACCAAAAAGGAAACTAAAAACCAAAAGAGAAACTAAAAACTAAAAAAAAAAACAAACAACCTATTTGGTTAATATTTGTGAAAGTAAAACAAATTTAAAACTTAATTAAAAAATTATCATTGTCGTTTTAAATATGATTAAATAATAAAAGTGCAAAATAATACAAATTAAAAATACTATATTAAAAATAATAACTATTATAATTATTTTACTTAATTGCTATACTTTCAAAAGTCACTTTATAGTAACAATATTATGGTACATGAAGATTGAAAAATAAATAAATAAATATATATATATATATTGTAATTGGATTTTCTTTTTTATTTTTTGAAATTTATGTGGATTTTTATTTTAATTATGTTTAAATTCATATGATCATTTTATTTAAATTTTAATTAAAAAAGTGTATAAAATGAATTATTTGATCCAAAAAATTATTTTTGGAAATTAAAATTTTTGGCAACAAGTTGTAAAAACAACTGAAAATCGTAAAAGCTGGTCCTTCAAGGGTCATGGGTTTCAAGAGTCCTATGGACATACTTTCCACATTTTACCCAGACCTAACGACTACAAACAACCTTGTTCCTAGAATTTTTAGGTGTGTGTCATTTGTCCATGTTCATAGTCACAACAAGGGGAAATTAGATCCAAGGGCTCTAAAATGTGTCTTTGTGGGCTATTCTTCGACTCAAAAAGGATATAAGTGTTACCACCCTCCGTCAAATAAATTTTGTGTCTCGGTGGATGTTACATTCAATGAACAAGAGTCTTATTTCACTAATCCTTATCTTCAGGGTGAGAATTCAACTAGGGAAGATAAGGAAGATTTTTTGCTTGATTTTCCATCAATTCCTATGTCTAAAACCTTGAACCCTATACCTGTACCTCCTTGTTCATCTTGTTCCAACCATGTATCTGAGAGTTCTTCTAAACCTGTGCCTGAAACACCAAATGAACCCAAAAAAAAGACCGATTCTACTCCTAAAAATACCATATTTGGCAAGGTGTTCACAAGAAGGAAGATGGCTGTTCCTAAACCAATGCAGGTCCAAGAGTCCAACTCAGATCGTTTGAATGAGGTAACAATTTTTAATCATCCATTGCAAGATGAAACTGAATCCAAGGACTTAAATTTCGATTTCGACTCAAATTTTGAAGCTCTAAAAGTACTGAAATTTCGACTGAAATTTCGATTTCGATGTCGATTTCGATTTGAAAAAATAACGGAAACTAGTAGTAAAGCATGGAATTCTTTGTGAAACTTTAGAAATGGTTAACAAACATAAAAAATATAAGTTTTAAGACTAATATATTACAAATTAAATACATCTATGTTTTGTATGAGGTGGAAAAGTTGTACAATAGCATGTGTATCAAACGTGTTTGCAAGATAATGTACATTAAACATATTCAATTAATGCAAATGAAATTCATAAATCATTTAAATATTATTTTTTATACAAAATAATTTAGACATGAATGGTTAAATAAAATATTACTAAAAGTTTATTTTTTTCATATAATTTCAAAAGCACTTGTGATAACCTTTTGTTTCAATAAAATAAATTAAAAGAGAAATTTCACTTCACTCTCAAGGTTTCGATAAATTTCAACCAATTTCGCTAAAATTTCGAGGTTTTGATAAATTTTGGATGATTTGTTGAGATTTCGACGAAAATTATGCAAGATGGAAATCGATTACCATTTTGATTTCGAAGGTGACGGAAATCAGAAATTTCGACAGAAATTTCAACAGTTTCGTGGAAATTTAAGACCATGACTAAATCTCATGTTGATAATGATGATCAGGACCTTCCAATTGCCATTAGGATAGGAACTCGAAAATGCACAAAGCAACCATTGTACCCTCTTGCACATTTTTTGTCGTTTAAGAAATTTTCACCATTCCATAGAGCCTTTCTTGTAAGCCTAAATACCATCACCATTCCTACCACATTATCTGAGGCTTTGTCCAATGGAAAATGGAGACAAGCTATGAATGTGGAGATGGAGGCGTTGGAAAAGAACAAGACTTGGGAGTTGGTGAAGTTACCGACAGGAAAGAAACCGATGGGCTGTAAGTGGGTATATACGGTGAAGTATAGGGCAAATGGGTCGATTGAGAGATACAAGGCGCGATTGGTAGCCAAGGGGTATACTCAAACCTATGGGATTGATTATTTAGAGACCTTTGCTCCTGTTGCAAAGATGAACACGGTTAGAGTATTATTATCACTAGCAGCTAATTATGGTTGGGAGTTGCAAAAATTTGATGTCAAGAACGCTTTCTTAAATGGGGAACTAGAGGAAGAGATTTATATGCAGGTTCTACCGGGATATGGGAAGAATTTGGCTGCTCACACACTGTGTAAATTGAAAAAGGCACCATATGGCCTTAAGCAATCACCACGAGCATGGTTTGGGAGATTTGCAAGAGTTATGTTGGCTATGGGATACAAACAAAGTCAAGGGGATCACACATTGTTCATTAAACACTCTACTTCAAGGGGAGTTACAGTCCTCCTAGTGTATGTTGATGACATAATAGTGATAGGAGATGATGCTAAGGAAAAACAGGTCTTGAGTCAATATTTGGCTAAAGAGTTTGAGATTAAAGCGTTAAGGAGATTGAAGTATTTTCTCGAATTGATAGGCAGGGAATTTTTAGCTCTCAACAGAAGTATGTCATAGATCTTCTCAAGGAAACTAGCAAGACAGCATGCAAACCAGCAAGTACTCCCATGGATTCTAATCTTAAACTTGGAAAAGCTGAGGAGGATGTCGTAATAGACAGAGAAATGCATCAACGCCTAGTAGGAAGACTCATTTATTTGTCTCACACACGACCAAATATAACATATGCAATGAGTGTGATTAGTCAGTTTATGCATAGCCCGAAGGAAGTTCATTTACAAGCAACCCATAAAGTACTACAGTATCTCAAGGGAACACCAGGGAAAAGTATCATGTTCAGAAGAAATGGAGGATTGATACTTAAGGCATACACTGATGCTGATTATGCTGGATCAATTGTTGATAGAAAATCAACCTCAGGATATTGCACCTTTCTCAGTGGGAATCTTGTGACATGGAGAAGTAAAAAACAAAGTGTGGTAGCTCGGTCGAGCGCAGAGGCTGAATTCCGGGCAATGGCCTAAGGTGTGTGTGAACTACTTTGGCTGAAGATCATCCTTGAAGATTTGAAGACTAAGTGGGATGGCCCTATGAGACTTTATTGTGACAACAAATCTGCAATCAGCATAGCTCATAACCCAGTACAACATGACTGAACGAAGCACATTGAAGTTGACAGACACTTTATCAAAGAAAAGTTGGAGAGTGGATTGATTTGTACACCTTACATGTCTACACATGGTCAACTTGCTATTGTTCTTACCAAAGTATTAAGTAGCTCCATTTTCCATACTATTGATCAACATAAATAGAGTTCCAATCTAATCCCTCTATCATTGGCCTAAAATGATCCTCCTCCGAATACAAGTTCTGAAAGAAATTTTTGATAACAGAAGCACTAAGACCTTGATTATTAGAAAAAATCTCGTCCCCCACATCTAGCTCCCTAATCAAATTCTTACTTCTTTTACAATTACCTAGTCTATGAAAGAAAGAAAAGTTGCAGTCACCTTCCTTTACCCATTTGAATTTGGTCTTGTATCTCCAACTCTTCATTTCCTAAAATATCACCTCTTCTAGCTCGTTTTTAAGGTAAACTCTCCTAATCTCCTCACTATCCGAAAGATTACAACCCTGCTCCTTCCTACCCAATGAAGTTAACTCGCTCAAGATGTTAGATTTTCTAATTATGATGTCACCAAACACTTCCTTATTCCAAACTTTCAACTTTTCCTTCAATCCTTTCAACTTTCTCATGAAACAGAAACCACCCCAACCCCTTCCCCAATCCTCTCCCCAAGAGTCCCTAACCAAAGGCTTGAAGGCGGCATGATCTAGCCACATATTCTCAAATCTAAAAGGCATAGGATCCCGGGACACCTTACAAGATTCCAATAGGATTGGAAAATGGTCAGACGTAGTCCTAGGAAGAATACAATGAGCGTTCCCCAAGGGAAATATCTTTTAAACCAAAATCCCTAATGAGCAAATAAAAATTTTGCATACTACTTGTTACTCTACCACCCCCTTTCTTCTCAGTGAGGAATCTCACTACATTAAAATCACCTCCCATAATCCACCTAGGGGAGCAGAAGCCAAAAACATAATACAATTCCTCCCAAAAAGACTCATGTAAGTTGGTCTAGTAGGCCCATACATAAAGGAAACCCACCATTGACCCCTCCCTCGCACTTCGAATAACACGGATAGGGGAAAAAAACCGGAGAAAGTGTCCAACTTGGAAATATTTTGAGAATCCCACATAACTAGGATGCCATCAAAAGCACCATGCAAGGGTAAGAACTCCCACTCCCTACCACAGCGCCCCCATAAACTCCTAACAACCCCCCACCCTCAATCAACCTCTTCCAATTTAGTCTCCTAGATATAGACAATATCCGAAGAGTATTTGTCCAAGACTTCCTTTATCAAACTCCTCTTCCCAAACCCCCCTAGACCTCTTACATTCCAACTAACAAGCTTCATAGTTTAACTCGCTTATCCCTCTTGCCAACCACTTCACTGCACTTGTAATTAATAGAAGAAACTAGATTTTTAAGCTCTTTCTAAACTTTCCTTTTCCTTCTTTCAGAAGTCCTAAGACTAAGGCCCACCTTCGCTGAATTTCCAACATGATCTAAAAGCGCCAACCCTAGATCCTCAAGAGCTTTAAGTAGGTCTATATTGTCTCTCTCACCACCCTCACAACTAAACTCACAACCCTTCCTCCTATTAGAGTTCTCCTTAGGGCATAAATTTTTAGAAGAAAAAATTGGTAAGGTGGGAATAGGTAGAATAGATTTGCTAATTCTAGGTGAGCCAAGGTCCTCCAAAAGAATATCACCCTTCCCAAAAGAATCCCCCCCACCAGCAACACAAGAAGGATTAGTAGGATTACCCATAGGAGAAAAAACGAAACCAAGGCCAGTATTCGAAAGCACAAGCCCCTCAAAGCTTAAGACTTTCATGTGATCAAAGCTGTAATTAATGAGATTTATACCCGCTTATGTGTTTTCGAGAGGCAGTTGAAGGCAATCACTATCCAACTGCAATGATATCGCTACCGAATTGACACCCTTAGGCAACTTTTTCCCTTTACTTTCTTTATTGAACCTTACTGATTAACCCAAGTAGATAATATTATTCTCTAGGGTAGCCTCTCGCCTCACCACTCCTTACCTAGCAACCAGGAGTCTCTGATTTATCCAAAGTTTTCAACTAAGAAGAGCCCATGCACACGTCTTCAAATTCCAAAATTTGTTCCAAAAGCAAAGCATTATTATCCTCTAACTAGTCTTCCAAATCAATATCGACGTCCTGCAAAATACACCTCTATTCAGCCTCACAAAGTTGTATTCGGTTTTCCACAACTTTTTGAAGGATCTCATTTTTTTAACTAGTTCTTCTATATCTGAAGGTTCCATATTATTTGTTGCTATCCTCTCTCCTTGAAGTGAGAGGTCAACAACAAGTCTTACCTTTTCTTGTGATGCTATTTATGAATCCCCCATGATTGGCGAATGGATGCAATGTTCCAACTTGTTGATCAATGGTGCCTTGGACAAATTAGAATCAAATTTACCTCCTGGATTCTTCCTCGAATTAGAATTTTCCTTCTCCACACACCCTAGGCCCACAGATCCAGCCCACTTAGAATTTTTTAGACCTATTGAGAAAACAGGCTTCAATACTAGACCTCCCAGCTCACAATGAGTGACGTAAAGTTGTTTATCCACTTTCACAATTTTCGACCTACTAATTGAACCAATTATTTTGGGTAGGGTAATCAGGATTGTCCATCAGGATTCGCCTGAGCAATTCCTTATTGACTCATTCTTAGCTCCATTCTTTACAACCTCTGCATAGCTTAGTTCGTCGGGTAATCCCTTCAGTGTCCTATCCATTCCATTTCTCTACTCTATATCAGTTGAACCCATGGTCTTAAATACAAAATTGTTGAAATTTCTATCGAAATTTCTTCTTACAGTTATCCTCGAAATTGATATGGTAGCCAATTTCCATTTTACATAATTTCCATCAAAATTTCAACAACTCATCCAAAATTTATCAAGATCTCGAAATATTAGCAAACCTTGCTGATATTTTAACCAGACAACGATATTTCCTCGAAATTGAAATGATAGATTTAGGAGCAAAGTGAAATTTTTCTTAATTTATTTTATTTTTTTATTGAAACAAAGAGATTATTACAATGGCTTTTGAAATTATATGAAAAAAATAAACTTACAAGTTACAACAACATTTTTTATCTAACCATTCATATCTAAATTATCATTATTTATATAATAAATAATATTTAAATTATTTAGGAATTTAATTTGTATTAACAGAATATGTTTAATGCACATTATCTTACAAATATGTTTGATACACAAATTATATTACAATTTCTCCACCTCATACACAACAAAGATGTATCTAACTTGTAATATATTAGTCCTAAAACATATATTGTTACATCTATTATCCATTTATAAAGTTTCATAAAATAATTCCACGTTTTAATACTGATTTCCATTATTTTTTCAAATCAAAATCAAAATTGACATCAAAATCAAAATTTCTGTCAAAATTTCCAAACTTTTGGAGCTTTGAAATTTGAGTTGAAATCAAAATTTAAATACTTGGTTGAACTGCACTGTCTACACTCCATGCCCAGGAATTTTCGGTGGTTCCTTTTCAAGCATTCTTCATCCCCTTTAAACAATCTGCAAAAACTCCACCAACCTAAAGCCCCTGCCCTCTGGAATTCTCAGAGAGAATCTACCCCCTGAATACAGTAATTTCTCAACTACTATCATCCTTTGGAATTTGTTTGACGTAAAACCGACGATCAGCAAACCTCCTAGGAATTTCATCTACTAAATCTACGGGAATTTAGTATTATGCACCCAAAATTCCAACATCTGTTCCTAGAAACAGCAGACCTCATTATTTAACAAAACCCAGCGAGATGTCTTCCTTCCTGCCTTCTCCAAGATTCCAAGGGCTCTTGAATCCAGAATCCATTCAAAAAAAAAAAAAAAATAGTTTTCTATCTATTGAGATGGATTTTGGTATCATGGGATCTTCCATGCTTACTCTATACCTTCTTCCTCAACCCTCAGATTCTAAGGGGTTCAAATAAGCGAAAGAAAGCACTAGAACTGATCACCAAAAGCTAGGACTTCTGGGATGTAAGTCCTGCTTCCAGCAAAAGAGGGCTGCTTCGAAAGGGAGAGCTTCGATTCTGATATGCAGCAATGGAAAGGAGTAGCAGTGGTGGAGTAGTTATCGTCACGAGAGGGAATAGGTCGCAAACAGAAGAGGAGATTAACTACAGCTAATCTGCAGCGAAGAAGAAGAGTCGCAATGGTGTATAGGTCATCATCGCGAGAGATAACAAGGTATGAGATTCGCGATGGTGGAACAAAGGCTCTTTCAGAGGCTTTGGTTCTAGTGTCAATGAGACAGAATTGTTCGCCGACTAGATGCTGGGAGGAAGAGTCACCGGAACGAGGATTTGTCATTGTTCGAATCACAAGAACTAGGGTTTGTCATCGTTCAAGTCACCGTAGTATTAAGAATTAGCCCCCGTTTGGGAGCACTTAAAAAAAAGTGCTTATAGCACTTATCACTTAAAAATAAGCACTTTTACAACCAAAACAAAAAGAAGGCGGCATTTGGCTTGCAGTACAACAAACACTTATTGCAATAAGTGCTTTTTCAGAACCACTTTTTTAAGAACTATTTAAGTGAATTTTAATAAGCAATCTAAGTTAACTTTTTGGTCACTTATAAGTGACACTATTCATAGGCGGGGTCGATTTTGTAAGTATAAGAAAATTTAGTGGCTATTTTATAATTTAAAATATATATATATTAAAAGATAATCATATATTATTTTTTTATGTATTTATAACATAGATGGAGAAACTAGAGAATTTCCAATTACCATAGGTGTACATCAAGGATCTGCTTTGAGTCCTTATCTTTTTGCTTTAGTGATGGACCAATTGACTAAGAGTAATCAACAGAAGGTTCCATGGTGTATGTTGTTTGTAGATGATATTGAATTAATTGACGAAACTAGGGACGGAGTAGAGGCTAAGTTAGAATTATGGAGAGAAGCTTTGAAATCTAGAGGCTTTAGCATAAGTAGAAATAAAACAAAATATATGAAATGTAATTTTAGTAATGATAGGAGGAATATTGGAGACAAAGTTAAACTTGATGATGAAGAAATAAATAGCCCTTGTAGATTTTGATACCTTGAATTTGTTATGCAAGCTAAAGGAGAAATTGAAGATGATGTAATGCATAGAGTTAAAGCAGGTTGGGTAAAATAGAGAAGTACTTCAAGTGTGCTATGTGATCGTAGAATACCCTTAAAATTGAAAGGGAAGTTTTATAGGACAGCTATAAGACCAGCTATGCTATATGGATCGGAATGTTGGGCGACGAAGAAACATAATATCCAAAAAGTAAAAATTGCCGAGATGAGAATGCTTAGATGGATGAGTGGTATAACATTGAAAGATAAATTAAGGAATGAACATATTCATGATAAGTTAGGTGTAGCTCCTATAGACGATAAGATAAGGGAGGGACAACTCAGATGATATGGACACTTGCAACGTAGGCCACATAGTGCACCTGTGAGGAAGAGTGACTTAGTTACTATAGGGGGCAGTAGAAAGGGTAGGGGTAGACCTAAAATAACTTGAGAGGAGATAGTGAGTAAGGATTTAATATCTTTAAATCTATGAAAAGAAATGGTCCATGATCGCATAAATTGGCGGAAAAAGATTCATATAGCCAACCTCACTTAATGGGACTAAGGCTTGGTTTTCTTCTTCTTGTTGTTGTATTTATAATATATATTAATTAATTAATGAAACATAATTCAATTCTAAAATGAAAAAGAAAAACCATCTATTAATTTAAACTAATATTAAAATTAAAAACACTAATTTAATTAATAATATTGAAGTGTTAAAGCCATCTCCAAAAACGTGCAAATGTTGGAAAATTAAATCAATTAACTAAAGTTTTGACGAGTGTCGGACCATGCTGAGTGTCAATGTCTTACGACACTCAGAAGTTCTTGAATAAATTTGAAACAGTCCACTTACACATTCTAGGAAGTGCAGAGCTACAGTCCTTTGTTGATGTTTATTCAGGTGTGCTTTGCACATCCTGCACTCAAACTTCAGGTTCTCCTACTCCCAGCATTCCCAAATATGACAGAGAGATAAGATATACCTTCATCACCTGGAGTGCTTCAGGTACACAGTTTAGTAGCAGTAGAGTGGTAGAGACGTGCATGGTAGAGGTCTAGGAATCACTGACACTCCTAAGAGGCCAGTGTGTCAATATCCAACGTGTCGGACACCGACACATGCACGACAGCTGTATACATGTCCAACACACGTCTGAAATTAATTTCGTGTTTTTACTTTTGGATAAAAATTCTGTGGCATTGCTTCCTTTCTCGGTTTATCCAAAACCAATTAAAAAAAAAAGCAGAGGCATGTGAAGACTCTATGGCCTAGCAGAGCCTCCCATTGTTCCGAACTTCATTTCAATTTCAAAGCCCTAGGGCAAGCCTCTTCCTGGCTTCCTGCTGCTTCGTCGGACCCCCCAGCCTCAAACTCTCAAAAGACGAAGGCTCTTCCTACTTCATTTGACTTCGAGCCAAGAAGGAAGTCCACTGACTCTCACTCAGTTCCCTTCCCCTCTCTCTCTCTCTCTCTCTCTGCCAGACTGCAAGTTCGCCAGTTTATAGCAAAAGAAATTTCATTAGTAGGGAAAGAACTGACAGGAGGAAGCATACTAATCTTCAAATAAAAATCTGGGACAAACCATAAAAAATAACTAAGAACAACAAAAGAGAAAATCATCAAACCAGCAAGTTCTCCAATCTCTTTGTAAATCCAGAAAACTAATGCCCCTAAAAATTTCAAACTCAACACACCACAAAGAAGCCAGATACTGAATCTTTCCCACACCCAGTGCCCAGCTTAACTTCTTCCCAGGAAGACTGCCTCAGCAGTTTGCCATATGCCACTGCCCACAAAAATATTCCCCCCCCCCCCCCCCCTCTTCTTTTGCCATTGCTAATGGTGTAGCACTGAATTTGTTCCTCTCCCCTAAACAGTTGGAGAGGCGCGACCGCATCAAGATCAGAGGAAGAATTACAAGGTTTTACAATATCAAGAGCCTCAACAGGCATCTTTACTCGTTGTCTAGCCTAGGAAGGTAAACCTCTTCTTGTGGACATTGGGTTATAGATTCTGCAGTCACTAACCAGATAACAAGTATACCTAGTCTCTTTTCTAACTTCCAATATTTTGATGTATTACCTTAAATTTGCACCACCACTAGCGAGAGGACAGTAAATCCTGCAACTTTTGTTTCTCTATCCTACCATCTTTATATTCCTAAATTTCCCTTTATTATTGAAAAAGAAGATTTTGTGTGGCCTGAGTTGGACTAGTCAACAAGAAGGGTTTGGTTCGACATCAGTGGATCAGGTTATAATAAAAAAACTCAGCTTATGCAGGTTTAGGCTGGGCTTTGTTATTATAAGAAAGAAAGGAATAAAGTTCAAAACTTCAAATAAGGGAAATAACCTAATGCAGGTTAGAGATTTGGGAAATATCGCATTCAATGCATGCAAATCGCATATCCCAGATCCACAAATCTGTGATGGTGGAGATGTGCAGCAGGCAGCTTGTGCTACTGCAACTATTGCTGATGGAGCTTCAATGACAATGGTGCTTTGGTTGTGGCCCATGATTGACAGGAAAGGAAATTTCACTGGATGATTTGGGAGATGTTCAGCAAGAAAGATCTGCTAGTTGGGCTTCCTCTCAATGATAAAGATGGCACTGACCTAGTTTTACTTCTGACGCAGCAGTAGCAGCAGCAGTTTCTTTTTCCTTCTTTTTTTTGCGAGGTTTATTTCCCCAGTGTTTTGCTGCTTGTTTCTTCTCCTCAATTCTTGTAGTGGCAACTAGCAGCAATAGTCTATCTTTTTCTCTTCCCACAGTGATACTGGTGCAGGATTGGGGCTCCCTGGATGGGGTCATCAAGCAGAGAAAAGGTGGGGGAAAAAAATAGTTGCCAGGGTTTAGGGTTAAGTTGCTGTGGGTGGTGCCTATATATCTCTCTTACAATGAGTGCTGTAAGTCAGTTCCTTGATTCTCCACGATGTTACATATTATTCATATCTTGAGATAGATCAAAAGTGTGCCTAGAAGAGGCTTCTTGTATCAAGATTGAAGTCATACTGATGTTCCCATATATGCAGATGCAGATTAGAACAGATAAACCTTCAACAAAAGATCCATAATCAGATACTATTTTTTTGCTAGTAGCAATTTGGCATCTTAAAAGGGTAAAAAGAAAACTCTGGTTGCACGATCAAGCGCAAAGTCTGAGAATAGAGACATGCTCATACTATCTGTGAATTGATCTAGTTCAAGAAAATGTTAGAGGAGTCTGCAAGCTATAAAGTTGATGCATGATAATCAAGTTATTGCTCATATTGCTTCAAACCCAGTTTTTCTTAAGAGTGGAATACATTGATGAAGTACAGCCTGTGGATAATTCTAGGCAATCAAATTCCTCCACTCTTCTTCCTTCTCCTCCTTCCCTTCTCCTCCATCTCTTTCTCCCTGTTCTGTTCTGTTTCCAACTCTGTTCTGTCCTTCAGCAGTTTCTCCCTTTTTCTGCCTTCCTTCTTCTTCTCTTCTCCTGTTTCTCCCCCTCAATTCTCTCTCTTTCTGTCTATTGCTGTCCTACATCACACATCTGAAGTTGATTGTGATCACTTTGTTCAAGAAATGTTTGTGCAGAATCTGCATATCAATTGGCTGATTTGTTTACTAAACCATTAGGCCGTGCCCAGGTTAAGTTTGTCTCTAACAAGTTTGGAGCATATGATACACTGTAGCTTGACGGTTGTCACAACATTGTGTTAGTAATCGTACTACCGCACTTTTCTATTTACATGAGATATAATACAAATAGAACGCGAGATTTAACCATGGACTAGATTCTTCAACTATCAAAAAAATTTCCATGGTTGCAATACAATAGCCAGACAATAATCATAACTTTCATCCAAAAAAAGTGAGAATCACAACCATTCTATCAACAAAGCTCCATTGAACAACATGAATATAAACTTTATTTCATAAAACATGGTCTTTGAGGGTTACAATTAGTAAAAGTATTCTACTGCACATATGATTCAAACCTCCGCATAATTCAGTGATATTTTTATATCATATAAAGGCAGGGAGAAACCCATCAATTTAAGAGTTCAGAAAACCATTCCCACCCTCTCGCCTCAAAAAAACTACTAAATAGTTCACAGGTCAAAAAGAAAAAATTCAGGTGGCGATAATATTAAACTAGAGCTATAGCAGGCATGCAATGAAACAAAAAACTAATAATATGTAATTCACACATTACCTGCAACCGAAACACAAAGGACAGATCGCCTTGCTTAAGGTGCTCCTGCAAAATCAGCAGCATTTCAACTGACATCACAGTGTGACATTATAAGCAATCAAAACTAAATAATTAAACGTTAATTTTTCATTTTTATCTAGAAAACTAATAATATGCATCAGTTTTCAAGGAGAGTATAAAATTGAAAATTTAAATGAAAGGAAGTCTGATTTTATCTACAAAACCAATATCATTAATTAGAAATCATGTCATTATGAAATGAATTTGATTTGGCGAAATCTGATGAACTGGTGGACTAATGGAACAGCGCCACCTAATCAATGCCAGGCCACAAGCCCTAAAACACCACATGACAAGGGGAGATTCAGATGAAAAAAGGAGAAAGGGGAAAAAGATAAAAGGATAAAGAGGGAAAATCAGATGCCAGTGTGACGCTGGACAGCATCAAGGATCTGCAGCCATGAGAAATAGACGGGAGGAGATGAGAAGAAGGCAGAGAGAATAAAGGAGAGAAGAGATACAAAGTGGAAATCACACATTCACATTCAAATTCAAATTCATCAACTACTACTCCTAAATGGCTTTCACGCACTATTTATAAGAAAGCCAGAATACATGAAATTACACAAATACCCCTAAAATTAGATGAAATTACACACATCCCTGTTAAATACAAAAATATTACACCCCCAAATGCACATAATGCTATACTAATTAAACTAAACACATAATAAAATATTAACTAGACCCACAATCCTTGTACCAATTCTTTTGAATTATTATCCAACAAGTATCTACCCATGGCCTTGCTTATTATCCTACACCAGTGTTAATAGCTGTGCTTGCTGGCGACAGCTGGGGCGATGATTTCCCCCTCATGCTTGTGCCATCTCACTATTTTGACTCTCTCAAAATCAACTTCTGAAATTTGAAAACAAACAAGAAGAATAATAGGAAGCCAAAAAAGAAGGAAAATAAAAAGAAAACAAAAGAATGGACAGCTGTCAATTGTGTAATCACCCTCCAATTTCTCAGTGCAACAAGAATGAGATGCAGCAGAGGACTTGGTTGCTTCAAGTGCTGGGTTCTCCCAGAATTTTCTCTCTAATAAGCTCAAAAGACCCTCGCACTACGTGAAAAACTTGTAATCATAATAATGGCCATTAATTAGAATGAGAAAAAAGAAGAAGAACGAGAGGAAAGGTAAATATAGGCACTGGTAGCCTTGATGAACAGTGCAGCCAAGTCCTTGTTGCATTCCCTAAAAAGATGAAGTCTAATGTGAATAGGGATCCCTCCTCTCAACAGTGAATGTTTTTCCCCAAAAGGAAAGGCATTACCGAGGGCCAAATTTTGATTTTCAAATCAGGTAATCACCAGGTGCTATCAGGAGCTGTTAACTTTATTTGGCAGTAGTTTGGGGTGTGATGGGTTATGCTGGATAGCATGAGATCCCCTTTACAGCGGTGGGACAAGGGACATTCCCAGTGCGAAAAAGAAGACGTGGAGATTGGCCACTCTTCGCCTTCTCCATTGCACTGGAAAGAAAGGACTGGCAGACATTCAATGGGGAAGAGATGCTAGTTCAGCAACTGAAAAATTAGCTACTTAAAGAGTTTGTTTTTGGGGGATACCACCCTTCCAATCTGGACCTTTTACCCCAGACTGAGTTTTTTTTTCCTTTTTATTCTTTTGATAGCTTCCCATTTCTTGTCAGTGGCTGTGACCTCCTTGGCACCCTTTGATGCGTGCCTACTCATTAAAATTAAAATGATGCCGACACAAAAGTGAGAAGGGCCTAAACAGATAAGAAGGAAACATATATAAAGATAAACAAAAAAATAAATAAGAAAACTCAAACAAAAGGTTTTGAGATAATAAAAAAAATAACACAATTTTTATTTTCAAAAAATAGTTTCATTCTTTTGTTTCCTTATTTTGGTTTGAAATCTTAAAAGTAGAATGAAGATAAATACAAGAAAAACCAAAAAGAAGAGCACTTAGTGAATAAAATTATCAGAATACAGCAGTGAAATAAGATAGCAAGCTTCAAGTTGCTAAATTAAAATATGTAATACAATGTCCCATTTAGTGCCTTATCTTTCAGGCATCTGGTACTGAAGAAAGTAAACCGTGATTCCCACCAGCATAAAACCTTCAGGCAGATGAGAATCTTTAAACCTTTTGATCTTATGATTATCTTCCACTGGGAACTCAAAAGCTCACGATTTAATCGGCACTAACTAAAACAAAAAAATTTCCTTTTCATTTGCCTGGTCATAAGGATAGTAAATCGAGCCAGCATGGAAAACCCCAAGGTTTAGTTTAAATCAGTAAAAAGTTAAAATAATTGAGTGATGCACCATAAAGGCATCTGCAATAAAGCAGGACGAAACTCACAGAAGATTTCTAGGAATGTTACACAAACAACATAAGTGAAAAATTACATTAAAAACGTATAAACATGAGAATTCAACCATACACTAGTAAAGAATTTTTTGCAAAACAAAGTGATGGGAAATAAGGTTCAATAACTACCTGGCCAAGAAGTATTTCGCTTATTTCACTCATGGAAGGAGTTCTTTCAACAGCTTGAACCTGATTCCACAAATCCACAACTAATAAGTTTAAGACATAAGGATTATGCCCATCCTGAGTAACAGCAGCACATATAAATGAACACATTAAAAATACATATATAAAATATAATTTTATGTATATATATATATATATATATAGAAAAAAAAACATGTATGGTTAAACAACTCACTCAGATGAGTTAAGTACACGAGCAGGTATTTGACTGTCCAGAATAGGCACAAACACAGGCCGTTTCCATATAAGACCTCAAACAATATATCTTTGTTCTACACTATTGGGACCGAACTCACAATGACACAACTTTTGGCCATGGTAAATTTGGCATAATATGCACACTAACCACAGGTATAATTTCAAAATTTCCTGCTAACATTTGCTAAATTTCCATATAAAACCTAATTTCCTTGAGGGGAAGATATCTCCGTTGAGTCCATTCTCCTGCAAGAAACCTTTTGGCTGTTCTTGCCGATTTGCCCAGGATATCACATTTTTAAAATAATTTTCAAAATTAGGACATAGACAAAGTTATTAACTATGGACTTGCACATGGGATAATTATAACTCAAGGCCATATATATATACATATATACACGCAGACACGCACGCACGCACGCACACACACGCACACACACACACACATATATATATATATGTATATGCATGCTTTTTTTTCTTTTTTTGCATATAAATCTGTGGATATCACCACATAGTTCATTTTTGCCAATATTCATAAAAAAATATAACTACAAAAATGTCATACAAGGGACCACAAAATTTCTTATCCTAAATACCTCTCTTCTTGGATAGACAATGCTCCCATTAAGGTGCCATTTAGATTGCATTTGCAAACATGGATTTGGATTTGTGTGGAATTAAACAAAACTCAGCACAATTTTGTATTGCATTTTATCCAAATCCGCACAAATACAAATCCAAGATTTGAAATCCAATGTCCAATCCAAAACACAGGGCTAAGGTTTTTCTACTACCAAATTATGCATCCATGGCTTGACTTAGGCATATCAGGAAGAACAATTTAAGAATTATACATGTAGGTAAACCTTTCAAAGCTCAAAACAGATTTTAATTGGTCACGCAAGGCTTTTTTTATACTAGGTTATCAGCTGAATAAATTCAATTACTAGTAGCATCTTATGAATCCACAAACACCAAAATACAACCATATGGGAAAAAAATAATTGGAACCCTATTTTTCAAAGCACACACTATAGATGAAAGCAAAAGAACCATGCGATGGACATCCCACCTCTACGCCCCCAGGAAAGCAAAATGAAAGAAGATCCTTGTATTTAAGTGGGAGCTGTTTTTCAGGAGGGTAGACAAATAAGACCTGAAAGTAGAAAAAGAAACATCACCAGCAAATATTCCTAAGTCTTAAACAAAAAATGGTCAAACTTTTCATTTTGGTGCATAGGGAGGCCTAGTGGGCTAAGCTACAACAATGGTTTGCAGCCAATCCCACTAATGCACCCCCGCACCGATCTCAAGGTTTGAAGCTGAGACCTCCAACATGCAAGTCACATCTCAAACTATTGGGGTGTCGCATAAGGAACAAACATATTTAAACTTTGTATCCATAAATCATCACCTGAGGTTCAAGGTTAGGTTCTACACGAGATTGGTGCTGACTGCTAAGCACATTGCGAAATTTCCCAGAACCTTCAGACTTTCTTGCAAAGAACTGCTTTTGAAGAGCTTGAATATCACAGTTAGGATGAAGTCCAACAACTACCATGCTCTCAAAAAGCCTAGATGATACTTTTAATGACCTGTGATCCTGTTAATTTAAATGACAGAAGTACTCACATACCATGAAACAAGACCAAAAATAATCATTTTCAGAAGCAAAGTTATCAAATAAAATACATGAACAAATAAAATTCTACGTATCCAATAAAAGCTCCAGAAAACCCACAGTAAAGTAAAAAAGTAATCATCCTTGCAAGCAGAGTAATCATGGAAAAGAGGCGAACAAAGAAAGTTCAGCATAAGCAGAGAGATTTCTGAGCATCCATGGTGAACTAAATCAGGTGTCATGAATCAACATAAAAGATGGCTCACCAAATTTTAACTACAAAAAACACTAGCAATAAATGAGAAACTCCATCCTAAAGTAAGTTATACATGTAAACCAATAAAAATGAAGAAAGATAAAACATTTTCAAAAAATTTGATGGAGAAACTATCTAGTTAGCTTGAATGATAAATGCTTCCTACACAAACATGTAAGCAAAAAATCAAATGAAGTACAATAAAATAAAATAGGATCCCCGTGCCCAAGAATATACACAGATTATTTAAAAGATGAAAATTCAAAGCAGCATACCAAGGATTGCAACTGAAATCTTGCCCATTGACGCTTCCATTGGCGCTTTTGGCTAGTTAGAATTTCTGGATTATAATTTCCACTTTTCACTTCAGGAGGATGTGAGAAGCCTTTCAGTACTCTGGTTACTTGGCGCTGTAGTTTTTTGAGTTGGTTTGTGTTATCATCTTTGGATGAAAATACCACAGATGGTCGTGTTGTATGGACAGTGGCGGCAGCAGCTGCTGCAGCAGCAACAGCTCTTGCAACATCTTCTGTTGTTTGCATGAAAAATGAAGCACTCCATCCAGGGCTACCTGACTCTTCATTCTTAGTCATACTATATTCTACTCCTGAAAATACATGCATTTTTTTGTTTGATAAACCAAAAAAATATTAAGAGAAGAAAAATATACAAAGAGGACCCAACATACTCTGATCTAACAATACAACAAAAGGGAACCAAAAAAGAAAAAAGAAGAAAGCAGCATCATCACAAGATAAATTCTTCATTTGTAGTTGTATATGCAATATAAACAGAAAACCAATTTCAGGATACAGGAATCTTATTTGGGACCTACTACATCTGATAAAGCATCAACGGGTACAAAAGCACCAAGCTCAGAAACTTCCTAAAGCAGCCAACACCCAGAACAAGAAGGGAATAAAATTGTTATACAGACACCTCAATATGTATGAAGTCTATGACATTGACATGAGTATCGTATGCGATCAGTGTGGAACACAAGTGATCTCAGATAGTTAAACCAGCCTCAGCATTCGCAATATTTATGAGGAATGAACTCTTCATTCACTAGAAGATCCCTAAAATAATTCATAATCCGTTCATCTGCTATCTTATGACCTAGGAGAATGATGAATATGTTCAAATAAATACCAAAGTTTAACATGCTTTGCTGCATTATTTTACCCCAAGAAAAGGAGAAAAAATTCAAATGCTTCATCATATTTTCTGTACACATAGGTGCACGCATGCATCCACACACACAACTCTGGTGATGCTGGATTCTCTAGAATAATTAGCTTCTGAGTAAATTTCAGAAAAGCATGGAATATTGAAAGTAATATATAAATCATAAATCATAAAATCAAATGTTAGTTCGATACAGATGGATCATAACATAGAGATAGTAAAGTCAAGGACAATGTTGAACACATTCAAATATCAAAACAAAATCAGGCCAGTTTCAGACTAGGTTGGTCCAAAAGAGCCTACGACACCCATCCAATAACAGTCAGGTTGAACTTTACTTGCCTGAAACCAATTTGAGTATCAAATTAGACCACCTAGAAACATTTCATTTAAGGGGTTCATGAATCTAATTCAGATTTTTCCCACTTCAGTGTTAAAAAATATGATGCATCTTTCATTATTTGAATAGAAATATGAAATCACCTGCATGCATTATCATTGAAGACTTAACAATGAAATCTCAAACTTCTCAGCCAAAATCATATGGCATTTAACTAAAACAAATCAGGCAAAGTACGCAACAAGAAGGTCAAAAATATGTCCAAATCAAGCCAAATATGACCAAGTTTGATGGTTGTCCAATAACAATTCAATACTCATATGCACGACAATTTTTTGAATTTTTTTTATAAAACAAATCAACATTTGATTTACCAGAGCTCAGATAAGCTGCTCCATCAATAATTAAATTGTACCACAGAAAGAGACATAGAAGATAGTACTAAATCATCATCATTGATCAAAAATAGAATAATCATGATTCAGAAAGTTTATAATTTCCAATTTCATCTACTTTTTTGGTAAAGAACTGCTCCGGACAGACTGGATCCTATGAATCATATACAGAAATGTCCAACTAGCTAAAGACTAAATCATCAACCATGTAACTAAACTCAAAATTGGTACAACCAAGCATATCAAACAAGCTATACAAATTCCATACCACCAAACCATCATCCACTGAATCTGACGTCAAGGTTAAACTAGACCCTATTATATTATTTTTTGAAAATGAAAAAACTAAGATGAAGTCTAATGCCATGGTTTTGTCGTTTGCATTCTTTATATGTGCATTATTTGGATATGATAGTCATGACAGGATTTTTATCCATCATTCTTAAATGGAAACAAAAATGATAGCTGGGAATAAAGTAGTGAATAAAGTCGTCCAGCACTCAGGATCGTGATCCAGATCCCAAGAAAATACCCAATCATCTCCACATGCATATTTTAGTTGAGATCATTTTATGACTATGATATTTGGAAAACCATCAATAAATCATAGTCACTCTTATAGCTATAAGCTATACTATAACATTTTCCCTACCATGTTCTAAAAGCACATCCAACCCTCTCCAATTCTATAAGCAACAACCTCATCAAAATCTTCCTTCGATGTGAATAATCAAGAGAAGATACAAAAAATATTTTGTGAAAATACATACCTTAAAAATGCACCATCTCTATCTTACTGCTATTAAAATTAATTTCTTTACTGGGTGAACTTATAACTAGCATGTCTCGAATACTCCAAGTTACATTTCTGTATCTTAAAAGAGAGAAAAAAATAAGTACAATGAGTGGAGGACAAGGTATCCTGGTGAAAAACAGCTAAAACAATTACAATAATGCTGCCTTCAAATCACTTTAAAGGTTGGGTATTGGCATGCCACAAAAAAGAAAAACCAGACTAATGAGCCCATAGAGAAGCCAAAAAAACCTACTCCTATCCCATAACAAATGAGGAGAGGTTGTGCAAGCCTTAAAATTTCTTGTACTTTTATCTCCAAAGGATCCTTGGTAGCAAAGACCACACGCCAATAAAACTCTTCATTTTCTAGCCTTTCCAGAGCCCCTATATCCCTACCAAGAAATCAACCACAAATTGAGGCACCACCCATGCTTCACCAGAGCAAGAAAAAAGAGCACTCTGCATATGGTTTGCCACCCGACAAAGAAGAAAAAATTTGTTTGGTCAGATTCACAAAACATCATGCAAATATCAAGACTAAGGGTCTTCAGGGTTTTCAAGCGTACAACAAATCATATGTATTAATCCTGGTGGAAGTCACAATCCATATGAAAGTCCGACTATTAGAGGGAATCCAAATGATATGGCTCAAAGGAAAAAAGATATTACAAGAAGTTATTTTAAATAGATGAAGGGAGAAAAGACATGGAAGAAACAAACCCAAAGAATCCCCCACCTAGACCCTCACATCACTCCTATTGAAGGGGGCAAAGAGATCAAAAGCACTAAGAAAGATAGTGAGCTCATCAGCCTCTCTTCCATTCAAATTCTTAAAGAAATGGAAGTCCCGAGAAAGAGAGTATCTCCTGAAAAAAAAGAAAGAGTTGATTTGTGCACTTTCAAAGTGAAGAAAACTTAAAAGGGAAGGAGAATCGATCTCTCCAACAAAACCTCACCCACACACGCATCCTCCATAAAAGTTGAATCCATGTTGTCATTACCCACTATATACCGGGTAAGAGAAGAGCAAAGCAAGCAACTTGGGAAGCAAACTGCCAAGGGTTGATGTGAGAAACAATATCACTTCTCTAGTATCCCCACCCATTTCGATGAACTCTGCGCTTACTTCTAATCGCCATATTCCATAGAAATTTAAAGGAAACCTCCAAAATCGAGATATGTTTTAAGATACTACATTACCAAGCCCCAACCCCTCCTTCAAACTTAGGTCCAGTCACCACATCCCAACTAACAAGAGGGTCCCATTTATTCTCCCTGAATACCAGACCAAAGAATATCATGCATTGGGCTCTCTAGCACTCTAGCTAGACTCGTGGGAGCTCTAAAATGAGATGAGAAATCTATGGGCATGTTAGAAAGGGAAGCATTAATGAGTGTGAAACCCCAAGAAAACTCCAATCACTTAACCATCCTCTCAACCATTGGATCCCAAAAAATAAGCCACAAAATTAGGTATGCTCCCTAGAGGTAAACCTAAATAGGACAGCGGCCAAGCTACAAAAATGCAACAAAATGAAGCCTTAAAGCCCTATGAATTACCAAAGCCCAAAATTAATGTCAGCCCCCATCCCATCCCCGGACATATTGATCTTTAATCCCAAAATCATCTTCCTCAACAATTTTATGTGTGTGCGTGTGTGAATCAATGATCAACTTAACCTGAGAATAGAAGTATAAATGCTTTGGAGTGTCCACACCCATAGTTCCCATAAATCTTTCCATTTTTCATTTTCTAAACGGTATTGAATATTAGTCCAAACGGATTTTTAACAGATCTGCCACCATTGATTAGCTGGATTCATTTGATAAGGCAGAAGATGTGTCCCAGCAGAAAATAGGAAAAACGAGAAAAAAAAAATAGTATTTCTCCAATTTTTCTTTGTTTGTTCAAAGAAAAATAACTTTCTTGTGGAAGTTGTTTCCTGTTCTGACATAAAAGATATATTTCACTATAATATACTTTTCTCTTTTATATATAGTACACCAGAAAATAAAAATGGGGAAATGTTCTTTAGAAAAAATATTTCCCCACCCAAATGAACCATATATCTTTATTCTTTGTTAACATTGTCACTGTAGAAGTTTATTTGAAGAAATATGGCAGCAATCTTATAAGTTACTAAGAACTACACAAATGAAGAGATCAACATCCACCTCTCTCTTACACTCTCTCTCTTACAAGTACACAAGCAATGAGAAACCACAAGAGCTGTTGAAAAACAGTTAAAGGTTCATATTTAACAATTTCTACGCTGAAAAACTCTTGAGGATCTGTTTCCTAAATTAACTTGAAGTTCAGCGTGCAGGCATCCATAGGCAGCATATTTCTTTGTCTTCCAAAACACAAACTCAATGACTTGCAAATAACAAGACCAGCCCTCCGTCCTCCAATTGCAGAAAAAAAAAAACAAAAGCCACTTTAAGTTTGGGAGAGGCTTGGATTTGGATTTATGTGGATTTTGAAGAAATGTAATATAAAATTGTACTAAGTTTTGTCCAAATCCACAAAAATTCAAATTCAAGACCCGAAATCCATGCTCCCAAACAGTAACTCAAAGAAGTTCCCAAACTCATCTACCATCACATCCATCTCCAAAAATAATAATAAAAAGAGTGATTAACTAACGGGAAGAATCATGGGGAATTAAGTTGTGAACTGACATGAGCTAGTGGATTCATCCTTCCGGAAAAAAAAAATTTAAATGAAACAAGAAAAAAAAAAGTTACGTTTTCCTGACCTCTTCCAATAAGCTGTCAGTTACACAAGCTTAACATTAATTGTTTTTCAAAAAAAAAAAAGAGGGGGGGGGGGGGGGAGGGGTGGCATGAGAAAATATCAAAAAAAAAAAAAAACAAAGTACATAACTTTACTGATAATTTATTCAACCCCCCCAGAAAAAAAAAATCCGATTCAAGCATAAAATGCCAATCATCTGAAAAAGTGATGACAAGTAATAATAATTCAAAGCAGAAAAAGGGTGGGGAAAGCATTAGAATCAAGTAAAGTAGAATTGAATTAGCATCCCTGTTCTTTGCACACACTTGACCATCGATTATATTAGCATCGAACAACAAACAAACAAACAAATCACACACAACAGCTACGCTCTGTGATCAAACCCAAAACGTCCCTCGAAATAAAACAAAAAAAATAAAAAATAAACTCACCTTCAGATTAAAAACCACAAAGGAGTCAGAACCACGACAAACCAAGAGAGAGAGAGAGAGAAAGAGTTCAGGCAGCCATGAGAGAGAACCAAAGGAGGTTCTTCCTGAGAAAGCTCTGCTCGGGAGGAGACAGAGAGGGATCAGGGACGAAGCGGAAATTATCTAAATTGATGGAATAAATAGTTAATTAATTGAAGATTAATTAAATTAATCAAAAAGGGGAATGGAAATGTAAATGTAAATGGAAATGGAAATGAAAACCCTCGCGTCTGCCTGTGCCGCCGAACGGATGATCATACCTAACCATTTTTAAAAAGGGATTTATCCCCCCTTCCTTCCGTTTTCCCTTTTTCCGTTTTCTTTTTTTATTTTTATTACTGGAGTCTCGTTGAGTACAGGCGACAAAAAGCATCCGAAGCCTCCCTTTTTTCTGATTTTCTACTTCGACCCCTCTTTTTTGCTTATTTATGTATTTTGCACTTTCGGCCCGCAACGGATGCGCGCGGCGGGCGTTGCGGTGCGCGGGCGGGGGCGACGGAATGCGTTACGGGAAAGCGAGGGTTTTGTTGCTTCCCATTGCAAATTAATTAAAACGCTTGAGAATTGGATTTTACTTATTTTAAAAAAATAATAATAAGAGAGACGTCCAACTTGGTCAAATGTTTTATTAGTCAACTATATTTAAATACTTTTCTTTCTCTGTTTTTTTTCAATTAGTTTTTATGAGTGGGTGAGGGGGGCCTTAATTTCCACCAACTCACTCCATGGATGAGAAGAAAAAGTTTTAATTATCCAAAAAAGAAAAAGAAAAAGAAAAGGAGAGAAAGATTTGGAAAATTAAAAATAAAAATAGTAACGATGTGCTCGTAAATAAAATTATTTTTTTTATAAATTTTTTATGCTTTCAATATAATGATGGGTATTTTTATATTATTTTATGTAAACTATATGAAAGTCACATGGCGATGGTTCGACCTAAATAATAGAATTGAAAGCAGAGCGTCGCCCTATTAATACAAAATGTCAAATTGTGTTGTATTGCTCAAATAACTGAAAGGATATTATGCTTAAGTCTTTACTCGATTGTTATATTATCATGACATACAACTGAAATTATCTTATTATAGAGGCAAAAAGTAGTACGTGTTCAAATTTAAATTTGAACAAGCCACTATTTTTAAGTATAAAGATAATTGTGACTTATATTTAAATTCAAATGTTGTAAGAGATTTAAATTAGGTGATGAATATAAAAAATTTAAGAGAATCCCATATTCTTTATTTTTAGGACTCAAATAATATTGTACAGTGAAGAAAAACAGACCTCTTAAAGTCATTTTTATTTCTTCTTTAGCTTCTCTATTATCTCTTATCCTATATCTGCTCTTATCTCTTTCTTTCTCCTAACCTTACCCATCTAAAATGGGCAGCTTAAGTTCCCATTTTACTTTTTACCTCTCATTTGACTCTTATTTAAAAGAGATTTATTTTCTAATAAATGGGAATTTACAAATTTACAAATTGATTGGTAAAATTTAGTTTTGACCTAGACTTTGCTCTCGGTGAATTGTATAAACTTCAAAAAAAAATTTTATAATGATGTTATTTATTTTATTTTGTAGGAGGAATTATGTCTAGATTTCTATTTCCATGACTAGTGCATGTTTTGCTTTTTATCTTGTTGAATTACACAAATCTTGAAAAGATTTTATAATATAGTTTTTTTATTTTTAAGTGATAAGAGGGATTACCTTTAAATGTTTTTTTCTTTTCATAATTAGCATGCACTTTGTCTAATCTTTGTAAATCTGTAGTAATGTTATAATTAAAAATTTTAGCTGCACGCATGCACTAAGTGCATACTCCATGGCTTTTTCTAAAATTTTATATTTATTTTGAGGAGATAATTGTAGTGAAAAGTAATAGGAGTTGAAAGGTATATAAATTTGATTAGAAGAATAGTTATGATTAATTACAAGGATATTTTACAGATAATTATGTTTGGTTATAGGAGTGTTTTTGCAATTATGGTCGTTATAGGGGCATTTTGAATAGTTTAAACTTCAAACCAAGAAAGAGTAATACCCTTTTTAATATAGGAGGTAAGTATAACTATAGCTATAATAATTTAGGGATAACAATAGACTTTGCTAGCAAAATAAATAAATGTCAAAAGGTTTTTCATTTTTAACAATACTATGAATACTACTACTATTATAGTCTAATGGTTGTGGGGAGATTGTCTATAAACCAATTATAGTCTTTAATAAGTAAATTGTTGTATAGATTTTTTTACATATTATTTTCATTTCACATATAAAAAATTGTAATTACAAATATAAGCTTGACCAAAACTGATGAGATGCTAGAATTGGTATTTGTGGAAGCGTTGTCCACCACGATTTGACTGCTTTACTTACTTCTCGAAAGAGGGTTACAAGAAAGTGCTTGAGAACAAGAGTGCCAGATAGGTCAATGAAATCTTCTATCATCGGAAAAGTGGTTCCTAGCCTTAGGCGGCGTTTATTCAAACAAAGGGAATCGTTAATCCTCCTAGTCCCTTTGACAAAGATTCCCCATAGAACGATGGAAATGGCCAATGGGGGATAGCTCATGGAGCTAGGAAGCCTACTCCAAAGATTATAGGGCCAAGGCGCAAAACTCAATCTACACTAGGGTTAGTAAGGCGGCTTTGCGAGAATCTCATCACTGGCAAAAGAAATAATAACTACCCACACATCAGTGGCTTGCCTTCTCTTTGTCTACGCGCTCCGGTCCCTCAAGCATTGAAAGAACATTGGGAGTGTGGAACTCTATTTTGCCCACATAGCCTACCTAGTTGTAGGTCACATGACCAACTTGGGGGCTGACTGGGCTTTTTCCTTGATCAAAGCATATCAGCCCACCTTCTTGTTATCCAAAAGTTGGTCGAATCGGGCGGGCCCCCACCCCAGAACGTCGAATGAAATAGGTGGCTGGGTTGGGTTCTCTTTCTACAACCCTTTTGATATGATAGGCCCACCCCCCCCCCCCCCTTTCCCCCTATCCCTTATGTTTAGGAGCATGAGGGGTCACCTGGGCTACGAATTTTCAGTTGGTTGATTCACGAAATCACCTCCTGAGAAAAAAAAAAAAAAGGTCCTCGGTCCCGACCCACAAATGAATAGGAAGCGGGGTGAGGGTCTTTCATTAAAAAGGGGAAAAAAAAAAGAGGGGTGGAGTCCATATCGAGTGCCGATACTCGATTTGTTGCTGGCTTTGAGGAGTTCAGGTCAATTACAGTAGATTGAACCTCTACGTCCGCTCGAGTTGATCGGAACTCAAAGCGATAAGAACGAAAGGGTTGGTGTGGCCACAGCTACAACTATTGGTGTTTGTCCCTCATCCGATGATGCTGGGGACCCATCGACTTTCTCCCCCATTGGCTCGGGACGCTCGTAAGGTGCTTATTACAGGGGTATGGATACAACCCTTCATAGCACCTAAACTACGCTTTTTATAAAGTCAAAGGCAAGTTTAAATCAATATTCAATCTAGAAGAGAACCTGTTGGAGACATACACAAATGGAGGATAAGGTTTTTATTCTAGCCCTTATTAGCACCCTGTCGATTGATGCCCCTACGTCCACCAAGAGAATCTTTAAGAAACAAGTGTTTCCACGACTCTACCACCCAGTCAATTATGTTCCATTGAATCCCCCTTTCATGGCCACATATCTTTCCGGCTAAGGAATGGGAAATCTTTCTCCTATTACATGAATCAAATTATCATTTCATCCAGGAAAAGCCATCTTCTTATTGGAACTTTCCATATCCGGTTCATCCTTCGGAACCATATCACATCCCAGATATGATGAAATAGGATGAATTGAGACGGTATTTTGTAAATACGTAATTATCTTATTCAGTGTAGTAAATTGATGTAGAAAGCCAATGACACTAGGTTCTTCCTTATGAGTCTCATTTCTTACTTAGAAATGGGTCTCACTCCATCCATAAAAGGTCGATACGGCCTTTAATTCCCTTGTTTCGTGGTGGCATAACCCCCCCCCCCACAAGCACTCCTCGGCTCAGGGGGGACCAGAAAACTAAAGGTGTTTTCCCCCCTTCGTCGGCCCTTGTCGCCTTCCTTCCAATTGACCGAGCCTAATTCTAATTGTTTTGTTCCGAATCAAAGATATCCACGGGTACAAGATCCTTATGAATTCGCTATATGGTAGATTGGCATTAACCCTAAAAGCAGAACAACCAAGGTCTGTGATGAAGATCGATACAAAAGGAATATCTTAAGATAAGAAATTAAGCAGATTCCATAGACTAAGAAAGTAGTGGCTTCCTTAGCATACTGAGCCTTCCTATTCTAGATAACAGAGAGCGAGTATGACAAACAGAGCATGTGGAGCGAGCCATGTAGGGGAAAGCCAATAGAAAGATTTGATTCTGACTTCATAGAGTTGCTGCTGCAGTTGCCTACGCATAGGGCCGTCCCCCACTCCCGTCCCAGGGTGCTAAGGGGCTTTTGTTTTTGGAACAGACGACAGTGTCTTGCTAATCCATTCTTAAAGTTCCTGAGCAATTCATGTCACCATTGACCTTGAGATTAAGCCCAAGGTCGAGTCGTCCGCATATCTGACTATGGAGGCTTTACTAATAGAATAGAAAGGGTTTTTTCATCAGGGTGCGCAGGGGGCGGGCCTCGGCCCTTTCACAAAAGAGCAAAAGTTCCTGTTGTCATGATAGGGAGGGAGCATTCTCCTATTTGCTTCAAAGAAAAGGGACCATAGGGCTATCTCCCTAAATGAAGTATTACCCTATTGAGACTAGATCCTCCAGTTCTTTTCTCATATATTGATAAAGAAGGGATAAGGTCAAGGATAAGATGTCAGAATGAATTCCAATAGTATAGTATGGAACAAGTATAGTTGAAGAAAGGATATAGAGTGCTAGGAACCAATGGGGGATCAAGTGATAACGACAAGGTATCTTTGAAACGTAGTCTATGCTACTGAGATGTGTAGGATGCCAAATAGGCAAAAGCTATCATGGAAGAAGTGCATGAAGATGAAGGGATATACGGGACTCATGCGAATGGACATATGTTAGTTGGGCCTCATCCCATTCCCCCAATCCTCTTTCACGAAGATGTAATTGTACCCTTTGAATAAAATCCCTTTCTTTCCTCACGGAGAAAAAACCCAATATCCTCAGTTGAGGGTCACTTCACTTGTTTTAGAGAAAAAGAAGATTAGCTCTTTCTAGGCTTTTAGGAAAGAGAGGGGATAGAAACCAGGAAAAAGAGAAGATTCTGCCAGAAATTAGTTTGGATGACTTACAATCAGCCCCTGCCAAGATGGAGGATGTGAAAGCAGATGTCCACCAGCTAGGAGAAAGAAATGAACTCAAATTTTGGGAAGGACGTCTCAAAGCTTGGGAGGAGGAGGAACGGCAAGTAAAGGATAGAGCCTTGCAAAGTCTTCTCCTTCATAAGAAGATCTAGAAATTGGGGTGGAAAACCTGGGAATTGTTACTCGTTCCCTTGACACCATTTCTACCACTCCTTTGTCATAAGCTTATTCAGGAAGGCCAAACAACACTAAATCTAAAAGAAAGCGAAACACCTTCATTGCCCTACTCGCATAGGCACAACAACACCAGGGTCGAAGTCCACCATTCCCCACTAATTTCAAAGTCATTGATCATTCGTTTGTTTGTATTTTCAAGGGGGAATACCGCTTTAATAGACGCCTATCCCATTAGAAGACGGGGTCGCTCTGCTTCGTAAACAAGGTTCGTTTTGTACTTGAGGAGGGTTCGTGTCTATACGTGTAGTGTGGTGGTTGGGCCTACCCACCCTATTTGTTCCATGATCTATGGGTCTACTGGAGCTACCCACTTCGATCAATTAGCCAAGATTTTGATCAGATACGAAATCACTAGAACCTCATACCCCTATAATAATGGTAAAGTAAGGGGTGGCCCCAAAGAGAAATTGACCGGTGGTGGCTGGTTGAAGCTCCTGTAGGTAGCCACTCCCTTCTCAGGGAACCGTACGTGTTCTTCACTCTTTTCCACATACACCGGGAGAAAAGGTTACGATAGCAAGCCCTTCCCCAGTCAGCAAACCTCTAGGAAAAGCGGGCGGCGGTCAACCATCCACTCTCAAGATCCATATTTATCAATCAATCTCCGCGTCCTACCAGTTCACTAAGTAGACTCACTTTACTGAGGGGCAACAAAGGCTGGACGAAGGGGCTTTTATTATAACCATCCATTACCTTCTATTCGAATTCACAAAGAGAAAAAAAACCATCGCTACTTCCATAAATGAGTCCTTTCCAACCATTGGTTCTTCCTTTTCTCTTTACTTTACTAAACTCATGCACGCCACACTAAACTGGTCCAGACAAGGGGTTCTGAATCTAGACGCGTGGAGCCACTATATACGCAACTACCTTCTCGTCTAATGAGGATTTCAGTACCACGAGTCCCTTGGTCGTTGTGTGGGTGGACTCGATTTCTTCCGATTTAAAGCAATCCGTGCTGGGCTATGGGGGGTCTCCTAGCAAAAAAATTATCGGAATATAATGAACATGTCGAGACAAAAGAAAAACCAATCTCATGCAATATGTAGGTAGGGGATCCCTCTATACATATAAAAGTGTTTTATGGCATGATATGATCACCTAGCCATAGCCGCATATCAGCTGTGCTCTGGGAATTTCTTATATAGAATAGATCCGCCCTTTAGTCTTTAGTGAGGACACCTCCCCGGTTCTCAATGCAAATATCATATTGACTTTCTCTCGCCCTACTACAACCTTCCAACTGTGTCGGGTTGCATGCTGGAAGCGTTTTTAATGCGGTTGCCGATTTGTTCGAAGACATCTTTATTTAAGGAGGAGGCTTCGTCGTCCGGCTCCTCATAAATGATGTTAGGATCGGCTGGCTCATCCTTAGAATCCGAAAATAATGTTAGCCATGCAAATCTTTGAAAGATAAGATTGTCTCCTTTTCCAGTAATGTGAGGCATGAAACTGGTAACAGTGAGAGGTTAACTTCGATTTTGGGAGGATCTTTGAGCTATTCCCCTACCTCTTTATGTTTTTCCCGATTTTGTTATTACTAAGTTTAATTTATTTTTCAATCATAAAAATTTGACTCCACAAAATTTGCATTTTTCTAGAAATCTAAATGTGAAAGAGATGGACAATCATACTTTCTTGTTGAATGTTTTCTTCGAGTAATAGGTTGGTCTTGAACTCTTCCAAGAACTTCTATTATGCATTTGGTACATCAAAATGTAATGAATTGAGCATAATGAAATAGAATTTTGTTTGATAAAAAATCAAGAACATTTTAAGTAATGGTGTGAATTTACATAGGTAGATCATGGATTGGTTGTAAATGAACTCATTTTGTAAATTTTCATCAAAATTGTAAGGATAAGGATAATTAGAATCGTAGAAATTGTAGAAGGATGGATAAAATAGGGAGATGAAAATACTTAGATTAGGAAATGTAAGGAGAGATAGAAAAGGAATAGATTAAGGGGAGAAGAAAGTGAAAGAGACACAGAAAAAGAGATAAGAGGGATAAAAGACACTAAGGCATTTTTAACTCTAGGATATTGCATTTTGTTTGTTGAATTAGGTTGGAGATCCCCCTTAGAATAACCATTACACTTATTTCTATCGTATTTGGGTCAAACTACATTAATTCTACTGTTGTAAGTACAAATTCAAAATTTAAATTTGAATAATAGAAGACATTTCTAGAACATTTAAAACCTAATCATAAATTAGGATTGTTCCATATCATTAAAGGTCTAGTTTGTTATAATTAATATGTTTGCCTAATGCTTATCCACTGTGTCACCTAATGATAGATGAATTTCGCCTGATCACTTACGCAACCATCATCGCCTAATGACTGCAAGGTCTCTATCATCTAAATGGCTACTTACAACTTTTGTAACACCTGGACGATAAGTGTTTCCATCCCTTAGGCGATTTGTGCTTCACCTACAATATTTGTCTAAAGCCTCTTCTAGGTAATACTACACTTAGTCACTAGGGTGACTAGAAAACACTTGATTCATGGGTGACCTCTTTTTTTAGGCAACTATCTTAGAGAATGATCACCATCATGTTCTGAAATGGTGCACACATATGTCATAATCAATGCATCCCACGGTTGTTCCATTTAGTTACTTATAACACTTATAAATAAGCATGTGTAAATTGCGACCTCAATTTTAGCCGATTACACATTGTTATACCTTTTCCTTTCTTAGGCAATTCGTACTTGAAATATTCTTGGTCCTTTCCCTATTAGAGTTAGCATAAGGCAACAAATCACATGTTTAAGTGGTACATTAACCTTGTTAATTGCCTAAAAAGGTAATATTTTATGACTTACATAAGCAACCTTCTGCTCAGTCATTAGAATAGCTAGGCAATTTTCTTGAGGCGATCTTTTTCACTTAATCACTTACTTGTACGCTATTGCTTGGTTTCCAAATAGGGTTAAATGATCTTCCCTAACTACCTACTATCTTGTCTAATTGCACGACAGATTCTTCACAATACGAAGGTTAATTTCCTAGCATTCTTCATTTTGCCTTGCTTGATTTAAATCTTCGCATCTATTATGCTTTCAGTTGCGATTGCCAATATGCAAGCTTTAGAATCTATGAAAGCATTCCTTTGCTTTGATCCACCAGAGGAAAGAGGTCATCCCTTCAACATTAACTAATTTTTTGAAGGTAAAGTTGGAGTAGGCAATTTTGAGATTATCCTCAACCCTCTCTGTAAGGTTTATGTCTACCTAATGAAGTGAAAATAGAATATCTCCTTACTAAGGCTCTTGTGACTAAAGTGATGTGCACCAAATTTCCTTTGATTAGTAGGTGGATCACCAAACTGAACTATCAGAAATGGTGCAATCCCAAAAGGGCGGTTGAATTGGTTGTTTTAAGAAATTAAGCAAATATTCAAACAACTTTCAACTTAGTTTATGCTTGTATTTTAAGTATGTAAATGCAATTAATAATCTCAACAAATATATTAATTATAGATTTGTGGAAATTAAAGAGTTTAGGGAAGAGAAAGAAAAATCAAATTTTTACAAGGTTTGACGATTCCTGCCTACGTCCTTGCCTCAAGAAAAACCATTTGAGCATTTCACTATCCTCTCCTTCAATAAGTGGAGCAATCTCATCCCTTCACTAGGCGGAGATGCCTTTACAATCCTTCCTTCACTAGGCAGAGATGCCTTTACAATCCTTCTTTCACTAGGCAGAGACGCCTTTACAATCCTCTGCATCGAGACGCTCACCAATCTCTGTCAAGGCTGCCCTGTCGACTAACTCAACAAAGTCTTGGATCCACAGTACCACTACCTGCTTGAATATACTCCGCCTCAAGCCTCTCTCAAACTGCCTCGCCTTCTTCACTTCAGGAACAATGTATGGGGCAAAACGAGAGAGCTCGATGAAACGCGCCGCATACTGCTGGAAGGATAGCTGTCCCTACTTTAGGCTCAGGAACTTTTTTACTTTAGCCTCCCTGACAGTAGCTGGAAAATTTCTATCGCAGAACAATTCTTTAAACCGGTCTCATGTCATTGCTATCAGAGTCACCCTCTGCTACTCCAGCAGTCTCACCGCAGTCCACCACCTCTTGGCCTCTCCTGTTAGTCTATAGGTGGCAAAGAGGATCCTCTGTTTCTCAGTACACTGCAAGACAGCCAAGACTTTCTCAGTCTCCTGCATCCAGTTGTCAGTGGCTGCAAGATCAACTCCACCTGAGAACGCCGGAGGGTTCATCTTCATAAACTTTTCTATAGTGTACCCATGGCTTGCAGATGGGCCACCCTGCTCCCTCGAGCTCCTAGCGATCTCAGTCATAACCTATTGAGCCATGCTACGTAATACCGCGTTAGAGTCGGTCCTAGCTGCACCCGAAGGCCCTGCTCCATCACTGCCACTTGCATGGGCACTACTGCCTCCTAGATCCATCCTGAAACAACAAACGCAACTCAGAAATCCAATTCTCATAATTTACCCACCTATCCTCACCACTTATCTCAACATTTCTAACTCATTTCTAATCCCCAATCCTACATTCTAGGAATACAACCCGACAATAGCTTGCTATGGTTTTCCTGAAATCGTCACCCTAGGAAAACACAGAAACTACCACGGAAGTCCTGCCTCTAGACTGTAGAACAAAATCTCAAATCATTTCCTAAACTTTGGTATTGTTTCCGCCGCATTCTCAAGTCTACAGAACCTAGCAACCTAGGCTCTGATACCAAACCGTGACGACCTGCTTAATGTCCACATTTTTTTATACAATAAATAAAATATCACAAATTTCAGCAGATCATAATCCACCTGGACCCGTGGGTACCAGGGATACATCAGAATATATAACGGAAGCCTAAGCAGTAGAAAACATACAATCACATTATCATGAATACGAAAATATCCATCGCAACACCATAAATATCAGAGTCACTGTATCCACTGTATTTCAGTATATACATCCCAAAAACAAGATCTAGGAACACTTCCCACAAAGTCCAACTATCCCTACAAAACTTACCCTTTAAAGAGGGCAAACAAACTTACCCTTGAAAAGTTTATAAAATTTTGGGGTGAGACACCTCTCAGTAAGGGAAATAAACTAATACCAATGTGTGACAACATGAGTATTCCCTGTTATACATATACCATACACAACATATTCAGTAACTGTTTTGTCAAATCTGGGAAAACATATATATCATCAAAATATGGTAGAACATACTACATTTTCATAAACATATTTCATCTCATATAATAATAATACAAAAACATTCCTGGTAGGTTAGTTGGCTGTTGTCATGTATTACCCCCACATGACAGGGTTGTGTGGCCCGAATACGGGACCTGACAATAGTTGCCCGACCACTGCCAAGTCAAAAGTACAGTCTGTAAGTTTGATGGGTCTGCCAGACCTGATCCGTACACCAAGGATGCTCACACACTTCTTAAAAACAACATTGACCATCCAATCTCACACCACTCCGTACAGCGGTGTTAACACAAATATCATGATCATGAAGACCATGGACACATAGCAACGATACCGTGCAAGTGCTAGCCTAGACCAAGCCAACCAGGTTCTGATATCATATAATATATACTGAAACTGTGATACATGGATATTTCATATCATTAATTATCAGATCAATCATATCATTTTGCATATATACGTATATCATGAAAAATCATCTGCCTGTACACCGGTATTTCACATTTTACCATAGCTCAGCCCATACGTCGGCAAATCATATCATAGCACAGCCCTTACACTGGCAAATCACATCCGTAGCTCGGCTCGTATGCCAGTAAATCATGTACATAACTCAGATCGTACGCTGGAAAATCACATCCATAGCACGACCCGTACGCCTGCAAAATATATCCATAGTTCAGCCCGTACGCTGGCAAATCATACACATAGCACGCCCCGCACGCCCGCAAAACATATAAAAATATCAGCCCATACGCCGATTTTGTTGACAAATTTCAGGCCCTGAAATAACCCTCTCGGTAACTCCTCGTCGACGAGACACGTGTCCCCGTTGATGATCCCAATAACGAGGACTTACTAGGACCCCCTTTTACAATTTTCTTTTTCTCCCTCTTTTATTATTTAAATACCATAATTCTTTGGGTCTCTACAATTGTAGTGGCGACTTTCACACTATTACACTTTAAAAAGCACCCACATTCTTATTTAGTTAGGACCTCAATAGTAGGTAGCCATTTCCAGCACATAAATGTACAATGGTAGTTTTCACACTATTACACTTTAAAAGGCACTCACTTTCTTATTTAATTAGGACCCCAGTAATAAACTTAAAGTCAGTGTCGAGTCGTCTAAACTTAAAGTCTTGGCTGAATGCAATTCGGTTCCCCACCTTTCAAAATCAAGAACCCTAAGCTCCCCGCCAACCTATGGTGGAGGAGCAACCTATTTAGCCCCTTAGAGACTACTTCACACCCAACACATACACTTCGCCATCTTGTATCTGATTTCCAAATGTTGAGGCAGCTCAATTTGAAATTAATACTTCCATCTTCTCGATGCTTCCTAATTTCTATGGGAATTCGACTGAAAATCCTTACAAGCATCTTGATGAATTTCTTAAAATCTGTTCCACCATTCAAATATCTAATTTTGGTGATGAAGCCCTCCAATTGAGGCTTTTCCCGTTCTCTCTGAAGGACAATGCCAAATGTTGGCTGAATTCCTTAAAACGAACTCAGTGACCAACTAGGCCACCATGTAACATGAATTATTAAAGTAATACTTCCCTATTAAGAAGACTAACCAGCCGAGGAAGGTCATCACTAGTTTCTCACAATTGGATGAGGAACTATGTTTCGAGACATGGGAGCGCTTTAAAGACCTCTTGCGCAAATGCCCACATCACCAAGTCCCTAGGTGGCAATTAGTTCAGATCTTCTATGAAGGATTAGTTAAGCAAGACCGGTCTATGGTAGATGCATCTTGTGGTGGTACTTTCCTCACAAAACACGAGAGTGAGGCCTGGGCTCTCTTCGACAACCTCACAAAAAATTCTTAGCTGCATTGACTCTCTCTAAAATGAGCAGTACAAAGGCTATCCTAAGTATATGAGTTCTGTTAGCCCAAACACCAGATCATTTCCTCAGGGAATGTAGATTAATTTCAATCTCGCATTAAAACAGAAAGGAGAAAATAAAAAAAAAACATTTACTGAAGAAAGTTCATATTCATATTGCTAGGTTTTTGAGAGTTTGTAATGAAATTAAAACAAAGCGAAACCTAAACTAAAAACATAACATGCATAAATAACAAATCAACTATAATGAAATTAAACGAATCAAACAATTATGCCAACCTAATGTAACCAGTATAATCCATTCAATGACTCATTCAACCATTCAAATAAACAATAACAAAATTAAACAAGCAAAATAATCAACTCTTTAAGCATTCATATAATAGACTATGAAAGAAGACTTCATTAATCTTATAAAGACATCAACAATTAAATAAACTTACTCCACAATGTCTTAAACAAAAATAAACTAAACTCAAACAAAGGCTTAAACAAAAATAAACTAAATTTAAACAAAGTCTTAAACAAAAATAAACTAAACTTAAACTTCAACAATGTCATAAACAAAAATACACTCAACCAAATGCTTAAACAAAATAAATCCACATTAAAATGAGCTTAAATGAAAATCATTCCAAAAATAATAAGTTCCAACAAGCATTCAAATGACATTGAAGTTAAACAAAATAATTAAATAAAGAAACGAGAGAGAGAGAGAGAGAGAGAGAGAGAGAGAGAGAGAGAGAGAGAGAGAGAGAGAGAGAGAGAGAGAGATGGCAGAAAGTGAGGAGGCCATCTTCAATTTCTTTGGTGGTTTGCGCACATACCACACAAAGCTGCTGCTCCTTCCTCCTTTCCTCTTTTTCTTCTTTCTTTTCTTCTCGTGTTCAGCGCCGCACGATAGCCTATTGTCCCCTTTGGTACCTCTTTTCTATTTCCAAAACCCTATATATCTTCCACAGCCCTACGATCCACCTCCCTTATCCAGCGAATGGCCCTACACTATAGCCCCTAAGCACGCCTCTTTCTTCGATTACATGGCCAACGCAAATGCATGGGGCCTCTCCTTTTTGTATTCTGCTGCTAAAACCCTTCCAAACGCTATCCTAAAAGCAGTGCACACCAGCCCCTATGTGATTGGCCGAGACTCCCCTAATCAAAGCCCTATTTGGCTCTTTTTCTTTCTAGGCCTACGACCTCTTCTTTTTTTCTTTTAAGCTCATGGGCTTCCTTTTCCTTGAATGCATGGCCCATGCAAATGCATGGCCCATGCAATTGCATGGGCCTTACATGTCGCTCTCTTCTCAATTTCATATGCATCTTTATTTATTCTTTAATTCCCAAAATGCCCTGTAATAATTAAATACAAAAATTCGTAATTTAAGGCAGGTATAGGATAAAAAATTTAAATATTATAAATTTAGCTTAATATTGAAATATTGGACGTAATTAGGCATTTAAGCAAAATTGAACTATTTAATTAACGCTTTTTAAACACCTAATTACGCAACTTTGACACGTAATCTGTAACGCCCCGAACCCTTAAACCCGGGTCCGATGCGTTATACCTAATAATATCCTGATAAATCATATTCCATAACATACGCAGTGGAAAACATAAATCATAATCTCCATAAACATAGTTCTATAATACCAACATTTCATAATACCAGAGTTTACTAATACTAACTATAATCCAAAAATAAATATTCTATCACCTGCATTTCCACAAATACACAACTCCGAAACATTCCAGTATTTTCACAACCATTACTTACTCATCATCTTTAAAACATAAAGACATAAAACATAAACATATACATCCCCAAAATAGTATCAACATATACCCTATTTCTTTTATAGTCCTCAAAAATGCTAAAATACTCTCAAACTCCCTAAGCCTGACCTCGAGGATGTCCTGAAAAAAAAAACAGTCATATTGGGGTGAGATACATCTCAGTAAGGGAAGAAATACATATATTAAAACAGCGTGTGACTAACATGAGGTATATAGATATCATTTTAATACATTTGCAGATCATTACATAACATTGAAAACGTTTTCTGAACCTAATCAAACACATACAAAGATTTAGCCCATGAGATTACCCAAGGATAGGGGTGATTACCTGCCTATACAAGTAGCACCCCTCTGCTTTGATACATAAGTAACCCTATGGTCACGACTAAAGTATACCAAGGCACTCACCTTACTCAGTAAGCCCTCAAGTGTTAACTTAATCTCGTACTCATGCATTCAGCAATAGTTTACTGGCAAAGGCCCTAAGGATAGGAAAATCTACCCGCCCATACAAATAGGTTCCCTCTGCCCTAGTACGTTATGCAGCTACTGCCACATCTGAAGCTACTACTACACTTGCCTTTCTCAGCAAGCCCTCAGGTGAAGAGTTCGTCTCGCCCAATCGTAACATGTTTTACATACATAAATACTTCTAATAACATAGTACCTTATTCCTTTATGTTATTATTCATTCATACACATCTGTTCGTGTTCATATCTTAAACATTGCATTTCATTTCGCTTTAAGTGACTTTTTTCCATTTACTTCGTTCACATTTGTCATATCATTTCATGGTCATTCCATTGTCATTTCATTGCATAACATTTTCATTTCATTCCTTCGTATTACAACTACTCTTTAGCCATAATTTGTTAGTCCACATAGAAATGCGCTAGAATCTGCTACAGTTAGTCCACATAGAAATGCGCTGGAATCTACTAACATGGCTGTCTTTCAGCTGTCTTACATTTACATGATTGCATTTAACATACACAAGCAACATAGTCCATATCATATTTTATTCATAAAGCTTTACTTACTTAACCTGCATCTCGTACATTTAACATATATTCACACAGAATCTCATGCCAGACAATTTAGCAATAAAATTTATATAAATATTCCTATAAAATAGGTCAAACCACATTTAACATTTATATGCTAAAAATATATTTCATTTCTTACATTAATTCCTTAGAAAATTCCTTTCACTTTCATTCATTTACTTTCACATATACATAGTTATATAAACAATCCTAGGCTCAGAAAGCATAAATTTCATGGCTGGCATTTTAAACCCACATAAAAACATACATACATAAATAACACATAATCCTTTTTAATTCATAAAAAACTTGATTTAATACATAAATTTTCCCCTTACCTGATTTCTTATCAACGCTTGTAGGATCCCCGAACTGATACCCACAACGTTCACTTGGACCCTGAATCCAAAAATTCTGACTTAATTAAAATAAATTCCAACTAACTCAAATCTTGAGAAAAATACCTATTTACTACTGCCTATGCTCCAAATAATATTATTCATAAGGAAATCCCAAAATAATTCACTTACCCTGATTTTGGGATGTTCCCCAAACCCCTCAATCCAACGATTGGCTTCTAAAGCCTTACAGAGAATGATCCTACGAACCCCATGGTGGTTCCAGATCGTCAAACTGGGTCAAGTCTGGCCCGAAATCGAAGAGAGAAGACTGGAGGACCATTCTTAGAGAGAGAGAGAGAGAGGAGAGAGATTTCGTAAATTTCTCGTTGAAAATGAAGAACTCACTATTTATAGACATGTGGATTCGTCGACGTGGCACTATAGAGACTTCGTCGATGAGAAGATACCTTCATCGATGAAATTCAGAGTTCCAAGATATACTCTCTCGTGATTCCTTCGTCGACGAGAAACTGAGTTCATCGACGATCTTTAGAAGGACACTCGTCGATGAGGACATGACATTTTGTCGACGAGGCCTACTGTCCCTTCTAAAAATCCTTCATTTTCTTTTATAATCCATTAATCCATTCCATTTATTATATTTTCTAATTATTTTAAATTCCAGGTCAATACATAATCACACCCCCCAACTAAAGTTTTGCAAGTCTTTAACAAATATCATGAATGCATCATACCAAAGGAGTAGCAACTATAATTCCAATACTTTTGAAAATTACACGCCATGAAATATGCTTATTGAGTTTAGGAACATAGGAAATAGGTTAATCCAAGTTAAGTTTCAACTAAAATATTTATACACCATTTAGTAAATTGGTCAAGATAATGGAATGTAACAAAGCTTGCATGCATGAGAAAGGCTAGAACTCCAAGATTGACTACCAATAGACATTACTAGTTTCAACCACAATAGTTAATCTAAGAAAACTACATGGTCTTACTCTAAGCTAAGGAGGCTGATGCCAAAGCCCATACATGGTCAGACTTCTAGGGAGCCGAGAAGACCCTAATTCCATACACACAACTGATCATGGTCATCCTGATGCACTTGAAGATCAACCTGGGAGATCTAGATGTGCATACCCCCATTGGCGAGGTTACCACAAAGAGGACATGGCCCCAGAGCCTGCAGTTGGTCGCCACGGCTCGATAGAAGGTCAACAGATAGGCACCTTTTGAGGGAGTCCCGGGTTTAGAGTTCATCGTCCCAAATTTCTATCATGACCCCAAGGATGAGCCAACATGACGACCGGTGCCACCTCCTCACTGCGGAACGAAGAAGAAGAGACGGACTACTACCGAGCCCTTTACTTCAACAGTGGCACTGTTAGAGGTCGTTGCTCCAGTGACGGCTCCTTCTCCACCTTCCCCCACTCAGGTGCCATAGGCAGAAGACAATCTAAACTGCTTGCGATAGGATTCCCAAAATTTTACAGTGGCCATGCAGCATGAGTTGGTGGAGATGTGAGAAGAGATGCGTCAAGGTTTTCGAGCAATCATAGAGGTCCTCCGTACCAGCTACCCACATGCAGTAGCATCAATCAGCCTTCCAGGATTTGTTGCTGCGATGGAGTTGACTACAATCCCAGCTTCCACTCTAGCACCCTCTGCCTCTCCGCCCCGTTCCCCATCACCATAACCATCCCAACCACCTATCGAACTGCAGTGTACTCCACCGGCAAGCTCGGTGGTTATGACTAATATAGAAACTTCAAGCACAAGTGAGATGGCAACCTCAATGGAGAAAGTTGCAATGACCAAGGCCGAGTCCCCCACACATGCTGAGGAGGCAGTTCATGAGCCTAGCGCAGAGCACCCTCGTGAGCCCACCTCCTTGCCATCATCTCTGGTTGTTGCCTCAGAGCCTCCAGAGGAGGAGAGTGTTGGCCTAACATGGCTTTTGAATCATATTTTGATGATAAAAAATCAAGGGTATTTAATATGTTTTGGTTAAAGTGATGAGGTTTTAAGAATCAAGTATATGAGTTCAAGATTAAGTGATTACAAGACTTATTGAAAGATTACATTCCAAGGACAAGTTGAAATATGAAAGCTTAAAGAGTATGAAAGCATGGATTCAAGGATGATTTGATGAAAGCTTAAAAGAGTATTGAAGCTCAAAGTTAAGATGGACTCAATAAAAGACAAACATGAAACTTCGAGCTTAGAACGTTTTTAAGTCTTAAGAAAGCCTTTATGTAAGTACTTTATTCAAAAGTCAAAATAGATTCTTTGAAACTTATTAGGATAAATCATTGACTTAGAGACCATATTTTGAAAAACCACGAAAAATATTTTCAAGAGTCTCAAAGTGTTTTGACAAGTATAAAAGACCACAAAAAGATTTTGGAAACAAATTGAAAACAGGTTTTTGAATTGTCCAGGTGATTGACCCTCACTAGACCAATTAACTAAACATTTCTGCAGAATAAATTTGGGCAGAAGGTAGAGGCCCAGTCGACTGACCCTGGCGAGCCCAGTCGACTGATTCTACACTAAATTTGAAATTTCATTGATTTTAAAAGTCCAGGCGACTGACCCCTTGAGTCCAGTCAACTGACCCCTCAAAAATTCAAATTTTTAAAAGTAATGTGAAGTTTCCAAAATTGAGTTTTTGAATTCTAAATGTTATGAAAACTAGGGAAACACTCCAAGTCACTTGAGGAACACAAAATACACTTTTGAAACTCTATAAATACCCCCAAAGACAGGATTTTAGACACAAGGAATTAAAATCTACAAAAAAGTCTTATTGCTTACAATCTTCAAAAGCTCTCTTGCTTACATACTTGCTAAAGTCTCTACTGAGTCTTGCTGATATTTTCTCACCGATCTTTATGCACAAATTCTGAATCTTTCAATCAAAGAAAGAAGATCACAATGATAGATTTCTAAAGCTTCAAATTCTTTATATTTGATATTTTGATTTAAGGTATATAGTTGTACTTTAAACGTGTACTAATCAGCTCTTGTTGAGAGTGTCTTTGAATACCAAATTCTCTTGTTATTTTGTTGATGGTTCAAGATTGTTAGATTGTTGAATCGTTGAACTGAGCGTGGGGCATCGCTTGGTGAGGAGAACTCTATCCTATTGAAGGAGCGTTGTAAAAGGTTTGCTCCACCGGTAAAGGAGTGGTATAGTGGAATCCTTAGGTGTGCTGCCTGAGGCGAGGACGTAGGCGAGGATAGCCGAACCTCATAAACTCTCAGTGTCACTGTCTTCCCTACTCTCTTTAATTTTCTGCACACTTAAACTGCATGGATTGGATATTAAATTACTGAAAATTAATTTGCTTTTGGGAATTGTGGAAATCAAAAGGGAGTACGTTGGTTGATCAATACATATTGTGGAAACCATAAGGGAGTACGTTTACCCAAGACTCATTAATTTGTTAATTGATAGATACCAAAGCTCATTAATATTGAAAGTAGTTTATTTGATTTCTGAGCTTTGGAAGCTTGATTGAATTCTTTATTTCTTTTCATATTGAAATCTAGCTTATCTTGTTGAGTGGGTTGTCATATTCAAAAGTTGAATCTTGAAAGCATTGCTAGAATTGATATATTGTCTCATATTGTGAAGCTCATCTTGGTTAATTGAATTGGTTTATTGGGTGTTGATTTAAAGTGCTAGAACAAGTCTTGGAAAACCTACAAAGTACTCAACTTGTATTCTCATTCATAAAGATTTATAACTTAATTAATTCTCAACTGAACTTGTGATTAAAATTCAAATCAACTATACATATGGGATTGCTAAAATTAAAAAAAGAATTGAGAAAGAATTAATAAAAGAGGTTATAAAGAAATTTTTTAAAATCTTAATTCACCCCCCTCTTGGGAGTACATCTTCCTTTTCAATTGGTATCAGAGCAGGGTTATAGAAAATCTTAATTAGAAGCTATATAAAGATCTCTAAGGCACACATTGGTGTATCTCCTTTTTCTGAGGATCAATCCTCAACTAGACCCCCTATTTTCAGTGGTGTAAACTACACTTTTTGGAAACAAAAAATGAGAATCTATTTACAAACCATCGATTGGAAAGCATGGAAAATCGTCACATATGGTGACCACATCCCTACTAAAACTGTTCATGGCAAAGAAGTGCCTAAAGAAGAAAAAGAGATGATCGACAATGATTTTAAAATGCTGCAAGTAAACCTAAGTGTTGACCTTATAGGTCACACCCTGGTTTTGATAATGACAAATACAATTGTATTTAATAAATATCTAGTTTATGTGCAGGTTCATATTAGCATATCTTCAGTGGCACGTGAAAAGCTCAAAGACTTGAAGACAATTTCATACTCTTAATTGTAATAGTTTTTAAATGAATTTTTTCTGTAATAGTAATTAGGGTTTTCGGTTTGTAATAAGCTCACACACATCACATGCATGATTTAATTTGTAAGCTCAAACCGAACCATAGAAAGACCTTAGGGTGAACCTTCGGTCGACCGACACCGGACTTTTTCGGTGACTTCAAATTGGACCCCAAGTGACCTTAGGACACTCACCTTTGCACTTGTATGTAATAGGCACTTGAATAAGATTTATATGTTGCAAGAAGGAACCGAAATACACACTTGGTGCACTTTCGGTCGACCGGCTAAAACAATTCATTCTTGGCCTGGTCAACCGAAACCGGTCCGGGTCATCTGTTTGACCCAGGCCCGGTCGACCGAGCCCTTATAGGTCATTTGACCTCGGTCGACCTAACCTCCTGGGAGTAAACTCTTTGACCTCTCGGTCGACCAACCAGATTTGTACTCCAACTACCTGGTCGACCGAGGGGTCTTGGGAGAATTCCCAACGGCCTGGTCGACCGAGGCTTGTAGTTCAAAAAGGCCCCGATCGACCGAACCTCAGAAATTTGGCAAATCGCCCTCTCCGGTCGACCGAGCCACTCAGTTCAGAATTGCCCTGGTCGACCGAGCTACTTGAGTCCTGGTCAACCGAACCAGTTCTCGTCGACCGGACCTCTCGGGTTGGTCCTATTTTTACAGCGATTAATAATTTTTTAAACAGGGTTAAATTGTCTTAAGTGTAATTAAACTTTCCCAATAATCTCTAACAAGTCCCCAACGGTCAAAATTTTCAGAATGTCTATATATACTCCTTCATTTGGTAGATTAAGTAACGATTAACAAAAAGATTAAGAAATCCTTTCTCAAGCAAAAATTATTCTATCTTACTCCTTATTGCTTACATCTTTGAAAAACAACTCAAGCTTACCTTCTTCATCCATCCATATTATTTGTAAGTGTATTGAGTATTGTTATCTAGAGGTTTACTCTCCATATTGTTGCATAACTGAATCGATCTTTTGAGAGCATAACCTAAGTTTTCTTAGGAGGTTTTGCCAATAAGCCCACCCTAAGAAAGACTTGTGGTGACATCCCAAGTATTGCATTCTCATTGCAATATCTTAGGAAGTTCGTTTTTGTTTGGGGATTGCAAAAATACTTTCAAACATATTCGAATATCTTGTGGTGTTCATATTGATATATTTGTGAAAAGATATTCGTGTGTGTGATATATTAATCTTTGTGGTATTATTTATACAAGTATATATATCATTTTCCAAAAACAAAGATTATTTATTTTGCCATCTAAGCATATACACATTCATATGATTGACACATTCTATTGAGTGATATTATTGAGGCTTGTTTAATACTCTGTGTGAAAGTGTTTGATTGAACACTCTAAGATACACGGATTTTTATTGACACTCTCACGTACTCACTACATTGATAGAAAACATTTTTGAGAGTTAATCTGCTTAGACCACATTGAGCTTACATTATTAAATCATCTGTGGTGTTTGTATTTGTGCGCATTGGTGGTACAAATCTGCTTTACGTGAAAGCACTCTTGTATTGTACCTTGTGATTGTATATCTGAGAGATTCCAGGTGTGGCCTGAGGGGGCGGTAATCCAGCCCGGTAAGGATTGGTGTAAAGGTTGAGGTCAGCCCTGTGGTAATTTGACCTGGTTTGTATAGGTGCCGCTCCACCCGTTTAAGTGAGCAAGGTATTGTGATAATCCTTGTGCTGGTTAGCCAAGGCGGGGACGTAGGCAGTTGGCCGAACCTCGATAACATATCTGCGTGTTATCTTCTCTTTACTGCTTTCTGGTGCTTGAATGATTGTTTAAACTGCTTTATTTAATTTCTGGTATATTTACATTATTTGCACTAGATTGACCCTAGGCTCGTGAACATACTGCTGCTAGGAGGAATACCTAGAAGATAAAATTTAAAAATACCAATTCACCCCCCCTCTTGGGTTCACGGTAAAGCTAACACTAAGTGCAATGAATGCACTATATTGTGTTTTAGACGTAAATGAGTTTAATAGGGTCATGGCATGTAAATCAATCAAAGAAATATGAGACAAACTAGAGGTAACCTATAAAGGAACCATTGATGTTAGAGATAGTAGAATCGATATGCTCACAAGTGAGTATGAGGCATTTAGGATGAACGCGGATGAAAATATCACTAGCATGTATACTAGGTTTACTCATATAATAAACTCCTTAAATGCTTTAGGGAAAAATTACTTAACTTATGAAATGATTAAAAAAATCCTTAGAGGACTTCCTTTGATATGGAAACCTAAGGCCACAGCAATCACAGAAGAAAGAAACTTGAAAAATCCTTCTCTTGATGAATTGATTGGATCCTTTCTCATATATAAGATCGCAATAAATGAAAGAAATTCTAAAAACAACAAGAATAAGAAGTCAATAGCCCTTAAGGCTGCCAAAGAAAACTCTAGTGACAAAGACGAAGACAATGAATTAGATGATGATGAACTAGCCTTCATTACTAGAAGATTTGGAAAGTTTTTCAAAAAGAATAAGAAGTTCCCTTGGAAGTTTAAAGGATCAAAAGCTAATAAAGGAGAAACAAATAAAAAGGAAACCAAGAATGAACCTTCTACTTGTTATAATTGCAAAATGGTTAGACATATTAAACCTGATTGTCCATAGCTGAAGAAAGACAAGAAGAAGAAAAAGAAGGCAATGAAAGCTATATGGCATGATACAAGCTCAAGTGAATCGAAGAACAAATCAAGTGAACAAGAAGTGGCAAACATATACTTCATGGCTTACAATACTGAGGGAAACTCCTACTATAGTTCATCTGAAGAATCTAGTGATGAGCCATGTAGTGATTCATGTGATAGTATGCCTTCATACAAATAAATCCAGGCTGAATTATTTGCCTTACACAATTGGTTCATAAAAGTAACTAAAAGAAACATAGCCTTGAAAGAACAAAATGAAAAGCTAAAGAATCAACTAGAAACCTCAATATCTGTTGAAAAAGAAAAGGACACACATATTGATGATCTTATGAAGAAAATAATTGAGATGTCTCAAGATTTAGTTAAATTACAAGTGAATGGTGAAAGCAAGAAGAACTTAGAAATAAGTAATCTTAAAAGTAAAGTTGAAGACAAAGAAAAAATCATATACAATTTTACTAGAGGAAAAGAAAACTTTGAAAAAATGGTTGGACTTCAAAAAATGATTTTTGATAAAGAAGGAATTGGATTTAATGGAATTGAAAGCAAAAAGAAAAAGAACTTATACATGGGATAATTCTTAAAAGAATCAAAATACTATGCTAGTACATCCTCTACAAATATTTATGAACACACTACTTGCTTCTTGTGTAGAAAAAAAGGGCATATAAAATTTGATTGTCCACTTAAAAATAAGTATGTCAAAATCAAGAATGAATGGAAAGTTAATACTAAAAATAGACATGAATTAAAAAGGATTAAGAAGGTTTGGGTTCCAAAAGTAACACCATAAATCCTTCTTGTATGTATGCTTTAGGACCACTCCATCAAAAAACAAGTGGTACTTGGACAGCGGGTCTTCAAGACACATGACCGGGGATAAAAAAAAAAATTCACTACCCTAATGCAAAAATATGGAGGGTATGTCACCTTCGGCGACAACACTAAAGGTAAAATCATCGGAATTGTAAAAATAGGTAAAGAACCTTCATTAACTATAGATGATGTTTTGCTAGTAGAAGGGTTAAAACATAATATTTTAAGCATAAGCGAACTAAGTGATAAGGGGTTTCACATAATCTTTAAACAAGACAAATGCATAGTTGAAAAACTAGGAAAACATGAAGTTTTATTCACTACTTATAGAGTCAATAATGTATATTGTACAAACTTTGAAAATTTAATTTGTCAAGAAGTTACATGCTTAGCTGCCATGAATGAAGCCAACTGGCTTTGGCATAGAAGACTAGGACAAGAAAGCATGGAATTGTTATCAAACCTATCTAGAAAGAAGTTAGTCGAAGGTTTACCTAACACAAGATTCATAAAAGATAAAATTTGTGATGCTTGCCAACTTGGGAAGCAAATTAAGACAAGCTTTAAAAAGAAGAAACATATTTCTACTACTAGACCCTTAGAACTTATTCATTTAGACTTATTTGGTCCTACTAGAATACAAAGCATAGGAGGAAAGCAATATGCTTTTGTCATAGTTGATTACTACTCCAGGTTTACCCGAGTACTTTTTTTAGCCTCCAAAGATGAAGCTTGCAAAATGCTAATAAACTTATGCAAGAGACTTCAAAATAAAAAAGGATATGGCGTTTCAAACCTTAGGAGTGATCAAGGAAGAGAATTCAACAACAAAGAAGTTTAAAAATTTTGTTATGAACATGAAATCAATCATAATTTTTCAGCACCTAGAACTCCACACCAAAATGGAGTTTTTGAAAGAAACAATAGGTCCCTTCAAGAGATGGCTAGGACCATGTTAAATGAGCATAAGCTACCTAAGTATTTTTAGGCTAAAGTGGTAAATACCGTATGCTATGTGATAAATAGAGTATCCATAAGATCTAACCTAAACAAAACTTCCTATGAATTATGGAAAGGTAGAAGGCCTAACATATCTTACTTTCATGTATTTGGATGTAAGTGTTTTGTACTAAATGATAAAGATGATTTGGGGAAATTTCATACTAAATCTAATGAAGGAATATTCTTAGGATATGCATTAAAGAGTAAAGAATTTAGAATATTTAATAAAAGAACCCTTACAATTGTAGAATTTATGCATGTAACCTTTGATGAGGAAAATCCATTCACTAAAACAATAAATGTTGAAAAAGTTAAAGCTGATGCTACACAAAAACCAGAAGACCTAGAAATCATAGAAGTAAAAGAAGAGAAAATTGAATTAACTTCAAATGAAGATCCTACAGAAAATTCTGAATTACCTAAAGATTGGAAATTTGTAAGAGACCATCCAAAAGATCAAGTCATAAGAGAACCTTCACGATGTGTATCTACTAGATCTTCTTTGAAGAATATATGTAATCATTATGCATTCTTATCACAAGATGAACCCAAGAACATTGAGAAAACCTTAAGTTATGATTCATGGATAGTTTCTATGCAAGAAGAGTTAAATCAATTTGAGAGAAATAAAGTATGGAAATTAGTTCCTAGATCGGATGACCATTTAACAATTGGAACAAAGTGGGTATTTAGGAATAAGAAGGATCAAAATGGTATTGTGGTAAGAAATAAAGCTAGACTTGTGGCTCAAGGATATAACCAAGAAGAAAGAATAGACTACGATGAAAAATTTGCTCCTGTAGCTGGAATGGAAGCCATAAGAATGCTATTAGCCTATGCATCTCACAAGGAATTCAAACTTTATCAAATGGATGTGAAAAGTGCATTCCTAAATGGTTTTATAAATGAAGAAGTCTATGTGGCTCAACCTCTAGCTTTTGAGGATATTCATAACCCTGATTATGTGTTTAGATTAAAAAAAGCCTTATATGGGTTGAAACAAGCTCCTAGGACTTGATATGAGAGGTTGAGTGGATTCTTACTAGAAAAAGGATTTTCTAGAGGAAAGGTTGACATCACTTTTTTTTATAAAATCTAAGAAGGTAGACATGCTTATTATCCAAATTTATGTGGATAATATCATATTTGGTGCTACAAATAATGATTTATGTAAGGAATTTGCAAAATGTATGTAAAAGGAATTTGAAATGAGAATGATGGGCGAATTGACCTACTTCCTAGGACTACAAATTAAGCAAGCCAAGTATGGAATTTTCATAAATCAATCCAAGTATATAAAGGACATGCTTAAGAAGTTTGACATGGAAAGTAGCAAGCCTATAGAAACTCCAATGGGTACTTCCATAAGTCTTGATAAGGATGAAAAAGGAAAACCAGTTGATATGAAACACTACTGAGGTATGATAGGAAGTTTGTTATACTTGACAGCTAGTAGACCAGATATAATGTTTAGCGTGTGCATGTGTGCATGATTTCAGTCAGCTTCTAAGGAGTCTCATCAATAGCCTTAAAAAAGATATTAAGATAATAGGTACCATTGACTTAGGACTTTGGTATCCTAAGGACACTAGATTTGAGATGATTAGTTATTCAGATGCTGATTACGTTGGATGTAAGATGATAAAAAAAGTACAAGTGGTACGTGTCATTTTCTAGATTGATCTCTTGTATCTTGGTTCTCTAAGAAATAAAATTTCGTAACTTTATCTACTACTGAAGCTGAGTATGTGGCAACAGGTAGTTGTTGTGCACAAACACTTTATATGAAGCAACAATTAAAAGACTTTAATTCAGAATAGACTGCTATACCTATAAAGAGTGATAATACAAGTGCTATAAACATTTCCAAAAATCCAATATCACACTCAAGAACCAAGCATATAGACATAAGACATCATTTTCTAAGAGATCATGTGCAAAAAGAAGATATCTTACTTGAATTCGTGAATACAAGTGACCAATGGGCAGATATTTTTACCAAACCTCTTCCAGAAGATAGGTTTATATCAATAAGAAGAGAACTTGGCCTATTACACAATAAGGAAGTGGTTTAGGAAGGATATAAGATGAGTGAAAGAAAAAATTGAAAATTTGGTGAGGTCAGGCGACTGAGCTTAGAACCCCAATCGATTGACAAGCCAATGACTTGTAGAAATTCAATTTCTCTAAACGTCAGGTGTTTGAACTCAGGGACCCCAATCGACTAGACTTACGGGACTTTAAATATTCCCAGTGCGAAACCCTAACTTTATTCATTCCAGTCAGCTGACCCTGTTCCATCAAGTCACCCGAACTCATTTAACTTTGATCTCCCTTGATTCTAAACCTAAAATCCTCCAATTAAAGTGTGGAAATCATCTTCCCACATCTCCTACCTATGGATTTCTTCATCATTCATCCATCAAAAGGCCATGAACAAGAATATGGCAAACCGTAGTGCTACTTCAAGAAAGGAAGACAAAAATATTGATCGATGTCTCGTTGCTCCTCAAGCCAAACAACGATATCAAAATCATCTTCGCGCCACCAAACCAACAATTGGTATGATCATTGATACAACTTTATTTGAGTTAGAATTTCCAAACATCCTACTTATGTTTAGGGAGATAGGTTGGAAGAATTTTGTGGTATATCAAGTGAAATAAATCTATCCCAATCTTGTTAAACTCTTTTATGTGAACATGGTTCAAGAAGAATCAGTACTCACTACCAAAGTTAAAGGAAAGAAAATGGGTTTAACTTCGCAAACATTGGCCCCCATTCTTCGTATTGGCCAAGGAGGCTTTGAGTGTCCTGCGTTTGCACAAAATTGGATCATGGAACAAGGTTTTAGCCCCGAGGAATTCCTACCATTAACTATGGTTGAAGAGCCATACCAATTCATAACTCCTCCTCAGTATAAAAATTTGAACCTCCAAGCGCAAATTCTTTAGAAAATTATCACGTACATTATTTTACCCCAAGATCGATAACATGATTATATATCTTACGTTGACTGCTTCTTCATGTGGTGCTTATTGAAAGGAAAGAATCTCGACTTGTCAAGTTTGATTCTGAAATGGATGTGGACAAGATTGGACTCTCAACGAGTTACTCTTCCATATGGTGGTATTCTTAACCAGCTCTTTGCTTATCTTGATGTCACCACTCCCACTGAGTTATTCATCAAATGGACTTGATATGATCTTTTTGGCTCCATAACTCTGAAACGAATGGGATACGAGAAACACGAGCAAGGTTGGTTTCTAAGAGGAAGGAGACCACCGAGACAAGCTGCTGAACCAGCTCCACCTCATATTCAGCAACCAACTCCTCTGCTTGATGCACCTTCATGGTTTATGTCTTGTCATCATAAGTTCACAGAATTTAGTATAGAAATGCGTGCTAACTACAGCCTCTTCAGGCAAACTATGCTTCTTTAGACCAGAGACTTGGCCGAATTGAGCAGCATATAACCAGCACTTCCTCTTCACATGGAAAGGCTCCAATGGAAGTTGATTTTGATGAAAGTAAAGAAGAATAAGATGGAGAAGATGATGAGTCTGATGATGATGCTAGGAACGATTAGATTTATTTGACTATTTTGAATTCGTATTAAAAACAGCTCTATGACTTTTTGTTGCTTATTGCTTGTATTGCTCATCTCTTTGAATGCTTTTTATAGATATGTCATGTTTTTATGTTTAGAAATTATTGATTCTTACATGGCACACAATATTCTCTGCTTTTGTGCTTAATTCTAATCTTTGTCTCAGTATGCATACGCTTATTGCTTTATCTCTTTTTGATTGATGTCAAAAGGGGGAGAATTTTTTAGCAAAACTGAGACAAGCCTAACACATATTATTGTTATTTTTTGACCTTGAAAACCTAAAACTCATGTGAATATGGCATAGCTGAGACATATATTATTGTTTGACCTTGAAAAATGGACTTACATTAAGTCTGAAATTGAATTTGATATTACCTGATATACCATCATAAGAATGATAATCTTACTTTCCAAATATTGTTAAAAGTATGCTTATTGTAAGGGGGTTCCTTATTAAGGTTCACTTATTTTTTTTTTTTTGCTCCTTATTTGTCATCATCAAAAAGGAGGAGATTAATGGCCTAACATGGCTTGCGAATCTTATTTTGATGATAACAAATCAAGGGTATTTAACATGTTTTGGTTAAAGTTATGATGTTTCAGGAATCAAGTATATGAGTTCAAGATTAAATGATTACAAGCCTTATTAAAAGATTACATTCCAAGGACAAGTTGAAAAATGAACGCTTAAAGAGTATAAAAGCATGGATTCAAAGATGATTTGATGAAAGCTTAAAAGAGTATTGAAGCTCAAAGTTAAGATGAACTCAACAAAAGACAAACATGAAGACTCTGAGCTTAGAATGTTTTTAAGTCTTAAAAAAGTCTTTATGTAAGTACTTCATTCAAAAGTCAATATGGATTCCTTGAAGCTTATTAGGATAAATCATTGACTTAGAGGCCATATTTTGAAAAACCATGAAAAATATTTTCAAGAGTCTCAAAGTGTTTTGACAAGTATAACAGACCACAAAAAGGTTTTGGAAACAAATTGAAAAACAGGTTTTTGAACTGTCTAGACGATTGACCCTTGCTGGCCCAGTCGACTAAACATTTATGCAGAATAAATTTGGGCAGACAGTAAAGGCCTAGTCGATTGACCTTGGTAAGCCCAGTCGACTAACCTTACACTGACTTTGAAATTTCACTGATTTTAAAAGCCCACGCGACTAACCCTTTGAGTCCAGTCAACTGACCCCTCAAATTTAAAATTTTTAAAAGTAATGGGAAGTTTCCAAAATTAAGTTTTTGAATTCTAAACGTTATGAAAACTTGGGAAACACTCCAAGTCACTTGGAGAACACGAAATACACTTTCTAAACTCTATAAATACCCCCAATACAAAGGATTTTAGACAGCAAGAATTAAAATTTGCAAACAAGTCTTATTGCTTACAATCTTCAATAGCTCTCTTGCTCACATACTTGCTAAAGTCTCTACTATGTCTTTGTATACCAAATTCTCTTGTTGTTTTCTTGACTGCTCAGGATTGTTGAATCATTGTACCGAGCGTGGGGTATCACTTGGAGAGGAGGGTTCTATCCTATTGAAGGAGTGTTGTAAAAGGTTTGCTTCACTCATAAAGGAGTGGTATAGTTGAATCCTTACGTGTGTTTCCTGAGGTGAGAATGTAGGCGGGGATAGCCGAACCTCGTAAACTCTCGTTGTCACTCTCTTCCCTACTCTATTTAATTTTTTGCACACTTAAATTGCGTGGATTGGATATTAAATTGTTGAAAATTAATTTGCTTTTGGGAATTGCAAAAACTGAAAGGGAGTATGTTGGATGATCAATACTTATTGCAAAAACCATAAGTACCTCAAAGATTTAAACCCTAATAACTATTTCTCCAAAAATGTTTTTCAAATAAAATATAGGAAAACCTAGGGTTTATGCTTTTCAAATTATTTTGCACAATAAAAAATACGAGCGTTTGAAATCTATGTGCAAAAAGGTTTCCAAATCAGAAAGTATTTCTCCAAAAAAAATATTTACCAAGAAAATATGTGGAGAAACTTATAAGCTCACTCTCAAGAAGGTTTTCAACAAATAAAGACAACTGAGAGAATAAGTCTTTACAAAAACGAATGCCCAAAATAAATGTTCCTATTCAACAACCTTCAAATACAAAGAACTTGCAAGTGAAAGAAGTAGAGGAATTAAACAAATTCTCTCTTCAAAAGGATTTTGAAATAAAAGAGTGTAAGAGAGTATGTACAATAAAGCTTTTGAAGATAAAATTGTGATAAAAAATTTGGGAGAATTTTCCTCACTAATCTCAATTAAAAAATGAGTAATGAGGGGGTATAAATAGACTCAAGGAAAATTTTGACCATTGGGGACACCTTAGGAATTTTTTAATGTTTAATTCAAAACTAACCTTAATTACCACGGTAAAAATATGTGAACCCAAGAGGTTCGGTTGCCCAGTTCATAGGGCCATTCACCCAAATAGACTCATAGACAAAATTGGGTTTGATTGGTTGAGCAAGGCACCGGTTGGTTGAGCCAAGGCGATTTTCCAAACCTTCGTAGGTTTGGTCGCCCAGTCTAGGATTTGGTTTGTCGGCTCTTGACCTTTGGTCGCCCGGTGTGATTTTGAACTATAGGTTCGGGCAGCCTGGGTAGATAAGGAAGCTCACCTTTAAGGTTCGGTCAACCGTGGGCGTTTTAGTTCAAACAAGGTCGGTCACCGGAGCCTTAATCAACTTGTTGACTTTTGACCCACAGAGTGTTTGGTCGACTGAGGTGAGTATAACTAGAAGGGTTCATTTGACCGAGATTTTCTAATTAAGCCCAAAAACTCGACGCCGGTCAACCGAAGGCTTTGCTTTTACCCTGATTTTGGCCTTAACCAATTTAAACCTTTTTGTATGAATTTAGTTGTTAAGAAAAAGGTTTTCTTTGAAGTGTGTTGGTCCTTAGGGTTGGTCTATGGTCATTCTGAGCTATCCATTCACATCATATATGTTATGCATTATTACAGACCAAATTATAAAACAGAATGCAATATAATTTAAAATAGATGCCTTCTACTGTCTTGCTCTTTAAAATTCATGGAATACGCCAGGATGTATGATCTTGAGGTCCTTATGGCTTCCATTTTCCCTTTACCTCATGTGCATGTTAAGATATAGACCTGTTCACACTCTCAATGAACACATGAGATACAGATGCTTTGTTAGCATCAAAATAGGGATCGAATTCAAAAAGTCAACAATCTCCCCATTTTTTATGATGACAAGCGCATCAGAGCAAAATGGGATATGCCTAAAAAAGGCTCCCCCTAAGAATATGCATAATTTAAAATATAGACAATATAGCTTAGGCATATCAGGAAAAAAAGACATTTCAAATCATATGCATTTAGTTTTGACAGTAAGGCACAAACATGTAGCATGCAATATATCTCTGAATTTTATCATTTTGCTCTCCCTCTCCCCCTTTTGGCATCAGCAAAACGGTTAAGCTAATAAAAATATTTGATCATGTTAAAATAAGTCATAGCTTAAAATAGCACTCCCTCTTTCGATGAAAAAATTTGGCATAAGAACATAAAAATATTTGGGCATAAAAATTTTATAATTTAAAGCAATTTGAAAAATATATCAATTAAACTCACAAGGCAATAAAACTAGTCATTAAAAGATTAAAACACATGATAATCATGATCAAACCACGAGTATACACAAGCCATTTCAACACCATATCATAAGACCTATAAAATATTTGAGTTAAAAAGCATACGACATATGATAGCAAGTGATGGTTTGAGTATAAACTCGATCTAACTGGTTAGCATACATTTTTATGTATGAATAAATGAACCAGCTATGGAGTTTGAAAACGTATATATAAATAGTACGGCAAGCGATAAGAATTTTAGATTTGAAAATGTTTCTTGCCAAAAAAAAAACATTTAACTAAAAATCCCCCCATTGATGTTTGCAAAAGGTGTTTGGGGGAGGGGGTGCTTGTTGAAAAAGAAACTTTAATATAAAGCTCAGGCAAACATAATTTTTCTGGTGAACATTTAAGCGCAAAACAACTCATGACCAGAAAAATAGATCCATATGAAACTTAAAGATAGACAATTCAAAGGCAAGATCATATGACACAACAGATGATTGTGGCACAACAGATTTCAAATTATGGTTTTCAAGAAGAACATTACATTTAAGCGCAAGCCACAATGAATTCAAATTAGATATAGGCCAAAAATTTTGGTGAGCAAAGTAAGAAAGAATCTTATTTTTAGAAGTTCCCCCTATGAATTTGAATACGAACCAAGATACTATAAATTAGTGATTTATTGTGGGTGTAAGGGATTTTATTTTGCTAAGTATATGGACCACAGTAAGCAATTGGTCTAAGCCAAAGATAGGGTGAGCAAAATAGGATGTGATTTAATTTTAGATGATCCCCCTTTCAATTTGAATTCAAGCTTAGTTGAAATAAAGTGCTTATACTTATCAAGGTAAAACAAGTCAAGTAGTATAAGTAATCATTTTAGGTTTCTTAAAAGGCAAATATACTGGATCAAGATTGTTTCACTCTATTATGCAACCAGTATAATCATCCCTATAATTCTCATATGCATGAGAAAATAAATATTAAGGCATACACAAGAGTTCATAAACCTGAGAACAGTCTATATCTATTCGCAGAGCTTTAAGAGTTGTATATGATGTTCTAGGTTTTAAGAAAAGCCTCAATATCCAAGAAACAAAAGTGATGCATATGAGTCCTTTATACTCTTTTCCTAGGGATGGAGCTCAACTCTCCTAAATATTCTCAATGATTATGCAAGGATGGAATTTAATATTTATTTAGTTTTCACTCATCCTTTCAAAATTTTGACAGCATGTCATCTATAAATTGGACATTTTCCTATAAAACTTGTACCTGATTGGTTCAAACAAGCAATTTATAATTCAAGTTAAGCATGCGAAAACCTATATCCACTACCAGAATGCAATACACAAGATACTACATCAGCCATGCAGTTAGTGTTCTATACAAGCATGCATTTTAGTAGTTCAATCAACAGTTCATAAACTAGAAGTTATCCATCAAGAAAACTTAATCTTTTAATGCATTATGGATAGTCATTTGCAATGCTGTTCATAAAGGCATATAGACATGTAGTATGATTATAAGAGCATTTTATAGAGTTAAAATTTTAAAGAGAAGTGCTCCCCCTGAGTTGTGCGCTCTTGCTATCTTATGCCTTTTCAATTCTTCAAATTATTTTCAATGACTTGAACTTGGCTTTTGAAGCATGAGCTTAGAGGACCAAAAATTCATAAACCATATTTTTCAAGGTCATAAGCCTACTTCCACCTCTTTTCTTATGAATTTCAAATCCCGAGAGGCCCAAATTAGAATGGCTTTGAATTTTTACTATTCATGCATAGGTTCTATAAATTCTGTTCCATCATCTAAATTGAAGCCTATAGCAATCATATTAGTCATTTAACTTAATTCATGAAGATGAAGCTTTAAATTACTTTATATAAAGTTTGAGAGCTAGTGAAGAGAATTTGAATGAATACTCTTAAAGATTAAATTTCCTTTAAGTTCATAAAAGCATTCATGAAGAAGCAGGACATCATTTAAAATGTTTTCGTGCTAGTAAATATGTCCAACCCATCTTACCAAAGAGCATTTAGGAGTATACAAATTTCATAAACAATGCTCTTTGAACAATGGCAAGTATCCTTTAGACATGATTATAATTATGAGCAAGGAAACAAGCCAAGGAATGGGAGAAACCTTACCGAATATGATCGTGGTTTGGCAAGGATTTCCTATGGAGGAGATGATGCATCAAAATAGAGGATTTTTATATTCAAGGTTCAAATAGAACATTTTGATTTAATAATAAAACTTGAATCCCTTAAAGGATGCCTCTAATTTGATTCAGGAAGGATGTCTTTAAATTAAGCACTAGGTAGAATAGGAATTTGTGAAAATCAGTGCTTATGTCCGAAATGATGACTAAGTTTTTGATTAAGGCCTTTATGTTCAAAGAATTTCTTTAGGGAAGAATGATATATGACAAGATGAATTCCTTAAAGCTCAATTCTGTGTAATGGACAACAGTTGCTTACTTTAAGTTGTTTATATTTAAGTATTAAGTTAAGCATTTGAAATTATTTACTAGGCAAAGATGCCCTGTCCATTTGGAAGTGGATTTATCATGCTTGCATCAACCAATGTTTTTCATATTTTAACAATTCATTTTAATATTTATGTATTACGTTTAGGTTGGATATTTTGCTTAGATTTGCACATTGGCTTAATTATCTCGGATTCTTAGTATATAAAAATTTGTAGATGCACATACTAAGTTTTTACATTTTAAGCACATACCACTCCCCAGGTCATTAGTCATCACAATCCTTAATCCTAGGAACTAAGGAAGGATTTAAAATAATTTTATAAGTCCTATTGGAATCCATTTTTCCTTAGGTACCGAGAGGTTTGCCTCCCTGACTACCCATAACATTTCTTTGTCCATGCCTTTGACACCTTGCTTATTTGTTTCATTTTTACATGATGAGGCATGACTGTGGGTATGATGAACAAAACATGAACCCTTTTTGAAAATATTTCTCTTTTAAACTCTGAAGGGTTTGTTATGATTATTCTTTTCATTTTTTATGCAAGGATCATCCCCAATCTTTCCATCCAGACAGATAATTTTCAAAATTCTTTTAATCATTTTCTTTTCCAGACTAGCATAATATTCTCTTATTTCCCTTAATTGCTTTGCTATCATTTTATTCACGTTTATTAGAAATGTTTTCTTCTTAGACACTCTTGTTGACTTTGGTATGATCCCAAGAGGAGGGTGAATTGGGTTTTAAAATATTTCAGCTAATTTAAACAGTTACACCCATTCACCACAGTTCATATCCCACTCAATATAATAGCGTGTATGAAAAATGATGAAACTATATGTTCGAATGTACACGTGCGGCATATCTCATTTAACTCAAATGTGTGCATGCAAATAATTATAAGTGTAAGTGAAAACATACACATACTAAAATTCAAGAACGAAAATTTAAATGAGAGAGCGATGGAGAGAGAGAGAGAGAGAGAAGATTTGTTATCGAGATTTGGCCAAACCAGTCTACGTCCCCACCTTGGGAATACCCCCCAAGGATTACACTCGGCTCACTTAAAGGGGCAGAATAGAAGCCGTTACAACATTTCCTTATGGGGCAAAGTAAACCCCAGCTCAATTACAAGGCTGAGCTCAACTTGTCTCCCTTACGGGGCAGAGACTCCCCAGTTCAATTTTTGGCCCGAATCAAACCAGTCTCACTTACGAGGCAGAGACTCCCCAGTTCAATTAACGTGCTGAACCCAACCGATACGTGAAAATATTTTTATACATATTAATACGCTTCTAAATACAAGCATGGATGTACACATTAAAAGCTTAAATACATGCACTCTCTAATGATATGCATTTTGCTTAGTAGAGTAAGGTTGCCATCAAATAACATTTTCAATCTTTGAAAAATAATGTATATAATAAAATGCTTAAAGATCTGAACACTATAAAATATTTCTCCATAAATATTTTCAATGAGAAGTAGGAGAACCTAGGGTTTTGGTTTTTTAAATGATTTTTGCAATATAAAACTTTATCTATGAAAGCATGGGTGCAAAAATAAATGCCTTAAAATAAAGATGCCCTGTTTCAAAAGATTTGACAAAAGAATAATAAAGAGAACTGAAGAGTGTAAAAATTTAACCCCAAAGAGATTTTTGAAATAAGAGAGTGTGTGGGGGAACTTTGATTAAGTGAAAATTTTGAGAGAAAATGTAGAGACCAGAACCATGAAAATAAGGAAATTAAATAAGAAAAGGAAAAAGCGGATTTCAGCAGGCTTCGTCGACGAGGTCCATGCTCTCATCGATGAAGGCCCTTATGTGGTCCATTATCGAAATTCAGAGCATCATCGACGAAGAGATCTAGAACGAGCTAAAATATCAGGCTTAGGATTCGTCAACGAAGCCCTTCTTTCGTCGACAAACGACCTTATGTAGTTCTTCAACGAAGGCACCATTTCGTCAATGAAGCTGACCGGGTCAAGGGTCTATAAATAGGATTTTGGTTTGCTTCTTCATTAAGAAAACAAACTCAATATCTCTCCCTATCTCTCTCTCTCTAACTAGCACCCACTCTCTCTCTCTCTCTCTCTCTCTCTCTCTCTCTCTCTCTCTCTTCGATCTTTCGCCGATCGTTGCCCGTTTTGACGATTAGAAGTTACCACAAGGATCAAGGAACGAATATCTAAAAGTCTAGGGGAGTGGATTCTTGATTTGGGAAAAAAACTAGGGTTCAATTTTCGAGCGTCTCGAGTCATTTTTCAGGAAATAGATAAGGGAATTATATTATGTCAGCTATGTTTACGAGTTCTAACAGAATGAAATATTAAAACGATTTTTAGATAAACAGTTACGACTTTTCTAGGGTTTTCGGGCCTAGGGTTCGGTTAACCGACTTTATTTTCGAAATCAACCATTAAATTTAAATATGATATTTTTAAAGTATAGTATTGGACTTTTTGAACGTTTTCACCGGTAGGAAGATTGTTATTTCAAAACATAGGCTTGTTTTAAAATCAACCAAAGACGATATGGTTGATTATCTCCATTTTTCTCGTATTTAACTATATTTAGTAAAATAACAACCTGGAGATATTCATACCCTAGTTTTAGCAGTAGTAATTACTTTCCCAAGCAGATGATTTATTTACAAGTCATCAGATGAAAAATTTTGTGGCATGAGTATAGTTTTTAATTGGCAATAAATGAGCAAGTATTGTGTAACACTGAAATGTAATGGCTATTAGTCGAGATATCAGATATGATGGCTATATGCCAAGAGATGAGATATGTCGGCTAAATTCTCAGTTTATGAAATGCCAGTTTTTACCGAGCCAGTTATGACAGATATGGTACGTCAAATTTTACCGAGTCAGTATCTAGTAGATGTTTTCACAGAATTATGTACAACTTATGTTACATATGGTTTTATGAAATGAATTATGATTATAGTTTTATACGATGTGAATTGCCATATATGATAGTAGAGCCCTGTTGTTATGTTCTCATGGTTACAGCACGGTACCGTAGCTATATGTATGTAGGGGTGCAACCATACATCTCAGATAGAGTGTGGATGGGAAAAGCGATTGGTGACCTGGGTAAAGTACTCCCTGATGCAGAAATTTCGGGGCTCCATTCGATTTAGTAATTTCAGATAACTCAGCCTTCAGGTAGAGAGTGAGTAGGCACCACTGCACTACTTTATGTATGACTTAGCATTAGTTGGTCGACTATTTGATAGGTCTAGCCTTCAGGCCGCATAACCCGTCATGGGGGGAAGCATGTCGCACGTGTATGTGATGACGTGACGACGCTAGTCCTACAAACTAGGTTGTATCTTTTAGGTATATGTGGACATATTTACTATAAAAAGGGCTATATTGAGCTAGCAGTATATATTTTCAGAATTACAAAGCAATACATATTTTTAAAATGTCAATTAAATGTATTTAAATGTTAGTAGTATATGTACACACGAAATCTAATGTTAACCACACACTAACGATAATATAATTTGTCTAAGTAAGAGGTGTCTCACCCTTGCATACAAATGTTGTTTCAGGTCCTCTGAAGGATCGAGCCTAGCATCCTACAGGGCTGAGTTTAGATAGCAGATAGTCCTTGTCAGAGCTTGTGAGATATTAGATAGTGTATGTCTCTTTTGGGGATTGTAATATATATCAAATTATGTTTTCAGTTATGTATGGATGTTTATAGGAACAGTTAGAAACACTGGTAAGTATTAGATGATGTATGTATTTCCACTGTGCATGTCTTTTCATATTAGTATAGAACACTTGTTTTTCCCTTGTTTGGGTAGGTTGTATATGTATGGTAATAGAGAGATGTATGTTATGTATGTTTAGTGGCACTTCGGGCCCACCTAGAGGATCAGGCCATTACAATTGGTATCAGAGCTAACCAGGTTGTTAGGTCTTGTAGGACTTGCTTGGACGAGGTTAATAGATCTTACCAGAGTATAGGTGTAAGAGTAGGATAAGGATAGGAATGTATATGATAGGACTTTTGAGTTTTTCTTTGTAAGCTTGGAGGTGGAAATCCATTGGTGGACTTCTGTGTTTTTCTGGATCAATCGACGGGCTCAGAAAATCATGGCAATCCATCGATGGTTTTGTTTCTAAGTGGAGGGGCAGAATTTGAATAAAATGAGGGTATTAAGTTGGCAGAGTACGTGGTCATTAGGGACGTTGATTTATTATGTCGAGTCTTATAGTATTGTAGTTGTAGCAGATATGTAAGGTACCAAGATTCTAAACAATTTTCTCAATTATCTCTTTAGGATGGAGTCCAGGGATAATACTGCGAACACTGGTGGCAGTAGCAGTAAGGGGGTTGGCCATAAGGCTGGCAGTGATACTACGTTGGTACGTCGTGACTTCGCCCAAAAGTTTATGGCAGAGGTCATGCAGAGTTCTAGGGGGCAGGACCGTCCCACGGCTGAGCTGGGAGGTTTTGTTGATCAATTCACCAAACTTAAGCTTCATACCTTCGCAGGGAGTACATACCTAATCTGTGCGGGGAACTAAATTTAGGAAATTGAGAAGATCTTGGCTGTTCTGTGTTGCACGGATGAGCAGAAAGTGTTCTACGCGACTTTTAAGTTGACTAGAGAAGCCAAGAGGTGGTGGCAATCGATAAGTATGCTGGAGGATCAGAGGCCACTACAGGTGGCAATGACATGGGACCATTTTAGAGAGGTATTCTTTGAGTAGTACATTCCAGCCACTGTCAAGAATGCGAAGATGGAGGACTTTATGATCTCGACTCAGAGGCAGCTAACGGTGTAGCAATACGCCCCCAGATTCATGGAGTTATCGCATTTTGCTCTATTTATGGTATCGGATGAGAAGAGAAAAGCTTGGAAGTTTGAGAGGGGTCTAAAGAACGAGATCCAGATGTAGACGGAGATACTGCAGATTTAGGATTTTGCTACACTGGCGGATAAGGCCACTGTGGTAGAGGAGAGCCTGAAGGGAGATTCAAAGGTCCAAAATTTGAAGAAGAGGCTGACACCTTCCAGTTCTTATTCAGGTGCGAGGCAAGGAATTTGGAAGAAATATTGTGGTGGCGGAGGCCAGTGGCGAGATATTGGTGGTAATACATCTTTGTGTATCTCATCTTCCTCTCTTTGTCCTACTTGTGGCAAATAGCATTTAGGGAAGTGTATATGGGGATCAGGTGTTTGCTACTGGTGTGACAGACCAGGGCACATTGCGCATGAGTGCGGCACGCCGGGAAGCAATGCACCTCCACAACACCCATATCGGGGAGGTGCTCAGGCACCACGTGGTGGATACCAGAGGGGTACGACCTAGGCGAGGGTGTATTCCCTAACTCCCGGCGACGCAAAGAATGCAGGAGATGTGGTGATAGGTAATATTTATATTCTTTCAAATAAAGCTATGGTATTATTTGATTTAAGAGCAATGCATTCCTTTATTTCCTGGGAATTCGTTAAATTATATAGGTTAGAGGCACAACTATTAGATGATGAATTAGCAATGACTACACCATCAGTGTAACGCCCCGAACCCTTAAACCCGGTCCGGTGTGTTATACTTGATAAAATCCTGATAATCCATAATTCAATACCATGTATGCAGCGGAAAACATAACTAAATCCTCAATCATAACAATAAATACCAGAGCTTACTATTTCTACATATAATCCGTATAAATTATTCGTCCACCTATATTCACAAATCTACATACCTCTAAAAACTCAATCCACAAAACTAGTATTCACAATCATTCCTTTCTCAGCAGACTTAAAACATAAAAACATAAACTCAAACTTTATGCAGCCCAATAGTATTATCAAAATATACCCTTTCTCTTTATAATCCTCAAAAATGCTATAAACCCTCGAGCTTTCTAAGCTCGACCTCGAGGATGTCCTGAAGAAGAATATTTATATTCGGGTAAGACACATCTCAATAAGTGAAGAAACAGTATATTAAAATAGCGTGTGGCTAACATGAGGTTTATAAATATTATTTTAATAACATTTTCAAAATGTTATCATAAACATTGATATCATTCTCTGAGCCTAACCAAACACATGCAAAAGATTTAACCCACGAGATTACCCAAGGATAGGGGTGATTATCTGCCTATACAAGTAGCACCCCTATGCTCTGATACTTAGGCAACCCAAAGGTCACCGCTGAAGCATATTAGGGCACTCACCTTACTCAGTAAGC